>NC_137078.1:100809804-101147304 GCF_951640355.1 Cnephaeus nilssonii | reverse complement strand
GCCCTGAGGAGAAAGGCCTGCCATCCCGGAGGGAAAACAGGAGGTGGACCCCCAGGAGGGGGCCCTGGGTCCCTCTGTCCGTCCCGATGCATCCTGCCTTGCCGGCCTTCCAGAGGCTGATACCCAAGCCAACCGACCTTCCGCCTTGTGGCCTCAGGTGGACCAGATGCCCCACAGCGGGGTGTGCACTAGGCACTGAGCCTGTCTGTCCCCTGCCTGGGGGGGACCACTGCCCTGAGGTGGGGTCCTGTCGCTGGCCCAGGATGAAGCTCTGCCAGCAGCAGCTTGGAGACAGGCGGCTGTGCCTGTGGCTGCCACACGTGGAGAAACACCAATCGTTAGCAGCGTGCAGACCATCTGCAAATGAGCCATCACGGCGGCATTGAAGACCCCCTGAAGGAGCGTCCACGCGGGCGCTAGTGACACGAGGGCTTGTCGGCACCCTTCCTGCCGGACCCTGGTTTCATCCCAGGAGGCCTCGCCCGCCCCCTGGGAGGCTGGGCCGGTGGCCTTCACCTCGAGGACCTGCGGGTTTCATACGGGCCACATGAATGACACCGGTCTTCCGTTTCCCGACCCAACAGGCTGAGAACTGATGGGCAGGCCGCGCCAAGGTCACGCCCTTGTTGTCACAACTGGTGGCCGGGAGCATTTCACAGCTCCTGGTTCTGGACAGCCACGCGTTAGCCTCTGTGCCCAGGAGGGTGGCTGTCACACACAGACACACACACACACACACACAGACACACACACACACACACAGAGACACACACATACACACACATACACACACACACACATAGACAGACCGACAGCCACCGGACGCTTCCAGGCCATTATCATGCCGTCCACAGCAGCCCGCTAAGCGGGGGGGGGGGGGGGGGGGGGGGGCGGGGGGGGGCTCCGCAGCAGGAGGTCGGCGTCGCGGCCGTCTCTTGTCCTCCTGCCAGGATGACTTGAGGTGACAGAGGCAGAGGACAACCGCCTGGGGCCAGGCCTGACTCCACGCTGGAGGGCGCCACGGGCCCTGCCGGGCGAAGGAGGAGCACGCAGCTCTCCAGGGCGGCCCGGGAGGCGAGCTCACCGGATCCTCCAGTCCTGCCTCCGCCCATCGCTGGCCCCGCTCTGCCTGTACCAGCCGCCCTCCGACAAGTCGACGTGCCGGAGCCTCAGCATTCCCACCTGTGAAATGGGGGGTGCCCTACCTGGGAGCCTCAGCATTCCCACCTGTGAAATGGGGGGTGCCCTACCTGGGAGCCTCAGCATTCCCACCTGTGAAATGGGGGGTGCCCTACCTGGGAGCCTCAGCATTCCCACCTGTGAAATGAGGGGTGCCCTACCTGGGAGCCAGTGATGAGCCCCAGGCGCCTGCCAGCACCGGCCCAGCCCAGGATCCCGGGAAGGGGACAGATTTGAGGGTCAGGGGGGTCTGAGAAGCAGGAGAGGTTGCTGGGGGTCCCCTTCCATCATCCCCACCCCCACCGGGGGCCTCCCCCCTGCAGCCAAGCAGGCCCCTGAGCCGCCCTGGGTCCTGCTCCCCGAACCCTCGCTCAGGAAGCCTCGGCTGGAGAAGCAGGGGCTCAGCCCCTGAAGGTGCGTGTAGCCCCCTCACCCCGACAGAAGGGAGTCTCCGGCCTCCTTCCCACCTGCCCTGCGAACTCCTAACCCGGCAGGACGTACTGAGCGCACAGCACGGGACTGAGGGTGCGTTCCCGCAGGAAACTGTCAGCTGCCCCCAGACATCGGGACGCGCTCCACCCACCCGGGGGCAGAGGCCCGGTTTCTGAGCCCCCGGCTTATGTTCCAGAGAAACTGGACCCACAGGGTGGGCCTGACACCCAGGGCCCGGCTTCCTGGCCTGGCAGGGCTGTTCCCTGTCTCCGCCCCGCCCCTCCCTGCCCCCTTCCTCTTCCTTCCTGCCCTGCTCCCCCCGCCCCGCCCCTCCCTGCCCCCTTCCTCTTCCTCTGGCCCTGCTCCCCGCCCCGCCCCGCCCCATCCTGGTGGGTGATCCCTGTCCCTCTGCTCCTGTCCTGGCTCCGCCCGGGCTCCCCAGGGACCCGCTGGGAGCTGGCGCACGGGCAGTGACCTCAAACAGCTACGGAATGAATGAAAGGGAAGGCAGGTGACAACTTCATCGCCGCCCAGTGAGGCCACTGGGCATTTTCCAAGCTCCGAGGCCAAATCTGGGCAAAGGCCCCAGGAGGCGCCGCGGCGGGCACCCGCCCAGGAAGCTGCGTTCCCTCATAGCCCTGAAGGGCACGTCCTTTCTCTGCTCTCGCCCAGCCTGTGAGGTCACATCAAGGTCACAGACGGCCCCCTTGAAGGGAGTGGACCGCTCACAGGCTCTCAGGGGTCCCCGCACCAGCCTCACCAAGAACTGGAGAGAAAGGCAAGCTCTGAGGGCCACCCCGACTCACGGACAGCGGGCCCAGGACTCTGGTCCCACGAGCCGCCTGGGGCCGGCGGGACTCCCAGCTCTGGGGGCGGGGACCTCCCTGCAGGGCACAGACGGGCACCGTGGAAGGCACCTTACTGTATTCCTCAGCTTAACTCTCCCCCACCCCCGGACGGGTTATCATCCTACAGATAGTGGGAATGAGCACAGAGAGGGTGAAGGACGCACCCAAGGTCACACAGCAGCTAAGAGTCCAGATTCGAATCCCGGCCATCTGACTCTTACCGCTCATTCAGAGCTGGGACTCCGGCAGGTGATGCGGTTGGAGCCTGCACGCGGCCGGCTGGGCTCCAAGGGCCTGGGCCTCAGTTTCCCCATCTGTGAAATGGGACGATCGCAGGGTTGCTGAGGATGGACCACAGCGCTCAGAGCAGTGCCTGAAACGGGCGGCCTGAGACGCTGCCACCCGCTGCTGCATCCCTTAGTTCTGCAGGTGGGGACACTGAGGCAGAGAACTGGCTCCCCTGCCCAAGGTCACAGGTGGCCGACGGTCCCCACCGGGGGCTCTCGGAGCCCGAGCGCGCGGCCTTGCTGCACACGACCTGCGTGTCCTCTGTGGGAGGCACACGTTCAGGACCCGCCGTTTACAGAGGCCTGGCCTCCCCCCCACCGCGGAGCTGGGGGCTTCGTCTGAACCAGAGAGAGAACTGACCTGCCGCCCCGTCTAAGCTTGTCCCTCTGCCCAGCTGGCGTCCGGGAGGGAGCAGAGAGGCCTGGGTGGACGACCCCAGCCCTGCATCAGGCCAGACCCCCAGACCCCGAACAGCCGGCCGGTCCCGCCCCCTGGCCCCCTCCTGGGTCCTCCCTCCCAGACGCCTGCCCAGGCCGGGCCGGGTGTGGCCGGCGCCTGGCCTGCCCCGCAGATGCCTGGCCGCCTCTGCTTGTTGTGGCTGGCAGACGGGGACGCTGCCCGTGGCCCGGTGACCCCCTCTCCGTGGCAGTCTGTGGCAATTCCACACGCGGCCCGTGCGGCTGAAAACACGGGCTCCCGAAGCGCTCGGCCAAACAGTGCGGGCATTCAGCGCGGCGGGTGAACAGTGGGGCGTTTCAGCCAAGCGCCTGGAGCCACACTCGGTGTCTGTCCGGCCAGACAGAGGCATTCTGTACGCGTTTGGCTGTTTAATCACAAAAACTGCACCTGTCTCTTTGATTTATGTCACGCTCCCCCTCCGGCTTTCAAGCCAGCAGCGGGGGCTGGGAAACACCATTTCCAGCAGGACTTGCTCAGAAGTTTATCTTTGCAATATTTCCAAATCCGCCCCAATTCTAATGTCAAAGACCTATTATTTAGCTCATATATCGTACAGGTTACAAGGCACTTCGCTGTAACCCTGCAGAGAAATGGCCCACTTCTGCTCCCCCTCAGCCCCGAGTCCCCATAAAAACACCTCCGGAAGGATGCCGCCTGGTCCGAGCGCCGGCGTGGCGCCGCCGCAGCGAACCTGTCCTCCCTCCTGGGGTGGAAACGACCTTCCGTGTCTAAATATAAAGTCTCCGCGCACCTGAGCCACAGCGCCATTCCCCGGCCCGCAGCTGGCCCTGCCCAGCGTCCTGTCAAACTGGACGGCAGTGGCCTGGATGGTGGCCAGAGACGGGCCAGCAGGAGGGCGCTCTGCGCAGTCCTGCGATGGGCATCCGTTCTCAAGGGACCACTGAGGCCTCGGCACGGGGACTAAGGGAAGCAAAGCCTGCTGACCCCTGACCCAGCTCCTTCCCAGCCTCCGCTCCCACAGGAGGGTGTAGTGGGGTGAATAGTGCCCTCCCCAAATTCACATCTAAGAATGTGACCCTATTTGGAAATAGGTCTTTGAAAATGGCATTAGGATGAATGGGGGCCCTGGCTGGTGTGGTTCAGTGGTTAGAGCACCAGCCCGCGCATCAACGGGTCCCAGGTTTGGTTCCCAGTCAAGGGCACGTACCTGGGTTGCAAGTTTGATCCCCGGCTCCGGTCAGGGCACATGTGGGAGGCAACCAATAGATGTGTCTCGCTCACATCCATGTTTCTCTCTCCCCCCCTCCCTTCCCTCTCTCTCCTCCCTCCCTCCCACTCTTTCTAGATATCAATGGGAAAAATATCCTCCAGTGAAGACTGACTACAACGACGAAGGGAATGAGGTCACCTGGACCATGGTGACGGTGTGATGGGGAATGTATGTGTGGACCTGACCGGGCCATGGGGCGCCCGGACGCTGGGTCAGTGTGTGAGTCTCTGGGTGAGAGGAGCGCGCGAGTCAGAGACCGAGGGAAACGGAGTGCCCTCCCGGCTGTGGGTGGGCCTCGTCCAATCAGTTGGAGGTCTGAGCAGAACAAAGGGTCTACGGGTCCCTTTCCACCGGACACTCTGGGCTGAGACACTTGGCTGTAACCCTGCAGAGAAACGGCCCACTTCTGCTCCCCTCAGCCCCCAGACCCACAAAAACACCGCCGGAAGGATGCCGCCTGGTCCGAGCGCCGGCGTGGCGCCGCCGCAGTGAACCTGTCTCTCTGGCCTTCGGAATCCTCTTTGGGGTGCAAGGCCGCTGGCTCCTGGCCTGGAACGCAGGCCATCGGCTCCCCTGGGTCTCAGCCTGCCGACCACAGACGCTGGGACTCACCACCTCCATAGTCACATGAGCCGATTCCTTACCACCTCTCTTTTTACTTATCTACACATAAATGCTTCATATATGTGCACATATGGATATACAGGGTGTCCCAAAGTATATACACACTTTCACAGCTCCTAGCTCAATGGATGCTTCTTTTTCTTTGTTCAGATGTAACCCGTTGGAATTAATAATTATTCAAAGGGTGAATACACATGGGGGGCCCCTGTATATGTCTGTGCACACGCGTGTGTGTGTGGATTCTAAGAGGCTCGCTGCTTGCACATTTAGCAGCTCCAAAACTGCGACATGTTGCCAACCCACGGCATGTTGGCGCCGACAGCCTATGGTGTCAGCGACGGGCTGCATTATTTCTGTGGGAAAAGGTGACTCCATTTCGAACAGCCTTCAGGAACAAATTAAGTTCGAGAACCGAGGTTCCGCTGTATTTGGAACCCCCCAGACGAAGCCATTGACCAGAGGTGGGCAGTCCCAATGGCCCCTGCCTCCCGGTGGCCACGCCTCCTCAGGCCACTCTCCTGCCAGCAGGTGGAACCAGACTCACTTCTAACCAACAGAAAGCAGCCGAGGGGGGACTCACTGCCAGGGTAATCTATACTAATAAAAGGGTAATATGCGAATCGACCGAACGGCCGAACGACCGGTCGCTATGATGCACACTGACCACCAGGGGGCAGACGCTTAATGCAGTAGCGTTGCTCAGCCACAAGCCGGGCTGATGGCTGGCAAGTGCAGCAGCAGTGGCGGAAGCCTCTCCTGCCCCCACGGGGAGTGGGCCTAAGCTGTCAGTCAGACATCCCCCGAAGGCTTCCAGACTGCGAAAGGGTGCAGGCCGGTCTGAGGGGACCCCCCACTCCATTGTACGAATGTTGTGCACTGGGCCTCTAGCATTACATAGATTCTAACCATCACCTTATTAGGGGACTCTCTCGGTGCCTGGCTTTGAAGAAGCAAGTTGCCACGGTGTGAGCTACCATTTGGAGAGGGACACGGGGTGAGGGGCTGACAGCCAGCAGGACCGAGCCCTCGGCCAGGGGGCCTCCAAGGAACCGCGTGCTGGAGCAGCCATGACCGCGGCAGTGAGCCCTTCCCCAGTCTAGCCTCAGATGAGACCGCAGCCCAGCAGACACTCTGATTGTAGCTTGCACTGTACCCAGTTGAGCTAGGCCTGGGCTCCCAACCCACAGAAAGTGTAAGGCAACAAATGTGTGTTGTTTGAAGCCACTGAGTTTGTGGTCGTTTGTTACACAGCCATAGCTAGCTAATACAAACACTGTTCATCGACTGAAACAGGCCAGGCACTGTGGCACATGGGCCTGGGCCAGATTAATTAGCATTAATTGGTACAGATTAATTAGTACAAGACACTGTTATAAATGACTCACAAATACACCTTCTCCCTCACCTGGATCCCGAAGAATCCACTGAATTCCAGGCCACAGGGAAGAGTCAGGAGGGAGTAGTACCTCGGCGTGGCCCTGGCGCCAGAGGAAGGCACAGCCCGCGACATACTGGCAGGGCTGCCCCTACAGGAAGCAGGTGTCTCCATCTGCTCCCCCGGAGCTGCTGGTTCAGCCGCCCACCCCGCTGGGCTGCTCCCAGCCTCTGACGGGGAGAAAACACACTCCTCGTGTGAGCAGCAAGCTCTCCACATCATGTGCTATTTATATTTCTTATAAAAATGGGTAAATCAGCACTCCAATTGGAACCAGCAGCTAGCGCCCGGGCCGCTGCGGACACAGAAAAGCAGCTTGTTTTCATCGTTTACCGGATATATTTAGCCGCCGGCTCTCCGTGACCCGAGCACACGCTCACGCATACACCTGTGCATTTTTTGGAGTCTCAAGCCATTTGCATGCAGAGCGTTAGCTGGTCTCTTCTTACGAGGCAAATCCCGGCGCCCACGAATATCCACCGACCGGCTCTCAGAGCCCTGCACACGGAGGTTCACGCACACGCGTGTCACGCCCACCGTGCCGCAAGCTCTGGTCTCAGGTGTTAGTTGTTGTTGTTGTCTTATATATTTTAAAATATTTTTTTTATTGATTTCAGAGAGGAACAGAGAGGGAGAGAGAGACAGAAACATCAGTGATGGGAGGAATCATGGATCGGTTGCCTCCTGCACGCCCCACACTGGGGATCAAGCTCGCAACCCAGGCATGTGCCCTGACCGGGAATCAAACGGTGACCTCCTGGCTCATAGGTCAATGCTCAACCCCTGAATCACCCCAACCAAGCATGTAGTTATTTTAAGTCCTTCCCTCCCCCCTAAGCCCCTCTCTTGCCCTCTGCCTGGCACAGGAGGAGGGCCAAGGGGGGTGGGCCCCCTCTGGGGATGACAGCAGAGCCGCTGGCCGGGCCCCGTCGGGCCTCCACTGTGTGAACAGTTCATTTTCTACAAAAAGCCGTGAATCCCAGCAGCATGCAGGAACGTGCACGGACCACAACCCCCCTCCGCCCCACCCCCACCCCCCCCGCCGCGACTGTCTCCTGGGGTGTCCACTCTGCAACCTCCTGCCACCTGTCACTCAACTCAGGCGGGGAAACTCCCACTCAGCCCGGGCGGCTCATGCGTGCGGACACCTCCTGCAATGACAGGGCCCTGCTCACCTCGAGCTGACCCCAGGCCCCTGCGGCTCCTGCCCACAGCTTCCTGCTCTGCCACGGGGCCCTCCCACGTCACCGTGCCAGCGTGCACTGTGCCAGTTCGGGAAGTCTTCTCCTTCTCGCTCGGCTCCCAGGGCCCTGGCCCGCCTGACTCTCAGGCCTCCTCTCTCCTGGGTGGACAAATAGCTCCCCGGTGTCCCCACGCTCCGCCCCGCCCTCCGTGCCCCCCGTGGGGACGTGCCGGGCATGTCGGGGGCTGGGACCCGGAGGAGCCCCCGCTCTCCGGAGCATCTGTTTCAGCAAAAGCAACCAGAGGGCATCCAGGCCCCTGAAAGGGTCCCAAGTGCCTTCCTAGCCAGGAGGGGTGGGCGGGGTCTCGGGGAGGCCCCTCAGACAGGACGGCCAGGGACACGCATCGGAACAGCGGCTGTGGGGGCAAGAGCACACGAGCCCCAGAAAACGCTGGGCACCAGGGCCCTCCAGGCAGTCATTCCTGCTTCTGGAATGTTCTCTGTGTGGCTCCTGGTGGTCTCTGCCAGGGGACGAGAGGAATGTCAGGGGCGTGGGTCAGGATCTCCACAGCCACCTTTGACCCCGCCCTGGGGACTTCTGGAAGCTCAGCAGGGCTGGGTGCGAACAAGCCAGGCCACGGGGCGGCCGCCCTGTCACGGGGAACCAGGCCTGGGCACGGGGACACAGAGGTCGGTCCCAAGCAGCCAGGGTGCTTAAATGGTGCAAGTGCCAGCTTGCACTGTGCCAGTTGGAGAAGTCTTCTCCTTCTCGCCCCTCCCGCCCCGGGGCTGGGGGACCCACGCCTCTACCCACGTCCAACGGGAGCAGCGCATCCGCGCATCCACGTGGCTGTCTCTAACTCCTGCAGGCGGCACCGCTGGGGGTTGTCCCTGCTCTTCGAGTTCAGCACCAAGTACGTCCCGGCGCCTGGAGGCTGGACCCTCAGGTTCCTTCCGTGGCCTGCCCCCTGGGGCGCTGCATCAGCCCGAAGCCTGAATGTCCAATGAGCAGGGACAATGAGCCCCATGTCCCGCCCTCCGACCTGTCGCCCAGACCCCAGGGGAAGGGCCCCCGGGTGAGCGTCCAGGTCTCCCGGGCCTGGAGCTCCGAGGCCGCGCCCTTCTCTCTCCGACGTGGGCGATCTGAGAGCTGACTCCAGAGAGTCCCTCGGACAGCGCTGGCCTCACTGTCTCTTGGGGGGTGAGGGGGGAGCAGAGAGGACATCGGGCCCGGGGGCCAGGCCAGGCTCAGCCCCCATCTGGCCAGCTGCACCGCCCGGTCTCAGAGCCGGTGAGGCCAGACCCTCTCCGAAGCCAGCGGCCGCTTTCGGAAACCTTTGCCAAGTTTGGATTTGTCGTAAATAAACTCAATTTTCACTCCCTTCACAAATGGTCTTTTTTTGGAACTGGTGGGGGGAGGAAGGAAGGAAAGGAGCCAGGGCCTAGAGGCTGAGGAGCCCGGAGGGCGTGGCTGGTGCACAGGGACCAGAACCGGGCGGGGAGGCAGCCCGGTCCGCGGAGCCGCAGCCCGAGAACAGCGGGGACCGGATCTGAGATGCGCGAGTCCCCACGCCACGGAGGCGGTGGCGCTGGGTGACCACAGGCTGGTGGCCCCGCACAGGACGCGGAGCCGGGGCCCACGGGCGGCCTCCCTCCAGCGCCGGCGCCCAGTCCCGCAGGAGATGCGGTTGGGGGCCGAGGCTGCTGCGTGCGGCCACCTCCCCGTGCACGGGACCCGCGGCTGATTCACGGAGAGCCACCGCCCACCTTCCAGCTCTTCTTCCCCGAATGCCTCGGGGCACGCAGGTGGCTTTGGCCACACCCCCGTCCCCCCCAACAGTGAGGTTGTGGGAGAGCCCAGACCCTGGCGCAAAGCACACGGGCAGTAAAGGTTTAGCCCGCGAGAGGCCTGGCCTTGCCCTTGGCTGGGAGGGTCTCTGAGACCGGGCACGGCCTGCTGACCAGCTGTCTGTGTTCCCCGGGGGTCCCGGCCACTGAAGCCCCACCGTGGATTTAGGGCGCTAACCGGGCGAGGCTCCTGCGTGCACACGTGTTCCCGACCAGGCAGCCCACGGGGTTGCTGGGACAGGAACCTCCGATGGAGAAGCTGGGCCGGGAGACGCCGCCTGTGGCTCTCAGGGACGCCCGGGGGGAACAGCGGTTGCCCGGGAGCCGGGAGCCGGGGCCGGGCGGGCATCACGCCTCGGTGCCAGCCGGACGCTGCTCAGGGAACAAGCGGCAGGCACCACGTGCCAGGGGTCCCCGGGGCCCGGCTGGAATCTCGCCACCAGGACAAACGTCAGCTGGGCGTGTGCAGGCCACGCGGCTCGGGTCCGAGGTCTGGGAGACCGAGGCGGACGCCAGGAGAATGAGATCCATCCCGCGGCACCGGTTCAATCCGCCCCCGACTGGTCCCTGACCCCCGTCAGTGGAGGGTCAGGACAAGCGGCTCCTCAGCGGAGCCTCCCCCGGGGATGTGTCGGGAGCAGAGACAGAGCAGCGGCTCCAGGCCCAGCGCCCCCCCACCCCTCCCCGGTCCTCGGGCCCCCGGGCTCGGAGCCTGTCTGCCGGGACGGGAGGGGCCGCTGTCACGGTGCCCGCCGGCCCGGGCTGCCCCTGCAGCCACCCCCTCCTGGCCATACGCGGGGGGACACCCACCCTCAGGTGAGAAACCGAGTCACAGAGGGGCCAAGGGCACGGCCTCAGGCCACATGGGGGCACGGCTGTGCACAGCCAGGAAGCCCGCGTTCCGAAAGCATGGCACCGAGGCGCGCTCCTCAGAGACCCCAAGACAGGGACCGCAAGAGGCCCTGTGGGACCACTCCCAGCAGCCGGAAGGGAGCACTCCCGTGTCCAGCAATGGGAGGGTGGAATATTACTCGGCCGTGAAAAAGGACTGGGGCCCCGATGCCGAGGGAGAGAAGCAGACACGGGTCACCTCGTCGGAGCTCCTTCCCGTGGGCTGCTGAGAGCAGGCGCGTCCGTGGAGACGAACACGGGCTGGTGGCTGCCAGCGGCTGTGGGAGGGGATGGGAGTGACTTCGAACCAAGACCAGGTTTCCTCCTGAAGGTAACAATCCGGACCAGCGCGTGGTGACGGCGCACAAGCCGCGTGCGCTCGGTGCTGGGAACCACACCTTCAGACGGGCCCCGTTAGGTGGAAGGGCTGAGCCCGGTCCCTCCGCTGAACCCAAATATGCCCGTGGCCCCAACAGACGTTCCCCGGGCTGTGGCTCAGCAGGATCAGGGATTCCGGTACGAGACAGAGTGTGAGAATGCCGAGGGGCTGCGGGGCACGGAGGGTAGGGGTGAGGCCCACCCTTCCCAGCGTCTCTCGGCGCTGCCAGGGCCTCCCGTCCGTCACGGGAAAGGAGCGAGGGGTAAGAGAGGGCAGGCAGGGCCCCGAGAGGCCTGGCCACGGTGCCACGGAGCCAGGGTGCCGCGCTGTGTGGGTGCCCCCCCAGGACAGGCTGCCCACGCTCCTCTGGGAGGCCCCGCGCCCGGTGCTGACTCTGCATTACCTTAGGCTAATTGCTTCACCCTGCTCTGCCTCAGTTTACCCATCTGTGAAATCAGGCTAATGACATTTCCTGACCTGGGAGGGCTGTGGGGAGAGTTTGTTAATTAAAGTTTTTGAACTGCTTGACAGATGATGGATGAAGGGGCACAAACTTATTAATTGGTGATTTTCAAGTGCACCGAAGCCTAACACCCACTCCCCACAACACGTGCATGTGCACACACACACACACACACACACCCACATGCACCTCCACACACATACAGACACACAACCTGCACACACCCACACGCACACACACACATACCCCCACATACACCTCCAATACACACCTACATGCACCTCCACACACACACACATACACCTACACCCACTCCCCATGACACATGTGCACACAGACACACACACACCTCCAATACATACCCACACTCACACACTACACACACACAGACACACGTGCACACCCACAGACATAGACACACTGACACACTGACACACTGACAGTCACACACACACACACATACACAGACATGTACAACACCTACATGCACCTCCACACACACACAGACACACACTGCACAGACCCAGAGACATAGACACACACACACTCCACACACACACAGACACACATGCACACCCACAGACATAGACACACTCACACACTCACACACACAGTGACAGTCCTCC
This sequence comes from Cnephaeus nilssonii, assembly GCF_951640355.1. Taxonomy (NCBI): domain Eukaryota; kingdom Metazoa; phylum Chordata; class Mammalia; order Chiroptera; family Vespertilionidae; genus Cnephaeus; species Cnephaeus nilssonii. Next base: position 101,135,418 of record NC_137078.1, on the reverse strand, counting down.
CGGGCCCTGCAGAGGGCTTTAGCTCCAGGGCACACGCTTGGACCACGCATGGACAAGGGACGCAGGGCCCTCCTGCATTCTCGGAGGGAAAACCAAGTCCCCTGAGTCTCCCCGCTCCTCCTCGAAAGTTCCACGGCGATGCGGTGCTGCAGGCCCACCCCGGGCTCCTCGGCTCTTCCCAGATGCCAACGTGTCACGTAGGCAGGGGACCAGCATCGCCGGGGGGGGGCGTTTCTCTAGGGGGAGGCAGGGGGCTCGGACCTGGGGGAAGGGGTCTGTGGGAGGAGCAAGTGCAGGAGGGAACAGAAGGAAGGGGGTGCGCTGTCTCCCGTGTTCCTGGGCCCACTTCCCCCGAGCGACGGTGAGTGACACCAGACAGGCAGCCAGTTCTGAGCCCCTCCCCACGGGGTTTCCTCCGGGCCCGGCCCAGAGCTCCGGCCTCAGTGTCTCTGGTCACCCTCCACGGGGCCAGCAATGACCGCCTGACCAGCCAGGTCCTAGGCCTGCCCGGGGCGGCGACTCCACGTCTGCTGGCTCCCTGACTCTGAGGCCCCTCCCCTTCCCACCTCACCCCTGTCTTCCCAGCTGAACACACACAGGATGGGGGGGCGGCGGGGAGCTTCCCAGGACCTTGGGGACCTTAGGTGTTCCCCAACCTGCACATCCCGTGCCTGTGTGTTTCCAGACCAGGAAGAGCAGGACAAATGGATCCGTTTGCTGTGTGACCTTGGGCAAGTCACTCAGCCTCTCTGTGCCTCCTCTGGAAAAGGGAGGCAGCGAAGGGCCCACACCCTGGCAGTGCCGTAAGGCTGAGTTATGATAGACGGCATGCTGAGACCCAGGCCTGCACACAGGAAGCGCGCTAGGCGAGGCATCCTTGCGTGAGGGCAGGTGACGTGACCGCCGCCAGGCCCCACGCTCAGGCCTCCCGCGGAGGAAGGGCCGCCGTGGCTCGGGGGCGTGCTCCCCTCCCCTGTCCAGAGCCGATGTGAGGAGCCATGGCTGGGCACGTCTCCCTCTCTAGGCCTCAAGGACTCGGAATCCTTCTCAACACAGAGCCCAAGGCAGCCACCCCCCAGCCGCCAGCGCCGGGCCCAGCGCGGAGCCCTCCCCGCCTCCCCCGGTCTGCAGGGGCCCCCCCAACCCCCACCCCCTCGCTTCGAGAGGCTGGCAGCTGAGAGCCCAGACCCTCCGGGCCGGGTGGGCAGGACTCTCGGCCACACCCAGGGACCGGCCCAGGGAGGATGGAATCGGGGTCCTCAAGTCCCCGGCTCCCTCGGGGACAGGCCCTCCCGGGAACAAGGGGTTTGGGTGAGCAGTCAGCCTCCCACCCGGGAGAGATTCCTGGGCGCGCTGCCCTGAGCTCCCCGTCTTCACGGCCCCCCTCTCTACAAGGCGGCCGAGCGCCTTTGCTCCGGGAAGGTGGGCGTCCCTGAAGGGGCACCGCTGTCCCCGGGAAGGAAACAATCAGACGTCCGGCCGGCGGGGCTCAGGGGTTGAGCGGTGACCTAGGAACCAGGAGGTCACAGTTCGATTCCCCGCCGGGGCACAGGCCCGGGTTGACGGCTCCATCCCCAGTGGGGGGGGGCGTGCAGGAGGCAGCCGGACAGCGATTCTCGCCCATCATTGATGTTTCTCTCTCTCCCTCTCCCTTCCTCTGTGAAATCAATAAACAAATATTTTTCTAAAAAGAAACACTCTATCTGAGGCTAGCCCAGGCCAGCGAGGAGCCGCCCCCACGGAGCCCAGGGCTCCCCAGGACCTCCGAGCCCGGGCAGAACGGGGACCACCGTAACCGTATTCACGCGCAAGATGAGGGCCACGTGAGACCCACGTGACACTCCACGGACGCTGACTGCTGATGAATGGACACGTGAACAAGGGCCATATGGACTCAGCCCTTCTCTTCAGCATGAGCCCGTCCAAACCGGAGGAGGGGTCCTGGGTCCCCCCCGAGCACTCCCGCCAGGCTAACCACACCCCCAGCCTCTCGTGGCCCAGCGGCGTCGAGGGCTGTGGCTGCCGGGCACCAGGCGGCAGGGGCATCGTGAGCCCGTGCCCGCAAAGACTCGCCCGCGATGCTCACAGCATCATCGCCGTCCGCACCTCGAAGGAGAACAGGCCCTGTGCCCCCAGCAGGCGCGGAGATGGGCTGTGCTAGATCCAGAAAGGGGGGCCCCTCGGGGGGCAGGGACCCGCTGCGCACAGGCAGCCCTCGAGGCAGCTCGCGCAGTGAGGCCAACGAGACAGCAAAGCTGGCACCGGGCAGGAGCTATAGGACCCGGACGACACGTCTGAGACAAAACCCAGAGGCGCGGCCGCTGGAGGCGGAGGCAGGAATGGACTGACTGTTAGTCACACGAGGGATGGGGGGGGGGTGTCCTAAATCTGGACCAGTGACGGCTATACGCACGGCAGATTCTCTGAAAATCACTGAATTGGACTCTGAAAACGGTGAATGTTGCAGTAGATAAATTATACCTCGATAGACACACACGCACAGGCGCACACACACACACACACACTCTCACACACACACAGGCACACACACATGCACAGGCGCACACGCACACACACAGAGACACACACACACAGGCGCGCGCGCACACACGCACACACAAGCACACACGGTGGGCAGCCCTCTCACCCGGAATTCTAAGACACCTGACCCCGACTTTCTCCATGTGACCATTCATTCACTCCCACAGTTCAATTTCGCGAGCGCTCCCGGGAGGGCCTCCCGGAATTAGCGGCGTGTTTATTTTTAATTATTAACGAGATTGAATAACTGTATCTGTGTCACAGATGTTCTTCTCCCTGTGTGACGCCGCGCTCATTCTCGCCGGCAAAATAATCTCCCCTTTAGATGACCCCCTCGGACTCAGAACCGCCGGTGCCGGGGGGGGGGGGGAGGAGGGGGACCTCCGATCGCGGGGCCGCTGGCCGCGAGGGCCACACCCCCAGGGTGCTCACCGGACGTCACAGCAGCGGGGGCGAGTTTTTGATTTACTTTATTTGCGTGTTTTTTTTCCTCAAAAGGGCAATGTGTAACTGAGGAAGTGAGAAGCAAACTTTACATAAAAGACGGGAGCCATAAGGGACAGTGAAAACCGTGTGCATGGACCTCGCAGTCCATGAAAGGGGTTCAAACCCCAGCCCTCCGACAGCTTGCTGTGTGACCTTGGACAAATCACTTAACCTCTCTGAGCCTCAGAGTCCTCCTCTGCAAAATGAGAGCAACAGCACCCGCCTTGCAGGGCGCCATGAGGACCCGGAGGACGGACAGGGGTGAAGAGGCGTGGCTGGTCACTTAGCGCTGAGCCCGGGCCATGGGCAGGCCTGGAGGCTCCGGGGCCGCCCAGCCGGACGGGGAGGAAGGAGAGAGAGGAGCGATGGGCCTAGTTCATTGGCTCTCAGGCGCCCAGAGCCCAATCCAGCACACAGCTTCCAGCGCGCCACCCGGCGCCAGTCAGCAGCATTTATGCAGCGTGTGTGTACGTGGCGCTCCCACACACGCACACACGGATGCACACGAACTCACATACATGCACACACAGATGCACACGCAGATACACATGCACACAGAGACGCACATGTGGGTACACGCGCAGACACACATGCACACAGAGAGGCACGCGGAGATGCACACACGGACGCACATGCACACAGAGACGCACACACATAGGTGACAGGCACACACACTTTGGTCATAAAGCCTGAACGGAGACCAGCACAGCCAGACTAGCGTTCTGTCTCACACACCCGGCCCGCCGGCACGAGCGGGAGCCTGAGCCATGGCTCCTGTGCTGGGCTCCCGCCCCGGCTCGGTCCCTGAGCCTCCCCAGCGCCACGTGCCCGGGCGGGGCGGGGCCGGCCCAGAAAGGCTGCTCTGTTTCCGGCTGACCTGGTTTGTGCGGACCTGGACCGCTCCTCCTGCCCAGTCGTTCACACCGGCCCTTCGTTACTGTCACCGATGGCGGGGCTCACAGCATCCGCGGGACGCGTGCGGCTCAAAACTGGGGCAGAACCACCACACGGCACATTTCAGAAAGTCGTTTTACCCGTCCCCCATCTGCACATCCCCCAGAACTGCTATTACATCCAACTCCAGGGTCCCCAAAGAGGTCACACACACCCCAAAAAGAAACCAGTGCTGATCTCTGACAGAGAGCTAGAAAGTATAGCTGGAGTTTTTGGTTAATCCGCACCCGAGGCTATTGTTCCATTGATTTTTAGAGAGAGTGGAAGGGAGGGGGAGAGACAGAGAGACAGAAACATCGATGTGAGAGAGACACAGTGATTGGTTGCCTCCTGCATGCGCCCCGACCAGGGCCGGGGATCGAGCCTACAACTGAGGTACATGCCCTGGACCAGAATCAAACCCTTCAGGCAGTGGGCTGATGCTCCAACCACTAAGCCAAACCAGCCAGGGCACTCGTTTTTGTTTGTTTGTTTTGTTTTTAATATATTTGTATTGATTTCAGAGAGGAAGAGAGAGAGGGAGAGAATCATGGATCGGCTGCCTCCTGCACGCCCCCTACTGGGGATCAAGCCCACAACCCAGGCACGTGCCCTAACCGGAAACCCAACCATGACCTCCTGGTTCATAGGTCAACGCTCAACCACTGAGCCCCACCAGCCAGGCCGTTCTAGGGTTTTTCTTATAGATTACGTGAGGTTTTCTGTGTAGAAAATCCTATCATCTGTCTGTATCAGCAAATACAGAGATACTGACAGTTTTATTCCTTCCTTTCTGGGTGTCCTTTACCTCCTTTCTTTCCTGTATCACCCTGGCTAGAATTCCAGCTCGATGGTGGATATCAGGGGGAGAGTGGACATCCTCAACTCATCCCTGGCCTCGGGGGAAGCGTCCAACGTCTCAACAATAAGTACGTCAGTCGACGGACTTTGAAGATGTCCTTCCTCGAGGTGAGTAAGTGCCCTTCTATCCTGACCTTCTGGAGAGTTCTTATCCTAAACGGGTGTTGACTTTATCAAGTGCATACAATCCTGTGGTTTTTCTTCTCTAGCCTTTTCATAGGATAGAGGGCACTGATGGATTTTTCAAAGATTGAACCATCCTTGCATCCACGGACTAAACCCCATTGGCATATACTTCTTTTTACAGCTGGACTGTATTTGCTAATATTTTATTAAGGACTAGAGGCCTGGTGCAGTTGCCTCAACCCTCTCAGCCCCAGCTTCGTCCGGAAGGTTGTCCGGAAGGACGTCCAGAGGTCATTCAGCTGTCCGGTCTAATTTGCATATTATGCTTTTATTTTTTTAAATATATTTTATTAATTTTTTTTTTTTTTTACAGAGAGGAAGGGAGAAGGATAGAGAGCCAGCTGCTTCCTGCACACCCCCCACTGGGGATGTGCCCACAACCAAGGCACATGCCCCTGACCGGAACCGAACCCGGGACCCCTCAGTCCGCAGGCTGACGCTCTATCCACTGAGCCAAACCAGTTAGGGCTATGCTTTTATTATTATAGATTTTTTTTGGGGGGGTCCATTTTCACAAACAATATTGGTTTCCAGTCTCCTTTTCCTGGGCTGTCTTTGCTATCGGGGCAATATCCGCTTCACAAGCGACTTGAGAGTGTTCCTTCTTTCCACAGCCCTGTCTTGATGCCAGAACTCCCCCCGCCCCCCCCCCACCCCGATCTCCGCTGCCTCCAACCTGAGCCAGGGACCCCAGGAAGCAGCGAAAATGCCCTGCAGGGCCTGGGACCCCGGGCCCACCCTCAGCGCCGCCCCTGAAGCCGCTGGTGCGTGACTGACCTCCTCGCCCTCCGTTCACTAGAACCTCCACACAGCTGACCCGTGTCCATCTGAGGAAGGTGCACCAGCGGATTTGGCCAAAAGAAGCCACGTGACCGGCCATCCAGCTGCCCTCACGTTCCCTGAGTTTGAACGTCGGAGCCTGAGGATGGACCCGCTCCGCGAAGTCCGTGCACGTGAACTAATCCCCAAGGTCGCGGGGAGCCTTCTCCACTCCGGTTCTCCCGATTGAGGCGGGACTCCCACGCCACGGGATTACCCTGCCGTCCACACTCTTCACTCTAATCCGCGGGGTGAAAGGGGGCCCAGGCGACCACCCAGGGCCCTCAGCGATCCCGCCCCTCCTCCTGGGCGTGCCCGTGGGCCTGGCACTTAGCGGCGCTCCCCCAGGGGTTTGCAGAGGCTCGGGGGGGGGGGGCTTGTTGTTGGGCAGGCTCGCCCTCAAATCCCCTCACCTCGCCCCCACCCCGTGTCTGTGTAGCCCATCGGAGCCAGGTGCCCCCCGCACACTGCCCACCACCGGGGTCTGCTGTGGCGTGTGGCTGCTTCCTTCTCCCGTGGGCACAGCCAGTCTCCTCTGTGGGAGAAGGTCTTCTACTCTCCGGTCTCCTCACCGGGAGGTGCAGCGCCTGACACCCACCAGCCCCCAAACTCCCCAACACACAGTCATCCGCACACCCACACCCACCGCACCTGCACACACCACACTCACGTCACACACACACTCCCCAGCAGACACACCCACACCCACCGCACCTGCACACACCACACTCACGTCACACACCCACGTCTCACACACACACACACACACACACTCCCCAGCAGACACACCCACACCCACCACACCTGCACACACCACACTCACGTCACACACCCACATCACACACACACACACACACCACACCTGCACACACCACACTCACGTCACACACCCACGTCACACACACACACACACACACACACACACACACACACTCACTCCCCAGCAGACACACCCACACCCATCATACCTGCACACACCACACTCACGTCACACACCCACGTCTCACACACACACACACACACACTCCCCAGCAGACATACCCACACCCATCATAATTGCACATACCACAGCCATGTGACACACACACACATACACACACTCCCCAGCAGATACACCCATTCCCACCGCACCTGTACCTACCACACCCACACCCACTGCCCAGCAGACACACCCACTTCCCCACACTGCACACACCCCACCACACACACACACACGCACACGCACACACACACCCCTCTCTCTGGAACAATGGTCCTAAAAATCTTCATTCAAACGTGGCCCTGGTGACTCACAGTCCCTCCTGCCCCCATGGGGCCCAAGGTGGCTGGACGGTCAGCACGGTGACAGGCGCGGGGGTGCCAGGGAGCGAGGAAGGCCCCGCCCTCACGTCCGTCAGAGAACGTGCTCACGGGGGCCACGGGGACGCCTGCCCCCCAGGTGGCTCCAGTGGGAGCCGAGGACACCCTGGACACACGCCCCGCAGGACCAGCGCTCCCTCCCGCAGGGGCCCTGCCTGTCCTGCTCTGGCACCTGCTGGCCTGGCCTCCGTCACCTGGCCGCCTCTGACGCCTGTCACAGGTGCGGGGGCCCGGCCACTCGGCCTCAGGCCCCCAAATCACTTCCTGCCACCCCAGGGGGTAGTGCCCTGCAGGTTCCTGTCCTTCCTCTCGAGACTGTGGGCCCAAGAAGGCCGCGGCCACCCCCCCCCCACTCACTGTTCCGGCTCGGGCCGCACCCCGGCTCCGGGTGGACCCCACTGTTGAATTAGGGGGGCTGTGGCCAGGCCGGGCCCTCGGAGCCTGACAGAGCAGCGCGGCCACAGCAGACAGGGGTGGGGGCCGGGGCTCCCCCAGCGGCTGCTCTCCCGCCCGAGGGCCACGGGGCGTGGCCAGCACGGCAGGCGAGCCCACGGGCCCTGGAGCCCCTGGGGTGCAGCCCACAGTCGGGTTATGGTGAGAATAAACCACACTCCTGATTCAAGGGCCGAGCCCAGGCTAAGAACATGAATTTAATTCTCATTGATACCATCTCACATGATTACACACAGAAATGATAATCTGGTACATGTGGGGTTAAAGTGAATATCTCATTGAAGTTGATTTGTTTTTATTATTTCTTTTTCTGTGCCTGCTGCAATTTTTCAAAATACAAATGTGGCCCGTGCCCTATTTCTCCTGGACAGTGCAGTCTCCACCCGGATACAAGTATTTCTATCCCCCACACACTGCCCCTCCCCACAGGACAGAAACCCAAATCCCATTTCTGGATCCGCAAGGCATCGGCTCAGGGTGGGGCGCCCCCAGGCAGCAAGGACTGACCTGAACGGATGGTGGGCGTGAAGTCAGCAAAAGCAGCGATTGGGGCAGTTTCTCTGTTACCAGCCACGCACCTTCCTCCCCATCCCCCCACCTGCCCACCCACGGGGTCAGGCACCGACCAGAACCTTGGGTGAACCGATAATGACTGTAAGAGCTCAAGGAAATCACGTTCCCTGAATATGTCTGCCCTCCAGGTACACCCCGTCCTCGAGCCAAAGGAACGGACCTCTCACGGTGGGGCTGTGCGCACGGGAAGCTGGGTCGAAGGAGTGATGTAAATGCTGGGGTCTCAACAGGGCCTCCACCTAAGACTGGCCTCGGCCGGCACTCCTTCCCCAGGTCCCGTGGGAGGTTAGGGAGGGGTGACCACAAGGACAAGGCCTGAGAGAGCCAGGGCCCCGGGCACGTGGACACGTCCTCCCCACAGGCCTCTCCTGGGTGTCCACTACGCGCCGGCCACCCCTCACAGGCGGCGGTGAAGAATGAGACACAGTCCCGCCCAGGGACCAGGCTCATCGCCCCCCCCCCCCCAAGGCAGGAGCCCACCCGCGGGTCCCCAGGGCCCCCCGCGGACACGCTGCCAGCTGCGAGGCCCCAGCCTGGCTTCCCTCCGCAGCCACACCGCCCAGGCGGCTGCCCACTCGGGGCTGGGACGGTGGGCGGCCAGAGAGGCAGCGCCGGGCAGGACAGACCCCCCGTGGCCGGCCCCCGAGACAGAGCGACAACTGGCAGAAGTCCTAGTGGGGGGACAGGACGGGCAGACTGAGGGCCGGCGGCCGGGGAGGCCGCAGCACGGCTGGGCCCAGCTGGCTGCCACCCGCCTTTCTCCGGGGGGGAGGGTGACAGGAAGGAGGGGACACCTTGCCCAGTGCCCGCATTCAGCAGAGGTGCCAGCGCCAGCCTGAGCCCCGCCCCCGCCCCGCAGGCCCCGCCGCGGGGCCCGGTCCTCGCTAACGCCGCAGGTCAGCCTCCACTCCCGGCTCTCGGGGTCAGTGGAGACAATGCCAACTAGGGAGACCCCACGGGTGAAGGGGGCTCTGGCCTCTCTCCGGCGGAAAGTGCTTCCTTTGTTTCCTTTTCTTCTTTTTTTTTTGTGTGTGATCCTCCCCCGAGGGTATTTTCCCATTGATTTTAGAGAGAGTGGAAGGGAGAGAGAGAGAGAGAGAGAGAAACACCGATGAGAGAGAGACACATCTGTTGGTTGCCTCCTGCATCCACCCTGACCAGGGCCCTGGCCGGGGAGGAGCCTGCAACCAAGGCACGTGCCCTTGACCGGAATCGAACCCGGGATCCTTCAGTTTGCAAGCGACGCTCTATCCACTGAGCCAAACTGGCGAGGTCTTGAGGTGCTTTCTGAAGAGAGAGAGCCTGAGCCCAGCACAGCTGCCCGGCCCCCCTCACCCCCCCGCCTCCCGCTCCCAGGGGGGCAGGGGACTCGGCCTTCCTCGCACTCTTTGGAAGCGGCTCCGGCTGGCATTGAAGCAGCCTGGTCCCTGGCTGGTGATTGGGGTGCAGAGAGCGAGCAGCCAGGCCCCCCCCAGGCGGCAGGTGTGACCCAGCCCGGATGTGGATGGACCCTGGGGAGCCAGCCAGCACACCCCCGCCCCCCGCGAGGGCCCCACTCTGATGGCCGCCGCCTCTGACTTTCTATGAACGGAGAGTCCCTCTGAGTTACGTAACCGCAGCCGGCGGCCCTGACGCCCCGTGTGGCTCCGGTTCCTGGAAGGGTCTCAGAGGGGCGAGTCCAGGGCCGGGGGCTCCGTGGGCTCCCAGGCCCCGCCGTCTCCCCGCGCCTGGCTGGCAGCGGCAGGAGAAACCCTCGCGAGCCAGACTGGAAGCCTAAGATCTAGATCAAGGATATATTTGGCTTCCGGCTCAGCTTTACATCAGCCTCGTCTCTCCTGACTTGTCGCCCTTTGCAGGCCGCTGGCACGTGCACAGGAGGCAGGCGACTCTTACGTAACCCCCTTCAGCAGCCGCCCGGGGGGCCCCGCGGTGCCGGTGGGTCGGCCGGGGTCTGGCCTTCGCCCACCGCACGGTGACCCAGGCCGTGCCGTGCCCACGCGCTCCAGGCGCCCTGAGTCTGCCCGCAAAGAGCCCGAGGGGATGCGGGACTCGGACACGCACCCAGCCCACTTCTGCCAACACCCTGCTGGTGCCCAGGTCCGTGGGTGGGCACCCCGAGGCCCAGGCTGGGTGCTGCGGTTCCCACCACCACCCCAGTGCCCCGGCCAGGAGGCGGGAGTGTCGGGAGAGGAGGTCCCTCCCTGTCCAGGGCCCAGAGGAGGGCAGGGAGGCCTGGAGCGGCCGGTCCCCCGCTGCCGGCCCTGCTCCCTCCCACACGTCCTCGAGGCCCAGGAGGAAGGAAGCAGGGGATTCAAGTAAATCGGCAGGAAGGACCCACGGCAGGAGCCTGCCACCCCTCCTCCGCCAGGACGTGGTCCCCGTGGGGCTGGGTGGGCGGGGAGGGGGGCGCCACGAGGTGGGAGGATGTGAGCTGCCTCCTGAAATGGCGACTCATCCCAGCATCACTGTCCCCGTCAGAGCCACAGCCTCCACGCTCCCCGGACTCCGCGGCAACCGGTTTGGAAACAGCAGCGGATGGCCGGCCGGGGGCAGGAGTCACCGGGAGGGCTGCCTGCTGACGGCGTCCACCCATCCCGTCCTCCGAGGCCCAGGCACCGCCCCAGCCGCCGGGCCTTCCCAGGGGGCGCTGGTGACAGCCAGCCCACGGGCCGGCGGCGAGGCTCACGTGGGGTCCGCGTGCTCGGGCAGCTGCGAAGTGCCCCACGAAGGAAGAGTGCAAGAGAGAATGTTGTCACGCACCTCCTCCCCCACCACGGCCACCCCCCCCCCACCAGGGCCTCCCAGAGCGGAGGGGCCAGGGACCTCCGGGAAGGAGGACAGACAGAGCTCCGAGGGGCAGGGCGGGAAGGAGCCGTGACTTTGGCTGCCATTGAACTCCTGAGGATGACTGTCAACAGCCTCAGGTGCAGGAGCCCCTGACAAAGCAGCGCCTGGAGGTCTGCAGCTCCGAAGGCCCCCCCAGCCTAACTCCACTGCGCCCCCCCCCGCCCCCCATGCCCCTGGCGCTCACGGAGGGGGCTCCCTCCAGGGCAGCCGCTCTGGGGCAGCCCCAGGAGACGCCAGCGTCCGTGTGCACGGAAGGACCTTGAGGGCTTTGCTACAACCGCCCCCCAAAGGCACAAAAACCAGCTTGAAAAGACCCCGTCCGTCCCCCCCTGGAAGGAGAGGCTCCCCGCAGGGCTCCGCTCCAAACCCGCACAACACGGAGCCCAGGCTCCGTCTCGAAAACCAGCACGAGGGCCCCTCGCTCAGGGACCACCGCGTGGCTCTGCCCCCGGGGCTCAGGCGCAGACTCCATGGGCCTGTCACAGCCAGGCAGGCTCCGTGGCCAGCAGGAGGCCGTCCCACCTGCAGCCGGGCGCCAGGCAAGGTGACGCTCACCGCCAGGGAAGAGTGCCTTCAGGTCCGGAGCAGGCCCTGGGGTCCCGTGCCTGATGGGAGGCAGAGCCCGCAGACCCTGGGGGCGGGGAGGGGACAGCTCCCACATGACAGCGCTCTCGCCGGTCAGCCTCCCAAACAGGTGACAGCTCGTCCTTCCAGACCCACTTCCAGAAAAGCCCGTGCTCACCGCGAAGGGAGAAGACAAAAGGTCAAACTTCAACATCGCCCACAGCACTGTTTCCTAAAGCAAACGCCAAGAAGCGCCCGCCCGCCCGGGGAGGCTGCAAAGGCCGGCTGGAGGAGCCTGAGCCGACAGAGCGTCCTTCCGTGACAGAGACTCCCCTCTCCCTTATCAAACGCACCGCTCTCTCAGCCTGGCACCTTGTCAGAGATTAAAACATGTCTGTGCAGATAACTGGCCAGCAGGCAGTCCTCAGGGGCCGGGCAGCGGCTCAAGAGGGGCTCCGGGGTCCGACGGGGACCCCCAGATCGTTCCCCAGGCCCTGGTTCTGGCTGAGACCCAGACCCAGAGGGCGAGGTGCCTGGATGGGTCACCGACAAAGCCTCCCGGTCCGTTTTGTGGGCGTCCAGAGCCTTATCTAGTCCGAGCACACACAGAGGTTCAGGCCGAGCCAATGCCAACGCCGGCCTCGCCATTAACCTCTTGACGCCCAGGCAGCAAACGAGACAAGCGGGGCTCCGGGAGGAAGGACGCTGCTTTCCAGAAAAAGGCTGATGACAACGTGTGACAGTTTTCACTCGCTGCCGTCAGCAGCCGTGACCCGGGACGGAGCATAGTCCCCTGCACCCGGGGAGCTGCAAAACGCTTGGCGAGCTCCGTCCTCTTCTGATTTCTCAAAACCAGGACGCGCCCTGGGTCCTCCCTGGGGCTCACTCCCCCCGCTGTGACCGGTGGCGGTGGGGGCGGCTCGGCAGCAGGCTGGGCTCAGCTCGCCTCCCTCCCCAGCGCAGGAGCGCAGTGCATCCCAGTGGACGGACTGGGAACCGCACGCCGGCGCCTTCCGCCTCCACCTCTGTCCTCCCCGCTCTCTCCGTGGCGACCTGGGACCCAAACGCACCAGCTCCGAGGAGCCCCCAGCAAGAGGGTGACGGCTGGGGGGCACCTTCCCCGCGAAGGGACCCCTGTGCCAAGCTGGGCCCTGCGCCGCCAGAGGCAGAGGCGGACGCCCGAGCGCCCACGCAGGCGGGCAAAGTTTGCGGAAAGGGGTCTTTCTGGGCACCCCCCGCCGCGGGCTCCAGGGCTCCGAGTCCCTCCCAGCTCACCCTGGAGTCCCAGACACAGGCCGCCCCAGGGCGCTCCCCAGGCGGCTCAGGATGTGGATGGAGGCGGGGAGGACCGCTCGCCCGCGCGCCCCCAGATCCCCCGCGTCTCCTGCCCCAGCTGCCCGCCAGCTGTGCGCACCCGCCGCGCCCGGAGGTCACCAGCAAGCAGCTGGATAGGCAGCTGGGAGCCCCGGAGGCCCCTGCTCAGCCCGGGAGCCGAGGAGGCGGAAAGACGGGCTGAGAGGCGGTTTTGTTTTGCTTTCCTCAAACTCCGCCTGCCGAGCTCTCGCCCGGGGCGAGCGGCTCTGCCTTTCCCCGGCCGCCCCGGCCCCCGCCCTGGGTCCACGGCCCGCCGCGCCCAGCGGCCGGCGCCGCGCTCGGGGCCCTGGGGAGGAAGCGCAGGGGCGGCCAGGACACTGCGTGGCTGACGCCGCCAGCCGCCCGCGCCCCTGCCCGGACGCCGGACGCTCGGAGCCGGGGAGAGCGGGCCGCTCCCTGCGGAGCGCTGAGCTCCGAGCTCCGGACTGGGGCCCCGACCCGGCTCCCGGGGCACCCTACGGCCGCTCGCGGGGGGCGGGGAAGGGTCCCTTTATTTGCAACCCTGAGGAAAGCGCCCTTCCGCCCAGCCCGGCACCCACGCACCCACCGGCACCTGGCGCCGGCCGGGCCGCTCACCTGAGTCCTAAAAGCTGTTGAATCCACATGGTCACGTTTCAGCGAGCGGAGCTCAGACCTCGCTCGCCCCGGCCATCCGCGCGGCTCCGATCCCGCTCGCTTCCGTCCCGCGGCGCCGGTGTCTGCTCTCGGTCCGCCGCCGCCCGCCGGCCGCGGGGCGCAGCGAGTCAGAGCGCGGCCGCGCGGGGCTCCATGCCGGCCGGCGCGCCGCCGCCGCGGGGGCGCATGGCTCAGGCTGGGCGGCCCGCGGGGGCGCACATCCTCCCCCGGGGCGCGGACCGGCAGCCCCCTCTGGGGAAAGCCCCGCGAAGACCGCGGCGAGGCCCGCGGGGACGGGGCGACCGGCCCGGGAGGGGCGCACTCCGGCGCTGCGGCCGCGCGGCGGTGGTCGGAGGAGCGGCGGCTTCGCCCTCCGGGGCGGCGGGAGGGAGGCCGGGCAGCGCCGCCGCGAACAGCGCGTGTCTCTAGCCTCCAGCCGGAGCCCCGCGCCGAGGGGTCGGCTCGGTCCGGGGACAGGAGGGAGGCGGGGGTGCGGAGGCGCGCGGGTCCTGTCCGCGCCCCGCCGCCGGGTCAGGGTGCTCGGCGGGGCTCCGTAGCGGTCGGCACAGCTCAAGTTGGCGGGGGCTCCGTCTGAGCGCTCGCTCTGCAGACGGCCGGCCGCGGCGCGGGAGGCGGGCAGGAGGCGGGCACGGAGGCGCGTGGGGCGAGGGCGCGGTGGAGCGCGGGGCGTGGGGCGCGCAGCGGCGGCGCGGCGCCGAGGAGGCGGGCGGGGATCCCGGGCCCCGCCGCCCGTGCCCACCGCGCCCGCCGCAGAGCCGCCTCCCTCCGCGCGTCTGCCTCTCCGCGCACTCGCCCCCGCCTCCCGGAGCGGGTCCCAACTCCGCCCGCCGGGCCCGGCTCACGTCACCCGCTTCCCCGCCCCTGGAACTGGAGCCCGAGTCCCCTGTCCGCCCCGGCTGTCGCTCTCCGTCCCGCCTCGCGGGGGCCCGACTCGCCGCGCAGGGCTGGGCCGGCCAGGGCGTCGCCGAGCCGGGCCCTGGCAGCCCCTTCCGCGCCCTCCGCTCGTCCGTCCGGGTCTCACCTTGGGAAAGGCCCCAGAGAGGCCGTGGGCTCCGATTGGACCGCCGCCGGATGGTGTTGCCACGGTAACTGGATGGCATGCGAAACAGTTCGCGGTTCCGACCCGGTTAAGAGTGAGCCCAGCGGACCCGGAGAGCTGATGTGGGGAGGAGGGGGCCGCGCGAAAAGTTTCCTCCGATGGAGTGCGCGCAGGGGCCACGCGGCAGCCCGTGGGGGGCGGGAGGTCCGCTGCTGGGATTCCTTCTCTTCCCGCTGCCTGGCCCCCTCCCCGACCCCCGTCCGCCCGGGCCCCGCAGCAGCTCCAACGGGAAGGAGTCGCTGTGTTCCTGCTCGGAGCGGGCCCCCCTGCCCAGCCCAGCCCGCCTGACTCCGGGACCATCGGCGGTCCAGGCTGCCTGGGGCACCCCTGCGCCCCGCGGCCTCTGGCCAGGCCCGGATCCGCAGAGTCCCCGCCACCTCCGCAGGCAGGTCCGCTCCCTGGTCTGGCCCTTTCCCAGTTCCCAGACCTCCCTGCGCCTCCCTGGTTCGGCTGCCTTTGGAGACCTGACCTGACCAGCTGAGGAGAGACAGCTGATGGGGGGGCCCTCCCCTGGGGGACTCACCACGAGGGCCGACCTGCTGACTCCCTGAGAACCCTCAGACAGACAGCGCCCTGCGTTCAGCCTCAGTGCCCCATGCCCCAGCGCGGTGCCAGCCGGGGCTGGAAATGCTGCCAGGGCTGTTCTTATGCAGCAAATGGGGTCACGGAGGAAATGGGGTCACCGAGGGGAAGGCGAGGTTAACTAACAGGGGCCTGACCCCAGCAGGTGCCGCCCCTGCAGAGCCTGGAATCTCCCAGCCCCGCGCCCCCTGGGAGGGGCAGCTGGTGCCCGAGGCTGGGCCCGGGGACGCCCTGGCAGGCCCTTCACCCCCCCCTTCCCCACCCCGCCCCGGCCTGCAGGACTCTGAGGCCCAAAGGAGCCGCCTCTCCCAGCCAGGAGGCCTGACGGGCAGCCGCCTCCCCAGGAGGAGCCCGGGAGGGGCAGGAGGCGGGAGTGTGGCGGGGAGAGCCCGCATCTTCACGCGGGCAGACCAGGGCCCTGTGGCTAACTGTTCTCTCACCTCTGACCTCAGCTTCGTCTTTGAGAAAACGTTTTCTCTGCTCCCTTCCACACGGGAGTTCCGTGGGGACACCGTGAGACGGCCTCACCTAGTGTCACGTCTGTGGCTCCCAGATGCCCAGGCTGTGTCCCTGAGGGTGGGGGCCAGATCCCAGGAAGGGAGGCAGGAGGTCAGGGCACAGCTGGGCCCAGGAGAGCGGGAGCCCGCTCGGCCGCCACCTAGCGGGACCACGCGGGAGTGCAGCTCCAGGGAGGCCCTCCCAGGCCTGGCTGACCCTGGAGGCGGCTGCAGGGTCCCGTGGGCTGGGGCTGCTGACCCGCTGCTCCGCCGCCCTGGGTCAGCCTCGGGCAAACCCGCAGACCCCTCCTCACTTCAGTGCATTCAACACCAGGCACGGGAGTGGGGAGCCAGGATATTGGAAGGCATTGTGAACATTTTCATTAAAAATGTTTGATACAGCAATGTGTGCTCTCTTTATTACTACACTAGGCAGTTCCTCAGCCGCACCAGTCACACTCGGACAGTGTGAGCAGAGGGCGGCTGGCAGTCCCAGCTGCAGTCACCGCTGCTGTCTGTTGCCTACATTTATAATGGAAGGGGAAGGGCTAGGGCTAGGGCTAGGGGCAGGATTAGGGGTAGGGGTAGAATTAGGGGTAGGGGTAGGGGTGGGGGTAGAGCTGAGGGTAGGGGTAGGGCAGGGTTAGGGGTAGGGTTAGGGATAGAGTTAGGGCAGGTTTAGGGTTAGGGTTAAGGTTAGGTTTAGGGGTAGGGGTAGGGTTAAGATTAGGGTTAGGGGTGGGGGTAGGGTTAGGGTTAGAGTTACAGCTAGGGGTAGGAGTAGAGATAGGGTAGGGGCAGGGTTAGGGGTAGGGTTAGGGGTAAAGTTAGGGGCAGGGTTAAGGTTAGGGGTAGGGGTAGGAGTAGGGTTAGGGTTAGGATTAGGGGTAGGGTTAAGGTTAGGGTTAAGGGTAGGTTTAGGGGTAGGGGTAGAGATAGGGGTAGGGGTAGGGTTAGGATTAGGGGTAGGTTTAGGGGTAGGGGTAGGAGTAGGGTTAGGATTAGGGGTAGGGTTAAGGTTAGGGGTAGGTTTAGGGGTAGGGGTAGGAATAGGATTAGGGGTAGGGGTAATGTTAGGGGTAGGTGTAAGGATAGGGGTAAGGGTAGGGGTAGGTTTAGGGGTAGGGGCAGGGTTAAGGTTAGGGGTAGGTTTAGGGGTAGGGGTAGAGGTAGGGTTAGGATTAGGGGTAGGGTTAAGGTTAGGGGTAGGGATATTGATAGTGGTAGGGATGGGGGAGGTGGTTAGGGTTAGGGGTTGGGGTTGGGGTGGAGGTCGGGGTGGGGGTAGGGTTAGAGTTCAGAAAAATAGAGATGTGATCTCCCCCATCCAAGTGTAAGGACCCTTTGAAATCTATCCCCCTACTCAGGGGTCCCCAGCACCAGGGACGAAGGCAGGGCCGGCCAGGGGTCAAGAGGAGGCTTCTGAGATGAGCCGGCTTCAGCTGTGATGCCAGAGGGGACCGCAGAGAGGAGAGAACCCGCAGGTGCTCCCCAAGTGTGCACAGCCTCCTAACGTGGGGGAGGCTCCTCCCGCACCCCGTCCCCGCACCCACACCCCGTCCCCCGTCCCCCACACCCCGTCCCCCGCCCCCCACACCCCGTCCCCGCTCAGAAGGCCGGCCTGAGGGCAAGGCCCCTCCTTCTCTGCCCTCGAGCCCGACAGCTCGCCCCATCCTGCACGAGACACCCCTCCACTGAGCTCCCGCCTGGATGGGAACGTTGCCATTTCTTCTGCTGCGGACGCACCGGCCTCGGCTCTGCTTCCCTCTGGACAGAGCTGCTTCCCCGAACTCGGCGCCTCTGGAATGTGGGCCGGTTCATGTTCTCCTCCCTGGGACCTGGAGGTGAGCATGGCATCCGGGACCCAACACATGCTGTCACACGCACACACACACACACACACACACACAGTCTGTCTCTCTCTCTCTCACATACACACACACACACACACAGTCTCTCTCTCTCTCACTTCAGATGTCCCTACTGTGGGACATTCAGGGCCCCCTGCCCCCTGCCCAGCTGTTACTCCCCCGGGAGGAATCTGCCCGGAGACCCAGGAGCCCGGCCTCTCTGGCCTCCCCTCGCCTGCTGTCTGCCCGCAGGAGGCCCTTCCGGAAGCCGGCCCGGCATTGCCCTGATCGCCCTCAGAGACCAACCGGACTCTAAGTCCCATCCAGAGCCAAATTGACCCGCCACTGTTCACCCCCCCGGGACGCAAAAGTGTCCTTAGCATGACATTTGATCAAGTGGCTAAGTGCGTGATGTTTCACGGAGGGGAAAATGCTGGTTAAAATTAGTACATGTCTCTTTAAATCAGCCTCACTAAGACCTTCCCTGGGCCCTGCCTTACCACCCCTTCCCAGAGTACAACTAGCGATTGGTGATGGGGGGCGGGGAGACTCCAGGATCTCCTTCCTCCTCCCAGGTGAGGTGCCCGACTTTGGAGCGTCTGCCCGCACCTGAGCTGCTCCCAGACCAGGCTGCTCGGGGCTGTGGACCTGCCGAGTGCAAGGGCCAGGCCGCGGGCCGGAGGCACAGAGACCGGGACAGGGCCGGCCAGACACGGCGCCAGGTCTCCGCTGGCCGCCCACATACAGGTGAGTCAGAGAGGGAGCACGGTCCTGGGCTCGCTCCGGGAAGCCATGTCCCGTCGGGCGGGGCCGGTGGACAGGCGGCCTGAGGCTGTGACCTGGCCCGGGGTCAGAAACCCGCTCATTTCAGGACTTTTCAGGGTTTCTGTGCTGATGGGTTTTCCCTCCATTTAGACTGAAAAGAGGGTTCGTTTGCCTGGCACAGTAGCGTGGCCTCCTCTGCACACAGTCCCTTGGCACTGAGGGGTCAGGGGGGTGGGTGTGAAGCTGGAGAGAAATCAGGAGGGTGGGGAGCCTCCGCAGCGAAGCCGGTCAGGGGCTGGGGTGACCCCGGGTGGGGCCGCGGGGCCCAGGGGAGCCCTTACGTTCTCTCATAATGATGCTGGGAGCAGTCGGACCTTTGGTCCTGGGTTGTGGCTCCGCTCCAGGCCCGGGGCTTGGCTAACAGTGAGTTGGGGAGCGATGAATGGGCTGGTCTTGGCTGTGGGGCAGGCAGAGTGAGGGGGGACACCTGTGTGTGGGGGGGAGGGAGGTGCGGAACCAGGACAAAGAACTGGGACAAGGTGACTAACTTGGGAAAAGAGGGGGGGAAAGTCCCTCCTCCCTCCGCCGGCAGAGGCACCGCCTTGGGGGGGGCAGGCACCGGAAGGGGTGCCAGTCTGCACGGGGTCTCAGGACGGGGCTCTGGGCAGATTAGTGGGGGATTGAGGATGAGGAGGGCGAACAGGACAGGAAGGAGTCAGACCCTTGGACACGTACGAATAACGCGGGGGGGAGGGGGTGGCGCTAGGAACAAGGCCCCGAAGGTCTGCCTCTGGCCAGTAGGACAGGGGAGTGGGAGCGGGCACCCGGAGGATGGGTGGGGAGTGCCAGGGGACGAGGCTGCTGGGAACCGGCACCCCTTGCAGGAGGCGCTCAGGGAGGGCGGTCAGGCCAGGGGGCCGCTGCTCCTGGTGGGTCCAGGAGCCCTGGGCTCCAGGCAGGAAGACAAGCTGTTTCTACTGTTCTGTGTGTGTGCTGTGAATCCTCACCCGAGGACATCTTCCATTGACTTTTAGGGAGAGTGGAAGAGAGGGGGAAAGACAGAGAGAAACAGCGATGTGAGAGAAACACATCGATTGGTTGCCTCCTGCACGCGCCCCCACCCGGGCCAGGAGGACCCTGCGACCCAGGTATGTGCCCTTGACCAGAATCGAACCCGGGACCCTTTGGTCCGCAGGCCGACGCTCTATCCACTGAGCCACACCGGCCAGGGCCATCTCTATTGGTGTCTCTTTCAAATCAACGTCTAAACCGCATGGGGCAGCTGGGGCTGGTGGTGCTGTATCAACAGACAAGCCCCAGGCTCGGGCTGAATCCCACACAGCGAGGGCTCGCTCCTTCCTGCTCAAAGCCACCGGCAGCTGCCATCCGCCCCGAGTGCAGGGGCTGCTGTGACCTGGACACCCCATCCCCTAGCGCGGGCCAGGAGTCCTGGCAGAACCTCCCCTGGCCCTCAGGATTCTGCTGGGAAGGAACGCGTGTCACTCTCGTGTACCTTTCACTGGCCAGAGCAAGTGACCTGGCCAGACGGACGTCAGTGGGGTGAAAGGTATAAGCCTCACACAGGGCGGGGCAGGCGACCCTGTGGACTCTCACATACTCTTCTGCACTTACCCGTCGGTGTTAGCAATTCAAGAAGGTACTTTACCTCTTGTGCTCACCGAGCCCCTAAACTTGGCAACACCAACATGTGCTCAGGGAAGGGAACATGTTTCTGCCAAGCACGCAGAATTTACATACGTGTTCTACCTCTGAACTCCTGATAGGTCCTTGACTGCCAAGGTTGGGATGACTTCACCACTTGTCAACAAGGATTAGGGGAGGGTAACTGGCTCACCCCAACTAGGAAGTAGGTCAGATGCTGTGCCTTGGGGGCGATGCTTCTCTCTAGAGGGGTGAGCTGTGATTAGCCAAAAAAGCCATCACCACTGCCATGGCCAGCATAGCATCACCATCACCAGTATCACCATTACCATCAACACCATCAACACCCTCATTACCATCATTACCATCACCATCACCAGTATCACCATTACCATCAACACCATCAACACCCTCATTACCATCATTACCATCACCATCATCAGTATCACCATTACCATCACCACCATCATTACCATCATCACTATCATTATTATCACCATCATCAGTATCACCATTACCATCAACACCCTCATTACCATCATCACTATCATTATTATCACCATCATCAGTATCACCATTACCATCAACACCATCATCACCATCATCACTATCATTATATCACCATCATTATCACAATTTTATCACCACCATCATCATCATCACTATCATTATTATCACCATCATCATCACAATTTTATCACCACCATCATCATCATCACTATCATTATTATCACCATCATCATCACAATTTTATCACCACCATCATCATCATCACTATCATTATTATCACCATCATTATCACAATTTTATCACCACCATCATCATCAACATCATCAACATCATTATCCCAATTAACATAATCACCATTATCATCACCACAATCACCATCATCACTATCATTATCACTACCATCATTATCAACATCATCATCATCATTATCCCAATTAACATCAGCACCACCATCACCATCATCACCACTAAAATCACTACCACCATCATCATCACCATCATCACTATCATTATTATCACCATCATCACTATCATTACTATCACCATCATCACTATCATTATCACCACCATCATTATCAACATCATCACCATCATTATCCCAATTAACATCATCACTACCATCATCACTATCATTATTATCACCATCATCACTATCACCACCACCATCACCATCATCACCACTAAAATCACTACCACCATCATCATCACCATCATCATTACACTCATCATCATTACCATCACTATCATCACCACCACCATCGCCATGTCATCACCATCATCAGTATCACCATTACCGTCATCACCATCATCACTATCATTATCACCATCATCACCATCATCACTATCATTGTCACCACCATCATTATCACCATCGTCACCATCATTATCCCAATTAACATCATCACCATCATCATTACACTCATCACCATCACCATCACCATCACCATTATCGTTTTTAAGAGTTTTGTTGGAGCTCGGCATCCACGGAGAAATCCATTCCGAACACACCGAACGCAGCTGATCACTCGATGGCCTTTTCCAGCCAGGAACTGTCACACCCCATCGTCCTCGAGCAGCAGCTTAGGTGGCATCTTGACTGCTCACAGCCAATCTAGAGAGTAATTGAGCAGAAAAGCCACTTCCTCTAACAACGTCTTCTTCAAGCTGTTATCCTCGGGCGTGAAGAGGCTTCCGGAACACACTAAGGAGGGAAGGCGACATGGCACTGACGCTGGGCAGAGGCCCAGCTGCTTCCTCCAGCGCGGCCTGGGATTCACCCGGGCCTGTGAGCATCAGCCGCCGGAGGGATTTCACATTCGGGATCTCACTTCAGCCCGGCAACAGCGCAGAGCGGCAACTGGCATCACCCACCATGAACCCGTGCGTGAGACATCACCGCGGCCGCTCGGCTGGGCCGGGCCAGGCGGGGCTCTGGTCGAGCACCTGAAGCAGCCGGGAGGTGCGGGGCGGTTCCCGGCTGGTGCGGAGCTATGTCGATATTGTAATGCCCAGCGTGGCTAATGCCAGGCCTGAGCACACACGTGCGCAGAGTTCAAGGAGATTGTCCAAGACCGCTCAGCGGGGGAGGGGTGACTCGGACATCAGCCCAGGCCTATCTGAGGCACCAAGGCTCCCTTCACTACAATGCGAGGAGGACCCCAGAGAGGCCACGCCGCTCCCCACGTCACTCCCCGCTCCCGAGTGTGTTAAAAACGGGAGCCCTGGTAGGCGACACGTGTTCAGGGCAGCGATGTCCGAGCTGCCAGGAGTCGTCCGCATCGTGACGGCCTCCGCACGGGTCAGCCCGGCCCACACGCTCCACGTGGCCTCGCACTCACCGCTGCAGCCGTGCTTTCACAAGGGTGCGTTCCTCGGCCCAGCACTGCGCGGCCCTGAGCTCCCCGAAGCTCTCCGCCCCCCTCGCCTCAGCCCCCCACACTGATCAGGCTCCCTGTTGGAAAGACCCTCCTCCTGGCTTTCCCGCTCCTGGGCCAGCGTGTCCTGGTCCTTTAGGTCACCGCACCGTGCCACCTGTCCCAACGCCCCTGTCGGACCAGATGCCCCAGCTGTGTGTGCCCACAGCGCCCCCAGGCCTCGCCCTTGCTACAACCCGAGGCCAGTGTCCTCCACCCCGTCTTCCTCTTCTATCTTCTTCCTTCATCCTGGTCCGCATCTTCATCCTCATCCGCATCTTCATCCTCAGCATCTTCATCCTCAGCATCTTCATCCTCAGCATCTTCATCCTCATCTTCATCCTCAGCATCTTCATCCTCATCTTCATCCTCAGCATCTTCATCCTCATCTTCATCCTCAGCATCTTCATCCTCAGCATCTCCATCCTCATCTTCATCCTCAGCACCTTCATCCTCAGCATCCTCATCCTCGGCATCTTCATCCTCATCGTCATCCTCATCCTCAACATCTTCTGCTCCCCCCACTGGACCACCACGTCCTCCGGGGAAGAACTGACGGACCATCCCAGGACCCGGTCCCTGCAGCCCCGGGTACCACCGGGGAAGCCCGCCCTGGCCCTGCCAGGCGCACCAGCCTCAGCATGTCGCTGGTGTTGATGAGCAAAGGCGACGCCCACACTTCTTGGGGAAGCTGGTCCCCTTTTGTTGGGCGATTCAGGGGTCACACAGAGACAACAGCACAGAGAGGCCACGCCCTGCCTGGCCGCCCAGGGCGCTGACAGCCGTGAACTGGGTGGGCGGGCAGGTGGGAGATGGACATGGGTGAGTGGGCAGGTGGGCAGCGTGGCCACTCCAGCAGAGGCCGGGCAGGCTCCTCAGACCCTCTCTGTCCAGCAGGAAAGGCCCCGTGTCGCCTGGCAGACTTGCTCCCCTGTCACCGTGAGGCCCTCGGACACGTTGAAGGACAGCACGCCCAGGCGGCCCCCGGCAGCAGCAGTCTCTCTGATGGTGGCGCAGCAGCGTGACGCGTCTGCTCGGGAGCGCGGTGCACGCAAGGATGCTGCTCCCCGCCAGCTCGTGCCGCGTGCGGGGCCACGTCGCTGAGGACAGGAAGTGGGCTCCAGCAGGAGGAGACGGGGACAGGGCTGCTGGCAGGGGGTCTCCAGGAGCCCTGCCTCTCACCCACACGAAGACTCGGGCGCATGCTCACAAGCGTCCGTCCCGCGCCCGGGGAGATGAGCTACTGGGGGCTTGGGAGACTTTTAACAACAAATGAAAAGCGGAGCTCAGTAACCCCAACGTCTGACTCACTTCGGAAGCAAAGCGGTCCCCCTTCCGGAGAGGGGCGAGCGGCCTCAGGAAGTGGGCGGAGACAGTTGTTCCCCCGGAACTGACATTCATGCACCCCTGTCCACGCTACTCTCCCTGCTCAGCCGCATGGTGACCGATGAACAAGGAGTACTTTCTGGAACCTGAGAGGGGGCTGATGGGACGGGCGGGGGCACCCCAAACCCTCTGACACTGGCTGAATGCTGGGGAGCCCCGTATTGCTTTGCTCTCTTCCTGCTAGGAGGCTGTAAGAGGGGAGAGGCTCCCCAAAGGCTGAGCCCTCCTAGGGGTGTACAGATTACTGGCTGGAGCAGCATCCTGGAGGGGGCATAGCTCTGCGCTCCGAGGGTGGGGCCAGGGAGGAGAGCCAGCCCAGGGCCTGCCTGCGAGGCCCCGCCCCTCCTGGGAGCCCCACCCCCGCCCGCCCTGTCTCTGCCCCAGGCATTTACCAATGTCACAGCCTGATCGGCCACACCCCCAAACGGAGGTTATGGGGGGGGGGCGTTCCCAGGCTCCGTCCCCCCCCCTGAGAGCCCGGCCCCTTCACTCTGCACGTCACCCCATCTTTAATGTCCTGTACCCCCGACGAAGTGCGAACTGCTGGATTTCCTCCCGCGCCCGCAGCTCCACAGAGGCGAGCTTGTAAGCTAAAGTGGCGCAATAAGAAACCCTCCCCGCGGCTGCAGGACGCAGCCAGGAGTTGGTTTAGACCGGGAGGCTCCCCGCTCAGCGGAGGGGAGCAGGTGCATCTGGGACGCGTCTCTGCAGAGCAGGCCACAGCCCCTGGCGTGTCCTAGGCCAGTCTCCCCTCTCCCCACAGCCCGCACCCCAGCTGCTCCTCGCACTGGACTGCCTGCCTCCCCGCTGCTTGGGGGTGCAGACTGCTTTTGGGGAGTGTTTTCCACACCCACGTGGGTGATGGGAAGGGCCGGCCTGGCCCCCAGCACAGCCGCGAGGACCCTGACTCCTGTGGGGGCATGCTCACTCCCATCCCCACGGAGGGAGCTCAGGTGGGCCTCTCACCTGGAGGAAATGGCAGCGTGGCTGCCGCCCTGCCTGCCCGCGGGAAAGGTGGGGGTGAGGATGCCCTGCCCGGGCCGCCTCCCCTCACCCACCACCCTCCACCCGCAGACTCACCGGGCGGGCGAGCTGCTCCGGCTGCCTGGACGGTTCCGGGGCGGAGCGGAATTGCTGGGTGTGTCTGTCAGTCTCTGCCTTCAGGGGGCAGGTCCCACGTCTCCTCCGCGTCCTTGGCACCCACAGTGCCAGCCTCTAGGCGCCGGTGATGCCCGCTGGGCCTGCCCTCCCCGGCCCTTGCCCTCGCCTCCGCCCGGCTCGGCCTTGCTCACAGAGCCAGTGTTTGCCAGCTGCCCACCACGGGGTGTGGGTTCCTCCCCTGGCCCGGCTCCCTCCGCCCACTCCCACCTGGCACAGGTGGGCCTCATTCGGGAACCGCCCTGACCGGATTGGCCGGATTAAGAACCCCTGACTCTGGCGAGATCTCTGCTCTCCGCTTCCTCATTATCTCTCCCGTCTCCTCTGCACCCGTGGCCACAGCTGAGGTCTTATCACCTCCGAGTACACACCTGGCTGCCTGGTGAGGGTGCCCGGTGCCCGGGAACGTACCTGTGCGTAAACCTTCCCCCAGGGAAAGGGTGGCCACTGCCCCGGCCACAGACACGGCTCTGGGGAAGCGGGAGCCGTTGCAGGAAAAGCCCGAAGCAGCATGACCACCACCCCAGGCGTCAGGCCGGCCCGAGGCTCCTCCAGGCCCCGGAGCAGGCCCACCACTGCGTGTCCAGCGTCCTGGGTGCTGATCACAGCATCCTCAGGGAGCAAATGAATGCAGGCTCCCAGGAGGCGCCCGGGGTGTCAGCTCCCTCACAGACGCACAGCCACGGAGCATGGGGGCCGCGGCTCGCCCGAGGGCAGCTTCCTGCCACAGGCGCCTGGAATTAAAGTGCCGTCACTGACCGCCATGGATCTGTCTGGAAAGGCTTCCCGTTCATCCTCTGGACAAATCGCCCTGACTGTTCTCCACGCACATCTGGGTGCGTGGCTCAGGGTGGCATCGATCCCTGTCGGTGGGTGAGGGCAACACCCCATGGGCGGCGCCCGGGGATGGGGACGGCCCTCCAATCACAGTGCAGCTCCAGCCGGTCCGGCCTCTGCCCGCCCTCTGTGCTCTGGCCGGTGGCAGGGCCGCAGGGAGCCCAGCCCAAACGGTCCCACTTCCCCTGGTCCCCGGTGGGCAGCCTCGCGGGAACATCAGGGGGAGCGGCCGGGCGCGGCTCCGAGAGACCATTCCTTTATTGAGCAGGAAATATGTGACCGGGAGTCGGCCTCGCTGCTCGCTATTGCTTCTCTGAACGCGGCACTGAAGCCTGGAAGCACGAGCTGCGACAGTGCACGTCACACTCAACACAGAGGCAAGCCCGCTCGCCCTGGCCACCGAGATCCTGCGGCCGCGGGAGCTCCCCACAGGCCTGGTCATGGGCGTCGCCGGGGCCCCGGGGGGACACTGGCCAGCACCGCTGTCCACGTCAGCCGTCATTGGCAGGAGGTTGTGCCCGCAGGCCGGGACTTGCCTGTCCGTCCCTCCGAGAGGCAGGATTCTTCGCTGAGAGTCAGTGCCACGCTGCCGAGCTCGGTGCACGCTCCTCGGACCCCCAGGGTTCCTGTGCGCGGGCGAGAAGCACGCAGCGAGCTGTTCCAAGTCCGGCTGCGAGCAGGAGGCGGACTCGGCAAAGGGTGGAGGAGGGCCGCTTCCCGCGGACACCGCAGGGAGGAAACGGCTGGACGTGTGTAAACCCCGATTCCGTGCTAAAAATAAAGCATCCGAGACGGCTGCGCGTCCTGTGGAAATGCAGCTGAAAGTTCCACACGGAGGAAGGGAAAAGCGCTGGTCTCCCCGCGGGGGTGATGGGCGCACGCATGGGACCCACGTCCCAGGTTGAAAGCGCCGTTCCCGCAGGAGGCGGCCAGGGCGTGGACGTGAACCAGAGACGGGTTGTGCGGACGCACATTCAAAGTCGCATCCAACTACTGAGGCGATCTCACCATCAACGAATGCCAACGGCTGTCAACATTGACCCACACTGACGTGCGTGCAGCACAACGGCGACGTTCCGCCAGGGCGGGTGTTGCGTTGAGAAACCCTCTCGGTGTGGGGACCTGGGCTCTGGGCTGCTCACCGTGACGGAGCTCCGGGAAATGTATGCGCCTCCCGGGAGCGTCTGTCCATCCACCTGCACGTCCCACACCGGCTCGAAGCCTCCGTCAGCCATCCTCCGACGTCTCCATGCACGGAACAACTCCATGACTGGAGCCGCGGTAACCAGACACTCCCGCTCCGGGGCTGTTGGGACATGGTCACTACTGGCCACAGAGCTTGCAAACAGGACAGACGTGACATCTGCCCGGGGCAAGCCGGGAGGGAGGGAGCCCGCAGAGCAGAGCGGGCCCGGCGGGCGCGGGGTCTGACTGAGCCGTGGCCTCGCTGCGCGCTGGAATGCCGCCACGGGCACACGCATCCGTTCACGAAGCCCTACTTTCAATTAAACAAATTTCTACCCTAAACGGGCACGGAATGGAATTAAGAGATCTACGACTCCGCAGCAGCTAAATTTGGAGTGACATTCAGGAAAATCACGTATAGAAGTGACTTCAAAGCAGACAGCTTATTCGATGAGTTTTGTCGTGTAGGAGGCTTTGTCCAAGGAAGCGCCTCAGAATGCAGGCGGCCGCTCAGCCTCTGCCAATGCGCTGGGGTGGCGGGACAGGCCCCCATTCCGCTGCGGGAGAGACACGGGGGCCGCGCCCTCTGCAGGGCAGGGTCTGCTCTGAGCGTTCCGGGTTCCCCTGCACCTGCAGAGAGAATCGTCTCCATTCAAAATGTTAAGGTCGCCCTAGCCTGTTTGGCTCAGTGGATAGAGCGTCAGCCCGTGGACTGAAGGGTCCCAGGTTCGATTCCCGGTCAGGGCGCATATGCCCGGGTTAAAGGCTCACCCCGATCCCCAGTGTATGGCGTGTAGGAAGCAGCTGATCAATGGTTCTCTCTCATCATTGATGTTTCTATCTCTCTCTCCCTCTTCCTTCCTCTCTGAAAGCAATAAATAAATAAATAAATAAATAATCACTTAAAAAATGTTAGGGTCTGAGAAGAGTCAGTGCACGGTGTCAACAATTTGAAATGCATTAACAAAAAAGTGCAACGTTGAGGAGGGGCACAAGCAATTGTATGGGGAAATTTTTAAAATATAGTTTTATTGATTTCAGAGAGGAAGGGAGAGGGAGGGAGAGATAGAAACATCAGTGATGAGAGAGAATCATCGATCGGCTGCCTCCTGCACGCCCCACACTGGAGATGGAGCTTACAACCCGGGCCTGTGCCCTGACTGGAAATCGAACCATGACCTCCTGGTTCATAGGTCGACCCTCAGTCACTGAGCCCTACTGGCTGGGTGGAAATTTTTAAGTGTTATGATTCTACAGAAGAATTCTTATTCTTCAGAAAAATCCCAGTGAGTCTAGCAATATGTTGAAACCCACTTTTCACTCAAACACTCCTTGGGAAGTGACAGCTGATTTTCCGTGTCCCCGTTCTGCTGTGACGTGTCCGAGTTTGGGTGCCCGTGCGCCATCCACGCGTCACGCACAGAGGTTTCCGAACCGCAGGACGTGCCGGCAGCCGTGTCACTCTGATGCGGGCACCTGCGACCTGCCTGCTGCTCTGTCTAACCCCGGCGCGACTTAAATCGCGGGACAGGCAGCCCTGGCCAGGGGCTCCGTTGGGTGGCGTGTCACTCATGTATTGAGGGGTCACAGGTTCTATCCCGGACCAGGAGAGTGTGGGAGCCGACCGGTCCGGTCCGTGTTTCTCTCTCACATCAATGTTTCTCTCTCTCCCTTCCTCTCTCTCTCAAAAGGCAAAAACATAAAAACAAAAATAACCCACTGTGACATGCAAAGGCCCTGGGTGACCCCACTAGAAGGTGCTGGAACCCTGGCCCCACCCCCAGGAGCCCCAACTCAGCAGGGCGGTCGAGAGGGTGGCCTGTTGGGAAGTCCAGGAGCTTCTACTGCAGGTGCCACCGGCCTGTGGGTCCCGTGCTGTTGGCCATGTCAGAACCCCACCCCCGCTCAGGGGCTCCATACCACGAACCCTCGATGCCTCCGTGAGCCCCGTGACCACGGAGGGGACGGCGCCCGGGGCTCGCACCTCCGGCTTCCTGGGGCCCTGCCTCCCGGCCCTCAGGCCCACACGGCCCCTGGCCCTCCCCAGCCCTGCAGGAGAGAGATGCTGAGCCTGACCGGCTCCCCAAGGCAGCTCACATCTGTGCCCCACAATGCAAATTGGAGAGATTATTTTTACCCGAAAGCGCGCCTGAACGTGGCTGCTAATGTATTTATAACGGCCTGAGCAGCTCAGCGAGTAGCTAGCACCCTGAGTGACAAGGAAAATGGATAGAAATTGTTCCCTGTAAAAATAATGAGCAATGAGCACAGAAAATGAGCCAATCAAAACCACCTCCCCTCGGCTCCCTGCACAGCAGGTGTGCGGGTGGGGAGGGGAGCCCCGCCCGGCCTGCCCTTGCCCTGGTTTCTGACCCTGGACCTGAGGGGGTGGGGTGTAGGGGGGGGGTGCTCTGTTCCTAGACCCAGAGCCCCTTGGCAGCAGCCTGTCCCCACACAGCCCTGGAGAGCGGGACACGCAGGAGGCCCCGAGGGAGGCACAGGGAGTTTGGACCATCGTCTGGGGACAACCCAAGTCCAAGTGGACCCCTGAGGCCAGCCCACCGGGAGGGTCCCCACCCCTGCAGGGCGCTCAGCCTCCTCTCCCAGGGCAGCCTAACCCATGTCTACCCCCAGCAACCGCCCCCCCTCCTGCCCCATCCATCATCCCCTGACCCAGGACCCTGCCTGCACCTCCTCACCTGGCTCCCAGGTTCCCTCAGACGGCCGCCCCCTCAGGCTGGCACAGTCCCTGCCCAGCGGGGAGCACGTCCCTGTTCTGCACCCCAATAGGGCCAGCCCCCCGATGTGACCAGGTAAGGCTGGGTCTGTCTGCGGCCCACGGGTCAGCCCTCCTGATGTGACCATGTAAGGCTGGGTCTGAGTGAATGAGAGTTTTACACACACACACACACACACACACACACACGGGCCTCGGGTGGTCGGCCACGTGTTCCGCGGCATAACCCTTCCATAGCTCATCCCTTCCCCTCTGCCCCGGAGGCTCACTGACCCCTCCCTCTGTCCTGTCTCTCCCTCATCCCCCCCTCTACTCTCGGCCTGGGTCAGGGCTCATGAGCTCCCCCACCCGCCACTGGTCCCCTGCCTCCCGCGGGTCCCTCACACGTCCCTCTTCAGGGTCCAGTCTAAACACGTCACTGCCCTCGCTCTAGGTCTGCTCCGGCTCCCCAGGGCCTGGACGGAAGCTGAGCCCCATCCATCCGCGTCATGTTCACAGGCACGTCCACCCTCCCTCCCCTGGGCTCCTCACTGCAGCGTCAGGCCTGCGCTCTCCCCAGCGCGTTCCCGCCACGTGGCCACTCATCACGTGGTCTTGCCTGGGGGTCACTCACCCATCCATTCTCTTCGCCCCAAATACCCACCCTCCCTGCAGGCCTCTCCTACCTCTACCCACCCCTGCAGACCCCACTCTGGGGCTGATTGCTCCAGGCTCCCCTCCCGCTCCTGTCCGCCCACATCCAGCCCACGACCCCCCTCCCCCCCACCATGCGTGTTTGTACAGGCGGCCTTGGAGCGTGGACTGTGAGAGCATGAAGGCATGTCACCACCCTGTGCCTCCCTGTGGTCCTCTCCTCAGGTTGTGGACGGACGCCCCGCCCTCCGGAGGCCCCGCCCCCGGTCTGTGCACCCATCCCCGGGGCAGGGCTTTCTCCTCTAAGGGACTGAGGGCTGGTGAAGGGGGTCCTTGCCTGTGTCTCATTCGTCTGCAAAGGAAGGAGAGCCCGTCAGCTCCGAGGGACACAGGAGTGGACCCTCACAGCCACCTGGAGGCCACCCTCACACAAAGCCGCCCTACAGCCGGGGGAGGGGGGGAGGGGTGGGGGGATTGGTGTCCGTGCGGGCAGGGCGCCTCGGCTGCCAGTTAAATTCCCCAGCAGGTGTAAGCACCCCGATTGGGGGTCAGGTGGGCCGTCAGTGGAGGGGGGCTCCTTGCCCGGCCGCTGGGGGGGGCTCAGCGTGTGACTTCTACGGGCGTCCGTCTTCCTCTCTTGCAGGGCACCTGCATTCTGCTGCCTACGGTCTGCGCCCCTCTTTAGGGAGAGGGCACCCCCATTTCCTTCAGGAAGTCCCACCCCTTGTTCTCCCAGAAGAGGGGGGGGGGCCTTGACCAGCTCCAGCCAGTCGGCCATCCCCACCTCCCTGACCGCGGCTCCTCCGCGGTGCACGGGGCTGAGGGCCACCCACCCGGCCATTTTCCAGGGGGAGGAGACCGGCCCTGCCTCTCCCCGGGAAAGGGCTGTGGAAGGGCAGCGGCTTGGCATTCATCTGGCAAGGACCAGGGGAGAATCCGCCTCCGAAGGAGCCTCCTGAGGGCAGCGAGAAGAGACCCGGAGCAGTCAGTCCAACGGGGTCCCCCACATCCATGCCCATCTGCTCCTCGCCCGTGAGGTCTTTGCAGACGTAATTACTTAATCCAATGTGGCTGGCGTCCTTATAAGAAGAGGGGAGGGCGCACAGAGACACACAGGGGAGGAAGGAGGTCATGAGACGAGAGGCAGAACCGCAGGGATGCGGCCACGAGCCAAGGACTGCTGGGGCCACCGGGAGCTGGAAGGGACGAGGAAGGGTCCACCCCTCCGGCCTCCAGAGAGAGCAGGCCCCGCCACACCTTCCTTCCCGAGGACGTCAGACCCGAGCTGCCTTCGCTGAGACAACAAACACGGCTGTTTTCAGTCCGCAGGTTGAGGGGCTGTTGTGCCGGGAACTGTGGGGAAGGGTCACTGAGAGGTCGGGTGTTGATGTGAGGGGCAGAAGGAGAATATCGGGGGGCCAGCTACGAGGACAAGAAATGTTAACTCTGCTGTTAGCCATGATGGCTCTGTTCTGATGAGAAGGCGCATTCTCACCCGCTGGGAGCTGGACACCAGGGACATGGGAGCCCACATGGGAATGCAGCCACCCTCCCATCCGGACTGCCCGTCATCATGGAAAGATCGACAGCCTCGCGGCTGAGACCATCTAGTCCCAGAGGCACCTGCTGTTTACACCCCCAGCCCTACGGCCTGCAACTGGTCCCAGGGCACCCGGGGGCACCAGCCCTCTGTGACTGCCCCTCTCCCTTCGCCCACAGAAGTGTCTTCTGCTTGTTCATGAAATCGTAAAGCAGAGGCAGGCACGGAGGGTGGCCCCGAGCCAGGGGCTGGACGGTACACAGGATGGCGGGGGCAGAGGCCGGAGAGGTAGGATGGGAGCTGGGTGCTCAGACCCTTCATAGATTGATTGGCCAGGGAGCAGGAGACAGCAGAGGAGATGGGGGAGGGCTGGGGGGAGGGCAGGGGGAGCCTGCCCAGGGGAGGGAGGCAGCAGAGCAGGGGGTTTGGGGAGGAGGGAGGCCCGCTGTGCCCAAGGCGTTGCCCAGGAGGTGCTCAGGCAGTGCCCAGGCCGCCCAGCGCTCTGATGTGCGAGGACAGAGGAGCCCCTGATCCGCAGCCGCAGCGGGGACGTCCTTGGCACCTGGAGAAGGTTAGTGCTTAGCGGTGAGGATGCAATTGACCAGGTGCCAGGCAGGTTGCTGCTGAGAAGCGGGAAGAATTCCTGGAACCCACTTAACCCAGCGCTTGGCTTGGCGTCTGCGCCAGCCCCTCCTGGGAGCGAGTGACTGCCCCGCCCTCCGGGGTCCCTCTGGCCGGGGCTGTGAGTGACTGCCTGCCCCGCCCTCCAGGGTCCCTCTGGCCGGGGCTGTGAGTGAGTGACTGCCCGCCCTCCGGGGTCCCTCTGGCCGGGGCTGTGAGTGAGTGACTGCCCGCCCTCCGGGGTCCCTCTGGCCCGGGCTGTGAGTGAGTGGCCGCCCCGCCCTCCGGGGTCCCTCTGACCCGGGGCTGTGAGTGAGTGACTGCCCCGCCCTCCGGGGTCCCTCTGGCCCGGGGCTGTGAGTGAGTGGCCGCCCCGCCCTCCGGGGTCCCTCTGACCCGGGGCTGTGAGTGAGTGACTGCCCCGCCCTCCGGGGTCCCTCTGACCCGGGGCTGTGAGTGACTGCCACGCCCTCCGGGGTCCCTCTGACCCGGGGCTGTGAGTGAGTGGCTGCCCCGCCCTCCGGGGTCCCTCTGACCCGGGGCTGTGAGTGAGTGACTGCCCCGCCCTCCGGGGTCCCTCTGACCCGGGGCTGTGAGTGAGTGGCTGCCCCGCCCTCCGGGGTCCCTCTGGCCAGGGCTGTGAGTGAGTGACTGCCCCGCCCTCCGGGGTCCCTCTGACCCGGGGCTGTGAGTGAGTGACTGCCCCGCCCTCCGGGGTCCCTCTGACCCGGGGCTGTGAGTGAGTGGCCGCCCCGCCCTCCGGGGTCCCTCTGGCCAGGGCTGTGAGTGAGTGACTGCCCCGCCCTCCGGGGTCCCTCTGGCCGGGGCTGTGAGTGAGTGACTGCCCGCCCTCCGGGGTCCCTCTGGCCCGGGGCTGTGCGTGCGGCACGTGCACAGGACCTTCCCGGGAGCACGTGTCCTCCGTTTCACCGGGCAGTCCCGGGCCCCTCAGTGAGTCCATGGACCACAGGGGCCCGCACAACGACATCACGCTTCTCCCTGTCCTGTGGCCTGGTCAGCGCCCGGGCCCAGGGCCGAGGCCTTTCGGAGCCGTGGTTACCAACATGGGGTCTCATCCCGCTGTGAAGAGACCCTAAACCGCACATCGGATCCAACGTCTGCAAAGAACCGTTAGAACTCAACAACAAGAAAACAAACAGCCCAATAAGAACAAGGGCCAAAGACCCTTGTCTGAACAATGAATTCTGACCTTTTCCCATCGACGGCCACGAGAGAGCTTTCACAAACATCAGGGCAAACGCCTTGGGGCGGTGCCGCCGCGGCCCCAGCGGGCAGTGGGGCTGTCCCTGGGGAGTGCCCGGCGCCCCTCCCTGTGAAATCCTTCACCCAGGGACGCCCTAGGGTCTTGGGTGCACTGACCCCGAGCAAGACTGGCCCGTTCCCGAGACAACAGCCTCTCGCTCCTGTCCACACCCTGACCCATCCAGAGGACGCCGCCTCGCCCTGCCGGCAGGGCCTGAGCCCTGGTGCCGGGCCTCCGCTGGATAAACCCGGGGGACCCGTGAGCGGTGGGCACAGTGGGCCTCCCTGGCCTGGCACGGCCCTCCCGTCCTCTTCCTCGCTGAGACCGGGAGGCGCAAAGAATAAGGCAGGAAGTAGATCAGAGATTCTTCGCCCAGAGCTTCCTCAGGGGACAGGTCGGACCGAGGCAGGAGAGGTGCTGGCCATGGCCCCCTTTTCTGGCTGAAGGAGGGTGGGGATCCTCCTCCACCCCCAGCTCTGTGCCCAGGCAGGGCCCCCAAGTTCATCTGGGGCCCCCAGGACCTGCCTAGAAACTCACAGGCCAGGAGCCCTTGGCGATAACTGTTAGGTGACCGGATTATCTACACTAATAAAAGCCTAGGTGGCCCTTGAGCACGACATTGTCACAAGATGGCCGCCACAAGATCGCCGCCACAAGATGGCCATGTGCACACGGAGGCGGGGCCCGGTGGCCGCTCCGTGCGTTGAGGCCTGGGGGTCCCACGGCTCCGCGTGGTGCGGAGGAGGCCAGTCCCGGCGTCTACGCCACCTCGCCCAGAGGAGGCAGGTCCTGGTGGAGGAGGCGGGTCATGGCAGGGGAGGGCAGTTGTGGGCAATCAGGCAGGCAGGGGAGCAGTTAGGCATCAATCAGGTCGGCAGGGGAGTGGTTAGGGGGTGATCAGGCTGGCAGGAAGAAGTGGTTAGGGGCAATCAGGCAGGCAGGCAGGTGAGCGGTTAGGAGCCAGTGGTCCCAAATTGTGAGAGGGATGTCTGACTGCCGGTTTAGGCCTGACTCACTCTCATCATTGATTGGGCCTAAACCAGCAGTCGGACATCCCCCAAGGGGTCCCATATCGGAGAGGGTACAGGCCAGGCTGAGGGACACCCCCTCCCTGCACAAATTTCGTGCACCGGGTCTCTAGTCTATATATATACACACACACTGAGTGGCCGGATTATTATGATCTCTGAACACATAGTAATCTGGCCACTCAGTGTACTTCTCTTGAGTACCTCATTTATTTGATATCGAAGATACTATAAATCGTGCACCTGATCAGTTTTCCCCTTTGCACTGGCTGATAGAAAGCTCAGGGCAAATAGGTGGATGAACTCCAGCAAAAGCCTAGAATACTTTGGTACCCATTTGAGATACAAATACACTGAGTGGCCAGATTATTGTGTTTTCAGAGATCATAATAATCTGGCCACTCAGTGTATAAGCCCAAGCGACTGTTTGACCGGTAGCTATGACACGCACTGACCACAGGGGGAAGACACCCAACGTACAGGCATGGGAACATGGAACAGACTGAAGAATCTCAGAGGGAAGGGGGCAGGGGGAGTGCGGGAAGAGATTAACCGAGGATCTTATATGCATACTAGAGGCCCGGTGATTTGTGCACCTGTGGGGTCCCTCAGCCTGGCCTGCAGGGATTGGTCCAAAACCAGCTCTCCAACATCCCCCCAGGGGTCCCGGATTGCGAGAGGGTGCAGGCCAGGCCGAGGGACCCCACTGGTGCACGTGCACCAGACTTCTAGTTTAAAACAAAAGGCACTAAGCGAGCTGAGCTGGCCTGCTCAGTCCTCAGCCCACCGTCACACACAGCAGCCATGAAAGCCGAAACGTTCTTGTCTCAGGTCCGATGGGGAAGGGCCTTCTTCACCCGAGTTTTAGAATCAGGTCCTCGGCCCGACCCAGCCTCGTCTCCCCACGCCCACCTTCCATCGGTCTCATTCCACAAACCTTTCTCTCGCCGCCACCAGGCCGCTCGCCAGGATCGGCGAAGGTGGTGCTGAGAGCCATCGAGAAAATCCTAATTCCTGGGCATTGAAGGAATGTGCTTTGCCAGCGGATACTGGGTTTTATGGCACCATCGGGTGCAGTCCCTTCTCTGGCAAAGAGAAGATGGCTGAGAGCAATTGGAAACCTACCGGACGGATAAAAATTTTAAAAAAGCAGAGACGGCTTGGCCGGCGTGGCTCAGGGGCTGAGCATTGACCTACGAACCAAGAAGTCATGGTTCGATTCCTGGCACATGCCCGCGTTGTGGGCTTGATCCCCAGGGTGGGGCGTGCAGGAGGCAGCCGATCAATGACTCGCTCTCATCATTGATGTTCCTCTCTCTCTCCCCTTCTCCCTTCCTCTCGGAAACCAATTTTTAAAATATTTAAATATAAATAAATGAAATAAAATAATTAAAAAGCAGAGACAATGCCTGTAGGAGAATAAAGTGTCCGAGGAGGCAGGTGGGTCCGAGTGATGCCAGGTACAAGGCCACCACGCTCCTGGCCTGGCCTTTCCTGTGAGGGGTCCTGGCTCGGGGGCGGGGCTCAGCGCAGGTGTCTGCCGGGGAGCGAGCGTTCTCGGGAGAGCACCTTCCCCAGCCGGGCGTAGCCAGTAGCCGGGGCAAAGCCTGTTATGCACAAAGCGGGGGGCAGTGGGGAGGCACCTGCTCCTTGCTTTGCTTTGGCTGTGAAGGGGGTGGGGGTAGGTGCGGGTGCCTGAGCTGGCTGAGAAGGCCACCCCTTTGTGACCAATCGTCACAGCCTCTTTGTCCATAGAAATTCTGCGACTGGGGCATGAAGATGGACACGGACATGCATGCCTGTTGCTGGGGCTGTTACTGAGGTCTTCTGGGAGCCCGGTCTGCAGAGTGTGGGTAAGACACATCTGGGGTTCTAGAACTCCCTGGGGGAAGGATGTGTGCTCATTAGGGTCCAGGGAACTCACAGACTCCTTCTGCAAGGTCAGCCTGCACCCAGGGCTCTCTCAGTCGGGGGCAGGGGGGTACATTCCTGGGCCTGTGGGGACCAAGCTGCCCCGATGGGGACAGTGCCCAATAGCAGGGGACCCAGGGGGCCCGGCCTGCTCCCCGCGAGTGGCCTCCCCTCTCTGTGCTCGGCCCAGCGAGACACGGGTGAAAACACCACCGGTGACCGAAGCAGTCAGTGACCACTGGGCTTTGTGGGGATTGACACGCAAGCGGGAGGCAGCGCAGGAAGAGAATCACAGCAGAGACAGAGCCTCGCAGGCCGCCTGCGCCGCCCGGGCCCCGGGCCTCACGCCTCATGCCGTCCGTCGCGGCCACTTGCGGGCCGTGTGGGTCCCGGGGGCCAGGGGGGGGAAGTCCCCGGCAGGCACGAGTGGAAGACGGGCATTTACAGGCTAGAGCTTACGTACCAGCTACATCGCACACTACCTCAACGGTAGGCCCCAGACGCGTGCTTTCTCGGAAGTAAATGCCTGCCGGCCCTCGGTGCTCCGGGAACATCGATGGCATGCCCGCCACCGCCACCGTGAACCGGGCAGGGGTGAAAGCCGGCGGCGGGGGCAGGGCTGACTGTGTGTCTCTGACTTCAGGGCCTGGGGTATCGGCTCGGGCACGGGGCCTTCTCCTGCGGGTGGGGGGACTCTGGGAAGCAGCACTTGCTGATCTCTGTGTCCCCCTGCCCCGCCCCCCAGAGCTGAGCCGTTTAAGTCATTACTGAATCGATAAAGACTTCTGCAAAGTTTCCTCCCGCGTCCCCGGGCAGCCGCACGATGATGTCGTTTACAAACATTGCGATTCTATCGAGCAGCCCGAGCCAGCCACCGAGGGAGGCCGCGTGTCGCCGTGGCCCCAGGGCTCCGAGCGGCGCTGGAGCGCGGCCAGGTCTCCTCCGTGAGGCGCGATGACCGCGTCCCATAAAAGGGAAAGGGACGCCCTGAACAGCGGCCTCTTCCTGTCCCTGCAGGAGGGTGTGGCATGCTCACACACGCTCACACACGCTCACACAGGCTCACACAGGCCACACACACTCACACACACTCACACAGGCTCACACACGTTCACACACACATGCTCATATACACTCATACACACACAGGCTCACATACACTCGGACACACTCACGCAGGCTCACATGCTCACACATGCTCACACATGTACCCACACTCGCACACACGCACACACACACACACACACACACACACACACACGGTTGCAGCGCCCCTCTGGAGTGTCCCCAAGAGCGATGGTGAGAACACGTATGTGAGCGGTTGGGGTGACGCCAGGTGACATCATTGCTGTGTTCCACCCTGAGGAGCCTGGGTCGGGCCGTGCGAGCTCCCAGCTCCCTGAGTTGGCTCTGCCCCTCACCCCCCTCCGCCCCCCTCTGCACCTGCACCGACCCCGCGTCCCTGCCTCCTGCCCCCCACGCCCAGCCCCGAATGCACCCCTGGCAGATGGGGCCCCTCACCTCCGCTTCACGCAGCGCGGCCTTCTTCTCCCGCTTCCTGTGCAAACGGCCTCTCAACGCACATCTGGTTGCTCTGCCAACGCGTCGTCCCGGGGAAGCGGGGCCTGCACGCTGTCCGAGCCACAGGAGGTGCTGTGTGAGGGTCTAGTTGGCGGCCAGTGTTCCTCAACAGGAACAGCCCACAGCACGGGGAGCGGAGGGGGCCCCGCCCCTGACCCTGAGACAAGGGCCCCGCCCCTGACCCAGGACAGAGGGACGCAGTGGGCGCCGGGCTGCGGCAGCCGCTGGCTCCTCGTCCACAGTCCACAACCACGTGGCTGCGGATGACCTTGGCCCAAGGGCACGGATGCCTGTTTCATCGCTCGAACGTTTAATGTGAAATCTGACCTCATCTGTCTGTGATAATGGAGAAATCCGTCTCGGTTTTCCCCACGGAAGAACCCCAACAACCTCACAGCGTCTCTAAGCCGCTCACGCAAAAGCCTCTCCTCGGTCCCAGCCAGGACCAGCCGCGGGCCTGTCGCGGGTGCTGCCCGGGAGGTGCCCGTGGGAGCGCCCAGAGGAAGCCCAGCCGCAGGGAAAGGAGGGAGGCCTCTGGCTTTCGGGGCGGAGAGGCGGGTTCTGGGCTGGACCGCAGGGCAGGGGGCAGGCGGCCCCAGCCAGCCGCCGGGGGCAGCAGACCAGGCCCAGCCCACAGGCACGCCTCGAAGCCCGGTGCGGGTCTGTGCCGCCTGCTCGGGTTCCCGCACTGACCCGTGAGACCTCACACAGAGGGCACACCTGTCTCCCCTCCGCGGGGCCCGTCCTCCCTCCTGACCGGCTCCCGGGGCCACGTGGAGTCTTCCCCGCCCTCGCGGGACGTCCCTCTCCGCCTGTGGGGGCGGGGCGGCGGGGAGGTGCCGGTCCGGTCTAGGCCAGATGGCAGGATCCGTGGGAGTGAAATATCCACGTGTCTTTGTGCCCAGCTGGTTTTCCCCGGTTTCCTGCAAAACAAGAGGCCGGAGCCCCCGTGGGTGAGCAGGAGCCCCCGTTGCTGACTTCACGTCTGAAAACTCCCAACGGGCTCCCGCAGGCTCCCGGGCCACGCGCCTGCCCCGCCGAGCGGAAGGGGCCGCCTGCGGGGGAAGCGGCCTCCGGGTTGGATGATTGCACGGAAGCAGCCGCGGCTTCGGGAGGCGCGCAGGGCGGTGCCCTCAAACCCTCGGCCGCGGCGCGATCTCGGGGGAACCAGCAGGACGGGTGGCTTCGCTCCCTCAGCAGAGGCCCCTGGGCACGGACGCCACATCGCCGGCCGGCCACCCCGGCGGCGGCCCGCACAGAAGCATGTGTTTGCCTGGAAGCCCTGCGTGTGGGGGAGCAGTGCTCGGGAAGACGGTTTGGGGGAGAGTCCTCACTCAGTCCTGGGAATGGCGAGGCGCCCTAAGAAAGCATGAGCACAGGGACCCTCAGAGCCGGCCGAGGCCCCGCGGGGCCCTGGCACGGGGCTCGCCGGTGGGGTTCCGAGGCCACCCTGTGCCGTTCACTTTCTGTGGCACCTGCCTGAGCCCCGGCGCCCGGCGCCCGGTCGGCGTTATTCTGGATGCGTCTGTCAGGGCGTTTGGGGCTGAGGCTGACATGGAAGTCCGGGGACTCCAAGAAGCCGATGCTCTCCCCACAGGGGCGGGCCGCGTGCCGCCAGCTGCCGGCCTGAATGGCACCAAGGCCGCCTCCTCCGCCGGGAAGGGCCACCTGCCGTCCGACCCCTCGGGCTTCGTCCCGCCGCCAGCTGCCGGGTCCCCAGCAGACCCTTTTCCGACCCCCGCCTGGGCCTCTCCACCGCATCCTGGGCTTGCCCGCCTCCTCCACCCCGTGAGCAGGTTCCTCAAAACCTACCTTCCTCTTCACGTGGACACACCCTCGCGGTCTGTTTCTCGGGAGAGCGCTGGGGAACACAGTCCCAATCCGAGGCAAGTGGGGGGAGAGGGGGGTCACAAAACCAAAAGCGGAGTTCTTGGGGTGAAAGACGGCTGGGCCCTCTGTGTCAGCTCAGCATCCCCCCTCTCCCCATATGTGAGAATGCAGCCGGGGGCAGGGCCACCCCCTCATCCCATCCTCAGGACATCCCTCCACCAGGTCACTCTGCTCCACCCTCCCCCGCCGCCCCCAGAGCTCTGCCCCTGTCTCTTCCCACCTTACGTGAAGGTCCTCTGCGACCTTAATGGATGACCTTGACTGCTGACCTTGACTGCTGACCACTGTGAGGAGAGGCCACGCCTACATGTACCCTCCTCTTCCCCAGACCTTTCACCCACAGCAGGACCAGGGACAAACTCAAATACCCAGATAACTGCAGGAGTTTGTTCATTTACATCAGAAAAAAACATCGCAGTCTCATGTCAACCCATAAAGCCAAGTCCCACAAGAAGATATAAAGCGTAGAGCCCATTATGTGTTATTTTAAAACATGGCAGATATCCAAAGAGCGGTGCGCAATCGATAACCTCGCAATTAAGAATAGGAATTACGTCTGGGGGTGCAGGGGGAGCTAGGCCCCACGGTGCAAGTCCGGGCAAGAAAGCCGTGCTGTGGAGCAGAATGTTTCCGAGCCGGGCGCGGGGAGCAGAGATTTGGATTTCAGCTGCTGGGCCCGCCTTCCGGAAGTCGCTCTCATTGTTTGCTGAGCTGGTTGGTAAAACCTGGACCCGCACTCCACCAGAGGCTGGCACGCACGAAGCGGGGCGTCAGCCTTCTGATCCTGGCAGAGGAGGGACCCAAGGAGAGGAAGGTTAAAATGCTGCCGTGGCTCAGCCCCCGCTGCCCGGCCACGTCCTCCACACGAGGGCTCCGAGCACTCCCTCCGCGAACACGCGAAGAAATACCCTGTGGACAGAAGAGCGCTGACCTGTGAACCAGGAGGTGACGGTTCGATTCCCCGTCAGGGCACACGCCCGGGTTGGGGGCTCCATCCCCAGTGGGGGGCGTGCAGGAGGCAATTGGTCCATGATTCTCTCTCATCACTGATGTTTCTCTCTCCCTCCCTCCCCCTTCCTCTTTGAAATCAATAAAAACATATATTTTTAAAGGAAGTGAGTTTTTATTGTATCAGAGAAAGATCTGCTAAGGCAGTGGTCGGCAAACTCATTAGTCAACAGAGCCAAATATCGACAGTACAACGATTGAAATTTCTTTGGAGAGCCAAATTTTTTAAACTTAAACTTCTTCTAACGCCACTTCTTCAACATAGACCCGCCCAGGCCGTGGTATTTTGTGGAAAAGCCACACTCAAAGGGGCCAAAGAGCCACATGTGGCTCACGAGCCGCAGTTTGCCGACCACTGTGTTAGGGGAACGTTGCTGAGAAGTCCAGAATAGAATGGAGGGTGTGTGCCACGGTGGGCTGCCGGCTGCAGGGGGTACTCTCTGTGCCACGGGGGTCAATCAGCTGCAGGGGGCACTGCCCTGCTCTCCCGTCGCCAGCACAGCAGCCGCTCCTGGCGTGCCGCCCACACTGTCCCGCCCCGTGTCCTTGGGGTTTCTCCTCTTCCTCCAGCTTCTTAGAGTCCGAGGGTGGGAGCGCTCGGCCGGGCTCTCCCTCACTGACACTCCCTTCCAGGTGCCCAGTGCGATGGTTTGGTTTAAAGTGACACTGATGCTCCCTGTTCAATCTCCAGGCAAGACTTCCACAGAAGTCCAGACTCAGCCGCCCAACCGCCGCGCAGAACGGGACGAGCGTTGGGCGCCGGGCTGGGATCTTCCCCCCGAACCCCAGCTCTACGTCCCCAGTCGCTCAGTCAGCGTCTCCGCGTGGACATCACATCGCCCACTCAGCACAGCAGAGCCGAGCGAGCCCTGACCGCTCTCCAACTGCCCCCAAAAGATGTCGCTTCCGTCCCTCCAGGTTCTAGGCCGCCAGCCTCGGCATCCTCCTTGAGGTAGAGGGGCCCCTCTGCCCCCACGCACGTCTCTCGGGGTGTCCGACGGCTCTCCTCCGAGCATGCGGCGCCCCACGGCTGGGCGCCACGGACAGGCCGGGTCTGCACCATCTCTTTTGTGCAGAACGACTTTGGTCTAGACCAGTGATGGGCAACCTTTTGAGCTTGGTGTGTCAAACTTCGCCAGAAAACTGAGCATAACTCGGGTAGTGTGTCACTTTGAGGAAAAAACTAACCCCAAGACTCCAGTCGCAAATTTTTCATCCTCGGCATGCGGCCGCGTGTCATCAGAAATGGCTACGCATGTCAGTGCTGACACGCGTGTCATAGGTTCGCCATCACTGGTCTAGAAGAATGTCCAGAGAGCATTCCTTCTGTGTGGGAAAACGGGAAGAAGAGTTTTAACGTAAACATCTGTCTGAAGGCGCCGAGTGCGATCAGGCCGCCGGGCCACGTGGGCAGCTCCTGAGAGGGAGAAGCTGGCGTGGCCTCTGAACCTGAAACATCTGCTGACGGGTGCGGGCAGCTGAGACGCTGCGCCGGGCTGTTTCCGGCCTCGTGGGGGCGGGCGCGTGACGGATGCTCTGCGCTGTCGGAAGGATGTGGTCCAGCAAACGCGTGGCTGTCAGGGTAGAACCCGGTGGGGGGCGGCGTCACCTGGGGATGGGAGCGACCAGAAATAGACTATCCTCTCCCCCGCCCTCCAAGGGTAGGGGGGCCACAGCAACAACAGGACCATGAGCCTTAAACTCCACACCCGAACACTTCACTGGTTGGTGACACCCCCACTCCAGAGCCAAGACCAGGCAAGGGCCCAAGGCAGGGTTTCTTCCCGGGGAGGCATCGCTGATGGGTGAGCAGGGGTCCTGGAAGAGCAGGAGAAACTGCTGCGAGGAAACCGGGTCCGCCCTGGCCGGTGTTGCTCACTGGGTAGAGCACCAGCCTGTGGACTGAAGGGTCCCAGGTTTGAATCCGGTCAAGGGCACATGCCCGGGTTGTGGGCTCAATCCCCAGTTGGGGGCGTGCAGGAGGCAGCCGATCGATGATTCTCTCTCATCATGGATGTTTCTCTCTCTCCCTCTCCCTTCCTCTCTGAAATCAATAAAAATATATTTTTTAAAAAAGAAGAAGCCGGGTCGCTCAGCACAGCTTCAGGTAGCTTCCGGGTGTCAGGGCATAAAAGGAACGTTCACCCCCCTCCCCCACCACCCACCCAGAGGCCCTGCTAGACACGTGCGGCTGTTGATGGCCTGTGGCTTAAGGAAGCACGAGAATTTGACGAAAACCAAGAGAAAAACAGATACTAGAAACAAGCCCGCAGTGTCTCCATGCTGAGGCTGCAGACACAGCCCTGCACGTGACTGTGACCCATGTCCTCAGGAGCCTGGGGACCAGCTACAGAACGCTGCTCGGCCGCCAACGAGGAACCACGGAAATAAATCCTGGGCCATTTCAGAACTGAGGAGTAACAGCCACACATTAACCCGGCGGCAGAGGAGCGACGTGGACACGGGCGAAGGGTCTCACTGAGCTCTTTACCGACAAGGGTTTCCCATCGGCCCTTCGGACAGGAAAAGTGAACTCATCCCCCCCCGCCCCCCCTTCATGGTCAAGGGAGCGGGCACTGAGGCCCCAGGAGGACAGGCCGCACCCTGACCTGAACAGTTAACGTTAAAAAGCCCAGCAAGGCCACGGGGCCGCGGTGAGCCCCCCTCCCTGGCGGTGGAGGAAGGAAATAGCTCACCCCGCCCCCGGGAACGTGCTGGTGAGCTGCTGAAGCTGACTGCGACCCATGGCCCCTCAGCCCCAGGCCCGGCGTGTCCGCAGGAGAAATGCGCGCCTGGACGGTGGCGACGCCTTCCTCCCGAGGCCACAGTGGGGTCAGCCCAGCAGGCTCTCGACTTTCTCCGAGGCCCACAGTGGGGTCAGCCCAGCAGGCCCTCCCCGCAGGACGGAGAGCACTCGGCTGTGTGTCCCACGCGGCACCCGAGTGGGCGGGCTCCTGCTGTCACCAACGCGGGGTGATTCCTCCATGATGTGGAGCAAGGACCCCACGCGCAGGGACACCCGGGGTCCATTCCAGCGTAGGCTCAGCATCGGACAAACACTCCCCGCGGCGACCTGGGACATGGTGCCCTCGGGACGTGGCGGGATGGGGGGGTGGGCTGGGAGAGTGGGCGGTACACTCACGGATGAATTCAGTTTCTAAGAACCCTCCCGCCGCGCACGGGGGCGTGTGCTCACGCTGTGGGTGAACATGTAAGCGCGCAGTGTCTGCTCAGAGGAACAACAACGTGGACCAAGGACACAGCCCCCATCGGCCCAGACACGGTCACTCTGCCCGGGCTCCCGCCTTCCCGGGCTCCGCAGCGGCCTCCGGACCGTGTCCCCCTGTCACCCTGTGTCCCCCCTCCCCCCGCCCCGCGGTGCTCACAGCAGAGCAGCGATGGGCCCTGCCCACCTCCGTCAGGCGCTGCCGGCTGGCCCTGGCCGCCCCTCTGGCCTCGCCCACTGCACCCCGCGCGGTGGTTTCCTCCCGATCCCCGAATACACGGGCTCCTTCCTGCCCCTGCCCCGCCCCGCACTGGCTGCGCCGGGACCTGGGATGTTCCTTCCTCTCTAAAATCAATAAAATATGTTTAAATAATAATAATAATAAGTAAGTAAATG
The DNA here is from genome assembly GCF_951640355.1 of Cnephaeus nilssonii. NCBI lineage: Eukaryota > Metazoa > Chordata > Mammalia > Chiroptera > Vespertilionidae > Cnephaeus > Cnephaeus nilssonii. The sequence continues at coordinate 101,090,507 of NC_137078.1, read as the reverse complement.
GGAGGAGACGGAGCGGTGCCACGTCGAAGTGCTGCCGTGCAGGGGGTGACACCTGGGCACGCTGGGCCCCCTCTGCTTTGTCTCACTCGGCACCCTGAGCTTTTTTCCTAAAAATATTTTCATTGGTTTCAGAGAGGAAGGAAGAGAGAGAGAGCGAAACATCGATGAGAGAGAGAATCACTGATCAGCGGCCTCCAGCACGCCCAGGGGACAGTGTCCTAAACAGCAGCGCAACCGTGGAGTCTGCTTCACGCCGCCAACCAGGGCCACTCCAGAACCTTCTCTTGCGCTCGGCTTTCATCCCGCACGGCGCCCGTGCTCAGCGCCTGCTCCCGCCCCGGTGTGTGAGCAGCGGACCAGGGCTGAGCGGGGCCCACGCTCTCCGCACGTCCCGGGACGCGCACCTGGCGGCCCACGGGAGCTTTCTCACCGACACGGGGGTCCCGGCGGCGAAGGTCGCGCCTCCCCTGCCGCCCCCAAGCCTGTTCGGCTCTGAGATCCCCGCGAGGGACGGGCTCTCCTCCGGGGGGCCCCCTTGAGTCGGCAGCGATGGTCAGGACGCAGAACCTGCCCAGTCCTCAGAGCCACGGCGGAACGGCAGGCCCCCCCGCCGCACAGACGCTCACAGCCCGCCCCGCCCCTGGCCAGGTGAGGGACAGGGAGGCTCCCAGGAGCAGGGTGTCCCGGCTTCAGCATCTTGACATTGGGGGCCACATGATACTGCTATGGGGGCCCAGCCTCTACCCACTGGATGCCAGGAACACCCCCCCCCCCAAAAAAAAAAAATTCACCACATCCGGAAATATCTCCTGACTTCGCCACCGTCTTCTGGGGGAACCGCTCCCGGAGGAGAAGCGATGAGCTAGAGCACCTTCTGGAATACAGGGTGTTTCCCGAGAGACAGAGCCAGCTCATCCGGCCACACACTGAGTCACCAATCCCAGCCCCCCACCCCCCGCACCCCCCCCCCATGCTCACTTCCATACCGATGCCCACCCCGCAGCCAGCACAGAGCCCCGAGACCCGGCAGCACGGGTCCCAGCGAAGCAGGCCCAGCCTCGTGGTCTGGGGGAACCTGCTGAGATGGGCGGTAATTGGCAAATCCATTAGAGATCAAATCAATGGCGTGTCCCTCCTGTCCTGACCCACAGGAGGCCGACGCCAGGGCGCTCAGCATCCCTCCCGCCACCTGTTTGTGTCATAAATCTCTCTCCCCAAGCCTTCCCCCCGCCGCCGCCCCCTCCCGCGGAATTACCATACTTCCCCAATTAGTGGTGGGCGGACCATCGGTCTTTCCTCGCTTCAGGTTCGCAGCACCGCACGCCGGAAGTGCCCCCTGGGCGTGGGGCTCATCGCCCACCCCGCGTGGCCACAGTGGGGTCCCCCTGGCGGTCCCAGGGCAGGAGTGAGGGCAGCTTGCCGGTGCTCTCTGTCGGATTTAGAATCACAGCACCTGCCGCCCTCCCTGTGGTTCATGAACACGGCGGCGGGTCCTGGTTTTGAAAACAATTTCAAAAGAAGTCCGACGGCTTGTCTGTCAGGGAAGGAAAGTCGTGTCACTTTCCCTATAAAACCTATTTCTGAGCGAAAAGGTAATTTGTTGTGGGCGCTTACCGTAAAAAGTTGGAAAAGAGCCCGGCTGGTGTGGCTCAGCAGTTGAGGGTCGACCTATGAACCAGGAGGTCAGGGTTCAATTCCCCGTCAGGGCACATGCCTGGGTTGCGGGCTCGATCCCCAGGGTGGGGCGTGCAGGAGGCAGCCGGTCTAGGATTCTCTCGCATCATGGATGTTTCTATCTCTCTCTCTCCCTTCCTCTCTGAAATCAATAAAAATATATTAAAAAAAATAAAAATAATAGTAAAAAATTAAAAGGCGGAAAGAACACTAAGGCCAGCGAATCTGAGAAGTGCTTCTGCTCCATCTATGGTGGAACTGGGTCATCCGTGAGGAGGGGTCCCCCCCTCCTCTGCCCACGCACTTTGGACTCAGAGGCATCAGCCCTCACAGAGTGAGTCTGGAGCTGGGAGCACGCTCCCCGCTGTCGCCCCGCCCTCCCGTGCCTGCCTGCTTTCAGCTGGGACGACAGCAGGGCCCACCTCCGGGACCCCGTCAAATCTTCCCCACAGCAGGTCAGGCCTAAAAGCCTCAAATAGCGGCCGAGACGAAAATCAAAGCTGCTGGTCAAAACCGGGGACGTGTCGACACGCCCGAAGGCTCCGCGGGCACGTGGGATGTTTCCTTTTCATTCCTCACACCATGTCCTTGGGATGCCCTTCGCCAAAGGAATTGGCACCCAGATGGAAATGGTTAGAAAAGGAGGAAGAGCCCTGGCCGGTGTGGCTCAGTGGATAGAGCATCGGCCTTTGGACTGAAGGGTCCGGGTTTGATGCCCTGTTAGGGCACGTACCCGGGTTGTGGGCTCCATCCCCAGTGAGGGGCGTGCAGGAGGCAGCCGATGGATGATTCTCTCTCATCATGGATGTTTCTCTCTCTCCCTCTCCCTTCCTCTCTGACATCAGTAAAAACATATTAAAAGAGAAAGAGGAAGGAGAGAGCATTCGGGCACGCAGGTCTTTTCCAGTGGGTCTGGCCTGTGGTCTGTCCCACACAGGCACCCAGGGGTCCGGCCCCCGCCAGCAGGGTGGCAATGAAGTTCACAGACCAGGGTGCCCAGGAAGCAGGAATGGGGGGAGGGAATGCCCGGTTCCCATCCACTGCTCCCCCGTGAGGTCCCAATGGGGGCGGGGGAGTGTATCTCTCCAAGAGGTGGGGGGGGCTTTCATGATAGTAGCGCTCCTGCCCCGCCCTGAGGGGCTGCAGGTGAGGCTGCCTTCCCCGTCGAGGTCAAGGGCAGGATTCGGAAGGAAGCCGCGCTGGGGGCGGGGCCCTGCTGGGGGCGGGGAGGCCGCTGGGCCCCCCGAGAAGGCCCCGCGGTCCTGACAAGCTGCCGCCCCCTCCCAGGGACTCAGTCCGCTCCCTCTTCCCGGCGCCCAGCGTTCTTCCTGGGCATTAGCTGGGCAGACGCGAAGGGCGCAGAACACACGTTTCTGTGCAGCGACGTCATCGTTAAAAGGGACCCGGAGTGGCTAAGGGCCCCTCACCTGGGAGGCCCGGGCGTGGTTCTCAGCGTTTCTTAGTGTTAGAACGAGGAAGGCTGCCGCCCTCCCATCATCGCTGCCTCCCAGCAGCGAGGGAGCAGCCGGGATCACGGGGACCACGCAGGGCCACGCCCACCACGCAGAGCAGGGGTGGTGGTGGGTGGGATCATGCAGGGCCACGCCCACCACACAGAGCAGGGGTGGTGGTGGGTGGGATCATGCAGGGCCACGCCCACCACACAGAGCAGGGGTGGTGGTGGGTGGGATCATGCAGGGCCACGCCCACCACACAGAGCAGGGGTGGTGGTGGGTGGGATCATGCAGGGCCACGCCCACCACACAGAGCAGGGGTGGTGGTGGGTGGGATCATGCAGGGCCACGCCCACCACAGGGCAGAAAGGGAGCCTCCCACGTGGGCGGGATCACGCAGGGCCACGCCCACCGCGCAGGGCGGGAAGGGAGCCTCCCACGTGGCGACAGGCACAGGTGCCGCTGTGGCCGAGGCTCGGGCTGGGTCTGGCGGTGGAAGGTGGCTTTTCGCTGCGCAGAGCTGACCAGGATGTTCCCGATGCGGTAGTTCCGAACGGCGGACACGGCGGGCCAGGGTCTCCAGCCAAACGTAGATGAACAAGCGGTTTTTGATAAACAAGTGGGTTTGGCCAGATGAGCAAACGTTGTTCAGCGAAATGCACTTTAAGGGTGTCGCTGAAGCTAGCGGTTCAGCCATTTCCTCATTTCCAGCCGTAGCTTCCCGGGCGAGGCGTTCCCGGGACCAGCAGGCCAGCTGGCTGGGGCACAGGCCTCCCTGAGCCTGTCATTGAAGACGGGAGGCTGCCGGCGAATCGGTCGCAGCTGTTTCAGCGATCGTTTGTGGCCCTGTGGGTGCTACTGTTACCCTCTGTTTTGCCACGGGAGAAAGCAAAGCACAGAGACGTTAAGTAACTTGCCCCAAGGCACACAGCCAGTCACTGAACCTGGCCACCGGGCCGTGCTCTGGGTCCCTCCATCATGCTGCCATTTGCAAAGACAAGTCCCAAAAATGTGCAGAAGGAACAGAAGCCGGAGGGATCCGCAGAGAAAGGGGAGCTTCCCGCACAGCCCAGTTTAATTAGAAACCACGGGTGTCACTCAGCAGGTCCGGTGACAAAGGACCTCGCCTCTCTACACCCGTGCAAGACAGCCCTGCCCGAGGGTGGCAGGAGAGGGGACAGACACAGCCTGGGCGGGTGGCTTAGGGGAGAAGGAGTCACAGAGGTGAGACCGGCAGGGGGCGGTACTGGGGCGCTCAGACCCAGCGGCAGTGCCGCTAGCTCAGCGCCCGGCGGGCCAGGCAGGAAACAGCGCCGGGGCCTGACAGCCATCTCTCCTCCGGCCGCCCCTCACAAGGCTAGAGCTCCGTGTCCCCTCCTCTGCCTCCGCCCTTCACAGACGCAAGGACTTAGGAAGCAAACGCTCCTGCGACCTTCGCTGATTCTGAATCCCTGGGGGAGGCCGGCTGAGGAGGCTTGGCGTGGGGCCGTGGGGCGGCCAGCCACTGGTCCCTCCAGAGGAATCACTTCTGAGGTGCAGGAAGGAGAGAGACACTGGGTCCTGGGACGGGGACAGGAGTTTGGACCCGACCAAGAGGCAGCGGGGAGCCACCGAAGGTTCCAGAACAGCAAGAGAAGGGTGCCCGGCGAGGCAGACGGGGGCGGCGTCAGAAAAGCAGCTGAGCTCATGGGATTCCAAGCTGCTGCCGGCCGCTGGATCCGACTGGCAAAGTGGCGCTCCTTGAGAGCGGCGGGTCCCTGTGAATGGCTGGGAGATAGAATGTTCGCTCAGACCCACCCGGCGATGGCTAAGCTCCGTGGCTGCTCCGCTCTCACCTGCGTACGGGAGGGCGTTCACAGGTGAGCTCCCAGGAGGAGGGGGCCTGGGCCAAGGGCTTTGTCATCAAGCGCGACCTCACGGCCGGCCCGTGTGAGGGAGGCCACCCCTCCTCCTGGACGTGAAACCGATCCTCCCCTAGATGTGAGAGGAGCCATCTGTCTTGGTTTGGGGCTGCGGGAGGCGGGAAGGAACGCTGCCGTTTGCGGGGAGCGGAGGTCCTTGTCCCAGGGCCCCAGCCTTCCTGCACCCGGGCCCCAGCCGCGCGGACAGGAAGGAGGAGAAGGCGCTGGTGGCAGACAGGAGGCTCTCCCCGCAGCCCCCGCCCGGCCCCCGCTGGGCCGGCCCTCGGAGGTGTCATGGGCTGGACTGTGTGTCTTCCCCCCAATTCTTATATTGAAACCCTCACACACACACACACACACACACACACACACACACTCACACACACACACACACACACACACACACACACACACCCCAGACCTCAGGACCGGACTGAGTTTGGAGAGAAGGACTTTATAGAGATAATCAAGTTCACCTGAGGTCACGGGTGGCCCTCAGCCAATCTGACTCATCTCTTCCTTATGAGAAGAGGACACGGACACAGACCACGGAGGGACGGCCACGTGAGGACACGGAGAAGATGGTCTTCTCCATGCCCCGGAGGAAGGCTCGGAGGAACACCGCCCGCCTGGGTCTCGGCCTCCGGCCTCCGGGGCGGGGAGAGAACGGGTGGCTGTGTTGAAGTCCCCGAGTACGGGACTTTGTCCGGCAGCCCGGGCCCCGGCACACGTTTGGCTTGTAAGACCACGTTCCGTGGCGGAGACCAGTGGGCGGCCACACGGCTGGTGATGAATTAGCTGCTCACAGCGTGGACAGTCAAAATTAATGAAACCTTGTAACTTCAAATATTAATTATTTAAGAAGGGTAAAACGCTTTGTGAGACTTGGTATCCATCAGACTTCTTCGTCGAGGTTTCCATTGACTTTTCAATGACTGGCCGAGGGTCCCTCCACGTCCTGCTGTGCGTCCTGGAGGTGCCTTCTTGTCATCGCTCCTTCCCTGGCGCCCTCGCCAGCACCCCCGGACTTCACCCAGTGCCGGGACCGTGGGGAGCAGTCCCCGTGGGCCTGGTTATTGGTGGAGAGGGTGGGGCAGAGGGGACCCTCATGGGAGGAGCAAGTCCTGATGAGGACCCTCCCTGAAGTTCTCCTTGGCGCTCTCCCTAAGAAACCCACTGCTCGGTCACAGCTGGGACCAGGGCGTTCCCGGACGATGAGACATCTTGTTTGGGGGAACTGCCCCCCAGCCCTGCTCCCTCCTGGGAAGCATGTGGCGACCAGACTGTCCAGGCCAGTGCACAGCTGCCCACCAGAGCCAGTCACCCCTGCACCCTCGGGACTCTGGCTCCTGCACCAGGCGGCTTCCGGCAGCTCCATGAACCCACCTTCACCCTGTGCTCCCGTCTCCCATCTCCCGTCTTCACCCTCTGAGGCGGCCGCATGGCAGGAAGGGAAAGTTACGGTGGAGGAAGGAGAGTGAGAAGTTGAGAAACTCTCCTGGCCCAGGAGCGAGAGGGTTAACTGGCTCCCGGCTGCCTCCGAAGGGGAGCGTCAGAGCAGAGCCTGACCAAGCAGTCAACTGCCCATAACCCCAATTACCCAAGAACAACGCGACTCAGCAGATCCGCGCAGGGAGGGGAGTTGTAGCGCTCAGCAGTTTCCTGCCCGGCCAGGTGTTTACCCGTCGCTGCCGTCAACCGCCGAGCTGATCTGCCGTCTCCCGGCCCTGGGCCGCTGGCCGCTGGCCACTCGCACCCCTCCGCCTCAGCGGGCTCGGTCTGTGGGAAGCCCCCTGCCACGTGAAGAGTGAACGACTCGGACACAGTCACGCTGTGAGGACGCCCACGCCAGCCCCTGGACAGGCGTGCGGGGAGCCGGCGGCCTCACCGGCCACCCCCGCCTGGGGCCCCAGACCTAAGCGACCTCCCACCCCAGCCGCGCCTCTGCCTGACCCAGACGCAGCCACGGTCTGAATGTAACCACGGGAGATGCCACGAAGGCCCGCCGCGCCGAGCCCGGGTCCCCCGCAGGACCCCAGGCGGCGCGGAAATTGTTTAAGGTTGTTTGTCACGCCCCAGAGGTGTGAGGACACTCGGCTGTCCCGATTGCGGTAATAAAGAGAGTGAGGCTCAGAAAGATTAAGCGCTCGGAGGCCATGAGATTATTGAAAGGTTAGGTTCACACTGAAACGAGAAATTGCCTGACTTCCAAGACGGCTTCTCCCCGAGCTTAATCCTGGGAAATACAATAGCCGCGTCGGAGGCAGAATTTACTGCTCAATCTAAACTGGGGACAGGGCTTAAATCACCCCTAACCCATCCTGCCGCCGCCGCCGGGTCCCCTCGGTCCCTCAGCTCCTCCCTGTGTCCCTGCACACCCAGATGCTGTCCCCGCCTGGCCCGAGTGCCGCACCTGCGGTACCCGCTCAGGATCTGGCGAGGCCCGCGCGCTTGGACCCTGACCGCCCGCCGTCCATCAGCGGGCGCTGATGAGGGAGATGTGTCAGGCGGCTGCTGCGGGAGGCTCTGCCTGCTGCTCAGAGGAGCATCTACTCTCAGAAATGCCATTACGCCCTAATGAGCCGCTCCGCAGCATCCAGTTCTCAGCCCAGCCAGCTGCTGCAAGGGTTGTTACAGCTTCGCTGCAAAGATAAAAAACACCCAGAAAATTCCCGAAACTGATCTGACATTATGCTTTACTAGGAAGCAATCTGGCTCCCGGCTGCCAACTGATTAAACCGTGAAGGTCACTTTCCCGGGGAGAGCAGAGCAGCCAGTCCAGGCCGTCCCTCCTCCCACCTGGGACGGATGGTGAGGCAGGCCACAGGAGGGGTCCGGCCGTCTGTGGAGGCACAGGGTGGGGCCTGAACCGCCCTCCCAGGACTCCCGTTCCCAAACTGGTCAGCGGATCGCCGCTGCTTGCTGTCAGGAGACAGACCCAGGTCCTCTGAACTGTGGGCGGGAAGAAACCTTAGCAGTGAGAGGCAGAGCCTGTTCTACACATTGCTGCCAGACTCGGTCCCTCTTACAGCACGTCCGGTGGATGCAGGGCACCTTAGATGTGGGGATGCCTCCCGTCTGACCTTAATGATGACAATGACGGTGATGATGATGACGGTGACGATGATGAGATAATGATGATGATGACCATGCTAATGATGAGCAGATGATAGCGATGGTGATGATGATGACAATGATGAAGATGATGACACCGATGAGGATAATGATGAAGACAACAATGATGACATGACAATGATGTCAGTGCTAATGATGATGACAATGCTAATGACGATGATGATGATGATGATGATGACAATTCTAATGATGATGTCAGTGCTAATGATGAGATGATAACGATGATGATGATGATGCTAATGATGAGATGATGATAATGATGGTAACAATGATGATGACACTGACAACAACAGTAATAATCCAGAGGATCAATGTTTGTTGAAGGCACATATCTGCACCAGGTACTTACTTAACAGAAATAACTCCTTTCAGCTCTCATGCCTCCCAAAGATTCAGGGGCCCGGAGAGATGGCCCTAAGACTCACACCCTCAGTCCATGAGAGCCCCTAACTCTTCCTCTGTGCTCCTCCCTGCCTCACAAGGGTTCTTCCTCTGAGGTTTGCTCAGTAAAAAAAAATGTTCCCTTCCCAGCGTGGGACTCACATGTTGTTTTTCCCACAGCTGGCAGACGTCTTTGAGTTTCTGAATGTTGTTTTGCATCACGGAACAGCTACACAACACCGACCAAGAGCCCTTCTTTGGCCCAGGGACAGCTGATGATGGGGGACAGGCCCACTCCTAAACCGAATCCCACCCACTTCTACGAAACACCTACTATGTGCCAGGTCCACCATGATGTGTGGGGGTGTGAAGGGTCCAGGGCGACCCAATGTCATCCGGGTACAAAGTCATAAACACTTCCCCGCAAAGATAGCCTGGTGCGTTATTAACATACTGTTAAGTACACTTGCATGATTGTAGACAAATTAGTTCTATCCACGTGCAAAATTACTTTATTATGTGCATATCTTAGAAGATTAAGTAGTCAAATAACCAAACACAGCAGCAATAACTTGCTATGCTTTTTCAGATAATTTTGCTGATGATATGTTGATTAAACTCAAGTTCATTATTCCAGACAATATTGACCTACTTTGCTGCATTTAATAGCATCCAAACAGCACTTTCATATATTCTCATCACCATCAGAACCGTCCCGGCCTTGATAGATGGCTCTCTCGCAGGGAACTGCCACTCTCGTGCCAATGGCTGGTGTGGCCAAGACTGCAGCCGGGAGCCTCCCCCCCAGAGAGACTGAGCCGCAAGGTCAGGCCTCGAGCACGTGACGTCTTGTTCGGCTCTTTTGTCTGCTTTGGGGAGGTCAGGAGACGGGCGGGAAAATGTTTTGCTCTGGGGAGATTGGTCAGAGGAATCCGTGGGTGTGGGGGGGTTTTACCTCATCCCTCCCCAGCATTCCCTGCCATCCGTCGGTCATGGTTTCGGAGATCAGCCGCACGCGTGGGGTTGCTTGGGTGGTCACGCACCAAACTGGACGGAAAACCACTTCGGTCCCTGCTGGTCTCTGCCGGATGCCTCAGCCTGGGAAACGTCTCCCCGGGCTGAGTGAGCCGTTCCCCTTCGTGGTTCCATCCGTGAAAAGGCCATCGCCTCTTCATTTGTCCCAACAAGACTGCGCTCAGCATCAGAGACCTCGGCTGGCTGGCTAGTCCCGTTGGGGCAGAGGGTCTGGCCAGCTCTAGGTGCCCGGGGGTATCCCTCAGCAAAGTGGATTCAGGACCCAGAATCCTGGAACTTTGGTGGGAAGGAGTCTTTGGTGGAGCCCTCAGTCAGCGAGCCCCCGAACCCCCAGGGACCGCTCCCATCTGTAAGTTTTGATAAGAATTGAGGGGACTATGGAGTACGTTAGCACCCTCCCTTACCTATGGCTTCCCTTTCCGTGGTTTCAGTTACCTGAGGTCAGCGGCTGTCTGAAATTCCAGAAATAAGCAATTCATACATTTTAAGTGGCACGCCATTCTGCGCAGCGTCATGGAGTCTCACGCCGTCCCGCAGTTTCCCGCCAAGGCCGTGCATCGCCCTCTGCCCCGCATCCCCACGCCCGCCGGTCTGTGGGTGGCCTCTCAGCGATCAGATCCACTGTCACGGTATCTCAGGGCTCGGGCTCAAGTCCCCCCGATGTTACTCGGGAATGCCACAGTCACAGAGCCTGTAGTACCACATTGTGACAGCTGTTCCATTTCGTGATGAGTTACTACTGTGAGTCTCTCACTGCGCCTCATAAATTAAGCATTATCATAGGTGTGTGTGTACAAGAAAAATCATCGTATATATGGGGTTCGGGCACCCACTGGGGGTCTTGGACAGGATCCCCGCAGCTAAGGGGGGACTATCGTGTGCCATCGACCCTCTCAGTAGGCTTAGGGGTAGCGCCACATCTATGGCTCACGCCTCCCTGGGCTGTCTATGCGAAGTGCAGCTCCTAACCCATCATCAAGCTCCTTGTTTGTGCATCAGTGTGTGTATTCCTTTACTCAGCAAACGTGTGCGAAGCATTAGCTCTGTGCTCCACGCCAATGGTGGAAACCAAAGATGAGCAGAGTTACAGTTTAAGCGACTCTCAGGCTGATGAGAGAACCTGGGATCAAGCAAGTCAGTTCCACGCAGGGCCACGTGCTGGGGTGGAAGGGTGAGCGCGTGGCGGGTGCAGAGAATCAGCCTCGCCGGGGCCCTCCGTCCAGGTGGCAGGCACCGGCCCCGGTCACGGGAAGCCTGCCCACACAGCTCAGCACCCCCGGCCCTCTGAGAACCCGCCATTCCCATGGCGTTCACAGGCACCCCCTGAGGCGAGGGCTGGCGACCTGGGGCTGCATGTCTTCGGCAAGCTCTCACCTTCCCTGGTCATCAGGTGCTTCAAGGGGCACGTGGCTCGACCTGAGACCAGAGCCCCGTGTTGGCGTGCTCTTTTGGAGCTCCTCAACATCGCCTGTCAGCAGTGACATCACTCCTCACGGTCTCCCAGAAGCGAGGAAGGGGTCACGTACAGGAGCCACGTGGCTGTGTCTTCGCCAAGGTCAAACCACGACCGATGCTCCTCCTTATTTTCTCGGGACATATGGCCTCTCCCCCAAGGGGCTGGTTTCCCCAGGGACTCCAAATCAACTTGGTTCTTTCAGGCCAGCGTGAACGGAGCAGAGACAGCGTCCTACATGTCTACGTAGCTAAAATCACAGGCAGAGAACGCGCAAAGCAAGCTCCGCAGCGCGTGCTGCTGTTTGATTTCCCTGGCTGAGCTGAGTCTGCAGGAGAGCACAGCAACAGTTTTTAAAAGGAAAGAAGAGGTGGATCGTGAAGATTCTCCTGTGCTCCTGGGCGAGGCACACGCCGAGGGAATGCAGATGTGGCGCTTCGCCTGCCCTCAAACCCAGCCTCCAACTTGGCCTTCGGTCGACGGGGAGCTTTGGGGGGCTGAGCAGCAGTGACAGCCCAGAGGGCCCACATGTTTCTCCCGTTAAATGAAGGTCGACGACCGATGATTCTCCAACGCCTGGTCTCCGGGACCCTCTGTGGTCTTAACAAATATGGAGGACCCCAAGGAGCTTGGATTTAGGTCCGTCCATTGTTTCACAATTGTGGCAAATCTCTTTCATCTCCGGCTTTCGCAGAAGAGGACTCCACCGCTTCCTCTTTCAACCAGTCGTGACCCTCCGCGTCAGGTAACGTCTGGGAGACTGCCGCGTGCCCAGGAGAAGGAGCAGGTGAAGAGGGCAATTCCACCTCAGTGTCCCGATGAACATGACCTTGACCCTGAAGACACCCCCCCCCTGCCCCCTGAGGGTGTGGGGAATTCCCAGGAGTCCTCGAACCATGTTTTGTGGACGGTGGCTCGGCACAATTTTCAGGTCTAAACACCTCAGCTTGGGACAGGCTTGAGAGTTTCAACCCTGCGCTGTCACTTCCCAGCTGTGGGGCGTGGGAAGCCATCAGCCCTCTGAGCACACCCGCCTCTCCTCTGGGAGACGGGGCGGAGGTGCCGGCGTCCGGTCACTACGAAGCACTTAGCTCCCGACTGGCTTCCAGAACTCTTCTTTCCCCGGGGCTTCTTCCCGATGTAGGGACCTCCCTTACCTATCCTTCACTCAGACGGACCCTGAGAGAGCACACGCCCTGTCTCACATGGGGTGGGGCGCCCTGGGCAGGTGGGCGGGTGCAGCCAACACTGTCAGCTGGCGAGGTTCACAGAGTGGGAGCTGTATCATCCCATCTGACCTCTACCAGTAGGAAGAATCCTAGGTTTGCCTTCATCGCCTGCTACTCTTTCTTTTATTTCTCAATTTAGTCAGAACCCGGGGTGGGGATAAATGGAGTCATAATGAGGTATCTGAAGATCCCAACAGCTATCATCACCTCTGCCATTGCCATCATCTTCATCATCCCCACCACCACCATCATCATCACCATAATCATCATTACCATCAGCACCACCACCATCACCACCACCACCATCATCACCAACATCATCACCATCATCACCATTATCATCATCATCACCATTACTTTCATCATCACCATCAGCAGCAGCATCACACCATCACCATCATCATCATCACCATTACCATCATCATCACCATCACCATTACCATCATCACCACCACCTCCCTCACCACCACCATCATCCATAACACTAGAGCCCTTCAATTTTGTAAAAGTAGTTATTGTGGCCATTAAGAAGCAAGTGCATGCTCGCGCGCGCGCACACACACACACACACACACACACAGGGTCTACAGAACAGGCCTATAAGTCTGTTTCAAACTTCAAATGAAACACTTTAAAATGCTTTCATAATCTAGCCATTAACAATTGGACTCAGGATTAAGGGATTAAGAATAAATTGGAATTTGGGATTTCAATCACCCATTACAAGACAGAAATATTAATGTCGGTTAAGTAGTTCACCAGTCAACGTCGGCAGCCAAACCGAGAACGGAATGAATTCTGTAATGTGTCTGAGGAACGTGAGACCAAGAATTGAGAACGTTGCTTATTTTCCATAATTCTCTCACCCATTGTGCATGGACGTTGTGCTCATTTAAAGCCTCACGCGGGTGGCTTTCCAATAGCAGAGCCTAAGAAACGAGCCAGTGCCCTGCCCGGGAGCACGGCCGCCCTCACAAGCTCCCAGGAAGCTTGGTTCTGGACGGAAACCCCAGGTGCCCTCCATACGCCGATGCCAGTGTTTCATGGGCCTCGTTTCTGGAGCTGTCACCCTCTGGCTTCCCCCTTCTCTGAGAACCTTGACCTCGGTTTATGCTGCTGGATCAGATTCCGGACTCACTTCTAATTCAGTTGTGAAGGTATTTGACCTTTGTCATCCAAGCTCCCTGGCCCCAGGGTTGGGTAGTCATTGCTACAGTAACTCCTTCAGCCACAGGGTGCCAGTTGGGTCCCTGAGGCAGGGGACAGCTAAGAGCACCCTTGTTAATCACTTCACCAGAACCTTTGTTGGGGATTAAATATTTAGGTCCACTTCATGAAACGGAGCCGGTATCTTCCAGTTTATGACCAAGAAATCATTCCCTCTGTGGTCAGACTCGGCGTCAGGAAGAAACTTGCTTTGCTTGGACCCCAGGAACAGGGACAAAGACGTTGGCCGGGTTCATGTGTGGTCTCCGTGGGAACCCTTTTCAGAGTGCCATTTCAATGGCACCAACCTTAACCCACCTGGGGGTGCCAGACAACCACAGCACCCCTAAGCCTCCATCGTTCATCTGTTGTTCCAGAAAACTCTCTGGCGTGGGACCCCCCTCCCCAAGGTCACCTTGCAGGAGAGGAGCCATGGAGTCTGCCCATTGGGGGTGAGCCAGGGTGACTGACAGGTTGTATTCTGTGTAGACCATCTGCCCGCAGACCCCTAAGAGCTGGGAAGCAGGGAGGTAACCCCAACGGGGTCGTGCCATTGCCTGCTCAGCCTTGACCTCCCGGCTGCAGCCTTTCCTGATTTGCTGCCAGCCCGACCCATAGTCACCGGGCTCCAGCTCCTTCCCAGGAGACTTGCTCTCACCAGTTAAAAGCAGGGGGGGGTGCGGGGGGGGCAGGGGCGGCCGGACAATGAGGTCAGTGCATGAGGGCGGAGCTGGGATCCACGGAGGACCCGCCATCCCCAAGGTCTCAGCCTGCGGTCACGTCTAACACTCCAGTCGCCCACATTTTCTTCTCTTTATTGCCAGATGACCTTTCCTATTAAAAATGCAAATCCCCGCAAGAAAAGTTCGCTTTTTCGGTGCCTCTCATCCATCACTTACACCTTTAATGTGCCTAAAGAGCCTGAGGAAGACACATTAAGACCAGAGAGACCTAGGAGGTGCCGGCTTCTTATGGAAATAAGAAAGGGACACCAAGGCCAGGACACGGAGGCACAAACCCCCAACTCCAAACGCCGCCTGAGGATCCGGGTAGCGACGCCCGCGCAGAGGACTTGCAGGTGTCAGACGCATAGAGCCTGGCCCGTCCGTCCGGCGTCTCACCGTCGCGTCCAGGCGCCGAGGTCACGGGGTGAAACGCCGAGGAGAAGGCTGTCCGGTGCCGTCAGGAGCGTGTTTGGATCTCCCAGCTGTAAACAGTAATTGGCTCCCCAGACGCTGAGCAGACGCTGACCACACATGGCGGAATCGCTTCTCGGTCATAAACTGAAACGTTAATTGGCTTCATTTCTTTAAATAGATCCCATTATTTAGGCAACAGTGAATCTTCTGAGGTTCTTACACGTCGGGGCTGACGGCGGGAGATGGAGGGTTGAGGCACTGCTACCCAAAGGCCTTTGCCAAGGGCCGCCAAGGAGCCTGAATGGGGGGGCGGGGGGGGAGGATTTATTTCTGCTTCTAAAACATAGAAGCCGCCCTCTGCAGCGTGATGAGATGGGATGCAAGCGACTCATTAAAAATTCACGCGGCCAAGAAAAGATGCGGTGTCTACCTGCATTTCCGCTTTGTGGAGAACGGGAGGGGGGTTCGAGGGGAGCCCACCATCGCCTCAGCCTCTCGGAGACAGCGGACGCCTGTCCCAGGGTTCTCATCGGCCCCACGTACCGCTCGGTGACACTCTCCCGGTCAGCAGGGCTCACCATCGGGCTCTAAATGGAAAAGTTAATTCCTAAACTGACAGCCTGATCACAGGGTCACGGCTGCCCTGTCCCCAAGCACGAGGCTTCCTTCCGCACAGACATCTGTGGGCTCAGTTCAAAGACTGCCGCCTCCTCCTCCTCCGTCGTCCCTCTTCCCCCCCCCCCCCCCCCGCGTTGGCCCCGGCTCTGAATGTTAATCAGTTCCCGGAACCGAGTGTCCGTAATTAGCAGAGGCTCTGCCCTGACCTCCCACCCGCTCCCGGGGGCTTTCATGAACGTTGCCTCACACGGCCCTGACCCCGTAGCACGGGCCTGTCATGTCCCGCACGCGTCCACGGGGGCGCGTGAATTACCTTCGGAAAGAACATGCTCAGGAGCACGATTGAGTCATTAACCTTCCCCCAGAACCTCGGGAACGTGGCGCTATCTGAAACTGCGGGGTCAGGTGGGTTAATGAGGCGGCGACGTCTTTCTTTTCCTTCCCGCAGACGAAGACAAGAGGTGAGATCAAGGAGCGGGTGGTGGTCACAGGCACACTTCAAAGTAGGCTGGGGGGTGTCCATCCAGCAGGCTGGATTTTTCTCCACTAAAACCAGGAAAAAAGACACGCACCCCGTCTTCAGGCCCTGCAGAGACTTGTTCTCAGGAGACAAGACCCTGGGGTCAACTTTTGGGGGGATGGGCGTTAGCTATTCCCAGAGAGCAAGGTATCCCGGGTGGAGCTGTCCAACAGGACGGTGCTGAAGTCTTTTAAGTGAATTGGCTGGAGTGCATCTTTTAAAAAAAAAATTATTGATTTCAGAGAAGAAGGGAGAGGAAGAGAGAGATAGAATCATCAATGATGAGAGAGAATCATTGACTGGATGCCTCCTGCACGCCCCCTACTGGGGATCAAGCCCACAACCCGGGCATGTGCCCTGACCGGGAATCGAACCGTGACCTTCTGGTTCAACCACTGAGCCACGCCGGCCGGGCTGCAGTGCATCTTGCCGTAGGAATACACTGTCCTCGTTACCTCCAGGGCCTGTAGTGGCCATGCTGAAGAGCAGATGACTTGAGACAATGTGTTGAACGCCTTTCCCACTTTAATTTTTTACTATTAATATTGGGAATCACTGTTTGGCACCTCCCGGTATATGGCTCACCTGTGCTGCAGGCGTATGGAAAAGGCATCGGGAGGCATCTTACGGGATGAGGTGTTTCCCAGTGTCTTAAGTGAACTAAAGGGAGGGGAAGACAGTTGGTACCCAGTTTTCCCACCCCAGGACCCCTCCCCCTGCCGGGGGTGACACCCGGTCACCAGAGCCGAGTGCAAGGAGCGTTGCCACCCTCCAGCCTCACCCCCTATCTCTGAGCCCCTCTCCAAACAATTGCAGGGCGGCGTGGTCCTGTCCCCGTTCGTACAACATGCCTTATACTCCTCTACTTTTGGAAAGAAGCATTTGACGTGAAAAGCGCACAAGCTTGGTGCAAATGCGGAATTAATTAAATCTGTCTGTGCTTAGGTCTTCTCCGAATTAACTTATGAAATGTTTGCCGGTAGTTTTATTAACACGTAACTCTGAGGATAATGAGTCCGTCTCAGGTTATTTAATTACTGGCGGAATCGTGGTATTTACTCCAACGTCGTTCCCACGGCTCTGTTCTCACAGGGGACGCGTCGCCCAGGGTTTTCGGGCCGTCAGCCCCCGATAACTTCATCTGGATAATTACTCTCACCTCGAGAGGACGGCCCTTGCTGAGCACGCGGAGGCGCCGGCTCTCAGTGGGACGGCGTCTTCGGAGTCTCGTCTGTGCTGACAGAGGGGTCGCCGGTGAGGGCTAACTGGTCACCATCGCCATGTGCGACGAAAGTGGAGACGACGGATGCGAGCAAGTCTGAAAACGAGCCCCCGTCCTGTGCAGGTGACGTGGGGAGGCTCCACGGGCAGCTCCTAATTCTTCGCGGAGCCCGAGGGGCCACGGGGCTGGACCCCACGCAGAGAGCCCGCTGCCCTGCGTTCCCACAGAGCCCAGCACTGTCCGTCCGCCCAGTGGCCTCGCTGGGGTTTGACTCAGCCGTCGGCCCGGTGGGCGGGGATGCTCCCACCTGCCGGTCACTCCGAAGCAGCCATTCCGCTCGGGCCGCCTCCTGACAGGCCGGCCTCCGCCCTCCAGCTGCCCGGAGCGGAGCGAGGCGTTCGTGTGGTCCACCGTACAGCCTGCGTGCATCGGGCAGCGGCCGGCCACCGGCACTTTGAAGATGCCGGCTGGTGACTAACGGCCTTTAGCTAATGACAAGGCAAGGCGCCGTGAGTGCGGGATGATGCCGGGGAGGGCAGGGCCCTCGGGGGCCCTCAGCCAGGGGCTGGGCTGCTGGCCTCTTGAATGAGCAGCCGCGAGGGGCAGAGCGGACCTGGTGTCCAGAGAGCTGAGGGGCTCAGATGTAAACTAGCGATGATGCCATGATGACCGTCCCTGACCCCTGCAGTACAACCCTGGTGGTGGTGGAGGAGTGTGTGTGTGTGTGTATGTGTGTGTGGGGTATGTATATGTGTGGGTATGTGTGTGTGGGGTATGTATATGTGTGTATGTGTGTGTGGGGTATGTATGTGTGTGTGTGTGTGTGTGTGGTGTGTATGTATATGTGTGGGGGTGGGTGGGGGTGTAAGGAAGTATAGGGTACAGCTTCCGAGTGCCTGGAGCTCACTCTTGGGGAAATAAAGTTCTCATACATTATCAATGAGGGAAGAATATACGAACATAAGCCAGGGAGAATCTCAGTGGTTGCCCTCAGGGGGTCACGACCCACAGAAAAGCCTCCTGCCCCATGGCCCCCCTTGCAGCGACGTGGAAAGGGCCCCGGGACCCCGAGGCGGGAAGTCCTGCCAGAGAAGAGGGAGGACAGAAAGCGGGTGCTGGAGGAAGGCTCCCACGGGGAGCTCGGCCAGGGTTCCGGGTGCAGCCAGCCGGGGGAGGCGGGATGACCCTACCCTTGGATGGTCCTTCCAGCCGCGGGCGGTGTGGCTGTGCAGGCCGGAGAGAGAAAGGCAGCCTGGGAAAGAGGAAGACCGTCCATTTTTAAAAATGCATATCTGTATTGATGTCAGAGAGGAAAGGAGGGGGAGAGAGAGAAACATCCATGATGAGAGAGAATCATGGATCGGCTGCCTCCTGCACGCCCCACACTGGGGACTGAGCCCGTAACCCAGGTATGTGCCCTGACCGGGAATGGAACCCTGACCTCCTGGTTCATAGGTCGATGCTCAGCCCCTGAGCCACGCCGGCCGGGCTCCACGTCCTCTTGAGAGGTTTGTTTCTGCCGCTCAAACCCCACCAGCGTCAGGACCACACGCGTCAGGTTCTCGGGGAGACAGAGCCGACAGGACAGATATGAGCCGAGGACTCGAGGAAGGACCTGCTTCCACCCTGTGCAGACCGGCCGCCCACTGTTTTTAGGGAAGAAACACAGCTCCGTGGCCCCGAGAACCAGACTGGGGCTCCCAGGCCCACCGCACGCTGGGGCTGAGACGCGGCTCCTTCCCCCGGAAGGGCCCATTCTTCAAGCTCAGAAACAAAGGAGCCAATTTCACGCTTCAGGGCGTTGGCGGATGGCCTGCGGGGCTGGGGGAGGGCGCCTTCCCCGGTGGGCACGGCCGCCCTGCCCGCCAGGAACACGGGAGCCGCCAGCTGGGAATCGCGGGAGCCCTTCAGAGGGGCCAGAAACAGATGCGGGACCGTGGGGACCGACCGTGGGGACCCTGGGGACCTGGGGACAGCCGGGAAGCGCGATCGTTAAAACGAACCCAGCGTCGGGTGGGGGAGGGGAAATGGATGGTTTTAATACACCACCTCCCTCTCGTTTTTAATAACGGCGTCGCCTTCGCAATATTAGCTCCATTAATCCCCCCGCCCCCATTTCATCGCAGACGCTGCGCTGTAATTTCCAATTTAATTAGTTGCAGTGCTGTTCGATGGCAACAGGTCCGCTAATGCCGCTAATTGTGCGCCCAGCCTTCGCTGGGATCTCATTAGCTTTATGGGCGATCATTTCCACATCAGCTGCGGAATTCATTCTCTGCACACGGGGAGCGTGGGGGCCCGGAACAGTCTCTTCAAGAAACAGCAACAAAACCCAACCAAAAAAAAAAAAATAGGAAAAAAAACAAACACCTGGCGCTCGGCGGCGAAGGCCCTCGGGGAAATAACGTTTGCAAATGATCGCGTCTCTAATTTTTTTTTTTTAAAGGATCCACCACAGCAATCCGTCATTTTTATAACCGCCATTATCCATAAGGCGTTGGGGAGACACAGACAAAGGATGAGGCGCGCATGCAAAGTGCTGGAGGCAACAGGACGCCGGGCCCTTCCGCGGCGCCGGGAGAGGATGGCGCGCTGTCCTGACGGTTCTCGTAGCCTCTGTCTTGGTTTCTGCTCCTGGAGAGGATGGGCGATTCCAAAGATAGCAGTGTGTGGTTTACCTGGACTCCACCCCAACCCCCGCCCCCTCACCCCCCAACCTTCGTCTAAGAGTTTGGCATCTGATTCTATCTGCCCTCCTTCCTCGCCCCTCCCCCCACCACCTTGGACCCAAAGTGAAAATTGTTTGCCCTCCACGTGCCTCCCCTCCCTGGCTCGTTGGCTTCTCTGTAGCCTCCCTGGTCCCTGAAGTTTAAGACAAAAACAGATACCACGCTGCCCTGGCCCACGCCCCTTGGCCCCCTCGGCTGCCCCCTTTTCTGAGTCGCGGGCAGCAAGAAATGAGCTCAGTGCGCTGTCACAGTCGCGGGGGAGCGGGCCAATGGCATGTCCCTGCAGACGGAGCCTGCCTGCGGACAGCCGCGCGGCTTCCTCTGCCTGGTCTCGGGCACACGGCGAGCGGCTCATGGTTCTGCACGTGTCTGCCTTCCCAGCGGCCAGAGAATCGGGCTCCTCTGTTCAGGGGAACGTGTGGGCCTGTGGACAGCCTGGACCCACTGGGAACACGCTTTGTAGTGGCCGTGCTGACAAACTCGAAGCTTGCCCGGCCGGAGTGGCTCCGTGGTTGAGCGTCAACCTAGGAACCAGGAGGTCACGGTTCAATTCCAGGTCAGGGCACATGCCCGGGTTGCAGGCTCCATCCCCAGTGTGGGGCGTGCAGGAGGAGCCGATCCATGATTCTCTCTCATCATGGATGTTTCTATCTCTCCCTCCCTCTCCCTTCCTTCCTGAAATCAATAATTATATATTCTATCTAATAAAGAGGGAATATGCTAATTGACCATCACACCCTCACAAAGATGGCAGCACCCACAGCCAATAAGGAGGGAATATTCTAATTGACTTCCACACCCTCAAAGATGGCAGCACCCACAGCCACAAGATGGTGGCGCTCAGCCCCCTCAGCCCCACTGGGGTGGCAGGCACGCAGCACGGCCAGGACCACTCCCAGGTGGATCCAGATGCTCTGCATGCCTGCCTCCAGAGTCCCCCAGTGCCCTCAGCCCCCCAGCCGCCCAGGGCCACCCGAGGAGCAGGTAACCAGGGCCGGCTGAGGCTTACACTGCTGGCAGTGGCAGCAGCAGAGGTGTGATGGGGGCATCACCTTCCCCTGATCGCCAGGTCACCTCCCGCCCTGAGGGCTCCTGGACTGTGAGAGGGGGCAGGCAGAGCTGAGGGACCCTCGCTCCAGTGCATGAATTTTCATGCACCGAGCCTCTAGTATCCTATCTAATAAAAGGGTAATATGCAAATTAACCATCACTCCATCACAAAGATGGCAGCGCCTATCCGCTCCCAGTCCTCTCAGCCCCGGCGGGGTTCCATTGCCACCCTGGCGATGAGGCAAGTGTTCCGTGCCTGGCCGTGGATGGGCCTCTGGGCCATGGAGAGCCTCTGGGCAGTGGGCACGGAGCGGCCAGGCCCCGCAGAGAGCTACTGGCGCACAGATTTGCGCGCAGGGCTACTAGTGTATCCTACCTAATAAAATAGTAATATGCAAATTGACCACACCTTCGCTATACCCAAGCCACGCCCACCAGCCAAAGCCACGCCCACCAGCCAAAGCCACGCCCACCAGCCAATCAGGGCGAGTATGCAAATTACCCAACAACGATGGCGGTGAATTTGCATACACTGAGGGAGGGAGGAGTGAAGACTGAAGACAACTTAGAAGGAAGAGGGAGGAAAAGCGGACAGCTAGGTGGCTGCCAGAGGGAAAGCCCGGGCGGGGCAGAGCGGGGCGCAGCGGGGCTCAGCGGGGCTTCCTGCAAATGGGCTACTAGTATTTATATATATATATATGTGGAGGCAGTGCACGCAGATCCTCATTTGACCGCTGCTTCTTGGCACTAAGCAGTGCGTCCTGGGAATCACCCACGCCAACTCCACAGGTGTCTTCTGTTGTTTTCCCGTCCCTCCGTCCCTGTGGGTGCACGAGGGAGTTGACTCAAGCCCCCTGTGTGCGGGCGCTTGGGTCGTGCCCACCCTTTGCCGTTAGCGACGGTGCCTACTCCACATGCTCTGCAGGTGCGTTTCCGAGTGGAGACTCCCGGTTGCAGGAGGGCCCGCGGAGGAGGCTCCGGCAGGCTCGGTCCTCATTGGCTCCCGGAGCCGGTCCTCGGTGGCAGATTCGGGGCGAGCATGTGTGCGACACAGAGAAACCAAACCATGTGACCAAACAAGAGCCAGGAGCAGGAAATTAATGACTTTCTCCTGCGCGAGGGGCTTGGGCGACCTTCCAAGCTCTCGGGGATTGTCAGGCGGCGGGATGATGGACGGTGACCTTTCCTTCGCAACACGTTTGCAATCGCTGTTGTTTGATTCATTGTTTCTAAAAGCCGTTCCTGGTAAGTGAGCCACGTGACCCCTCACCCAGCTTCACCCCATTTTACAGAAGGTGACGCACTTTGGACGGAGAGCCCGGAGGTTTCCCCGAGGGCGCCGGCAGACTGATGGCTGCAACCAAAGATACACGGTTCCACTTGGTTTTGACCTTTAATGGTGATGCCGCAGGCCATGAAACGTAAGAATGAGCCCCGGCCGGTGTTTCTCGGTGGTTACAGCATCAGCCTGCTCACCGAGCGGTCGAGGGTTTGATTCCCGGTCAAGGGCACCTACCTGGGTTGCAGATTCAAACCCTGGCCCTGGTCAAGGTGTGTGCAGGCAGCTAACCATCGATGTGTCTCTTTCACAAGGTGTTCCCTCCTTCCTTTCCACGCTCTCTCTGAAAACAATGGAAAAAATATCCTTGGGTGAGAAACAACAACAAAGTCTGATATGAAACCATCAAGTCAGTGTGAGGAAGTGCAACACAGTTTCCGTGTTTCTTCGCGATGCCTGTTTGCTGCTTAAACTCTTACACGGCCAACCCTCGGTCCTCAGTATGCCCGGTCTCTGCACACCCGCCTTCTCTCCGAGTGCATGGGAAAGGACTACCTCCACCCCCGCTCCTTCACTCTCCCATCGTGTGAACGGCCAGGAAGTGAACGGCCAGGCTGTGTTCCCCGAAAGCTTTAGCGACACAGACAGAAAGCTGGTCTGCGGGTCGCGGGTTGTGCCCCCCGGGGCTGAGAAAGGAATTGGAATGGACGTGAGAGTTCCCGGAGCAGCCAGGCCTGGGAGACGCCGGCAGGAGCAGGGTCTGAGCCAGTGCGTAGAGGACGCGGGCGTCTTCACCAGCTTGCACACACGGGGAGGAGGTGGTTCTGGCGGCTCTGGCTGGGCAGGAGACCACGAGGGAATGGAGCCGGAGCCGCCGGACGCCCCGGGGGAGCAGCAGGCGCCGGGGCACCGGGCGTGGCACCTCCTCACTGTCAGTGAACAAAGGGCTCCGTCAGGGCGTGCGCTGGATGGACAACACCAGGGAGCTGCTCAGAGGGGGAGCTGGCTTTGGGCACCTTGTTAGATTAGTTGTCTAGAAGCACTTGATCCCCTCTGATCACTAGTGAGTCCCATCATGAGGGCAGAGACACTGAAGCCAGCTCATCGCTGAGGCTTGTACATGATCCCCCAAACCACCCTCGATCTGGACCCCAGTCACGTGGGCCATTGCACCCTCAGACGAGCACCTGATCTCCCAGAATGAGCTCCTCAGGGAAGACGCTTTGTGTTTATTGGTGAAGCGCTAGGAACAGGCCCGCACGGCTACCCCTCCCCGCCGCGGACGGCTCGTGGCTCTGGCACCCGAAGAGTCACAAATGGAAAAAGACTCCCAGGCAGGTGCGTCCTGGCCGATCGGCTCCTCAGACAAAGTGACAGAGAGTCTCCGGAGACGGGAACAAGCAGATCGGAGAGCGTGTCCCTACCCTCGGATTGACTTTGGCTTCCAGAATCAATTTTCTTTATTAGCTGATGGATCTCGGCAAAAGCCTTGCTGCGTGGGATCTGGGTAAATTATTTAAGCAGTAAATTGTTTCCATTCTAAACATAACGGCAGGAAGATTTAACAGGATAGAGCACAAGCTGAGGGCCTGGGGCAAGGTCATCTGGAGGGGACCCCACAAAGGTGTGTCTTCGAGGTCAGAAACAGACAGCACACAGCAGTGCATGGTCCAGGGGGCGCTGCTCCCGTGTGATCTGTGTGGCCGGGCAGTCCATGCCCTGAGTGGCCCTGAATATGGTGTTGAAGACTCGTCAGGTGTTTGTCCAATCAAAGGACAGAGTGTGTGACATGGCGTGCTTCTTATCATCTCCATGTCCCTTTGTTGGATGTATATATAGATGCAAATATAGACTTAGCCATAGACTTATACATAGACATAAACGGAGAAAGAGATGTAGACATAGGCATAGACACAGACACAGACATAGACATAGACTTAGATATAGAAAAAGACATAGACACAGACACAGACATAGACACATAGACGTAGTCATAGATATATACACAGACACAGACATAGACATAGACATATAGACATAGATATAGACATAGACACAGACACAGATATAGATATAGATATATAGACATAGATACAGATATAGACACAGACATAGACATAGACACATAGACACATAGACATAGTCATAGATATAGAAAGACACATAGACATAGACACATAGACACATAGACGTAGTCATAGATATAGACACAGACAGATATAGACATAGACACATAGACACATAGACGTAGTCATAGATATAGAAAGACACAGACATAGACATAGACACATAGACACATAGACGTAGTCATAGATATAGACACAGACACAGACATAGACATAGACACATAGACACATAGACGTAGTCATAGATATAGAAAGACACAGACATAGACATAGACACATAGACACATAGACGTAGTCATAGATATAGACACAGACACAGACATAGACATAGACACATAGACATAGACACATAGACACATAGACGTGGTCATAGATATAGACACAGACATAGACATAGACACATAGACACATAGATGTAGTCATAGATATAGAAAGACACAGACATAGACATAGACACATAGACACATAGACGTAGTCATAGATATAGAAAGACACAGACATAGACATAGACACATAGACACATAGACGTAGTCATAGATATAGAAAGACACAGACATAGACATAGACACATAGACACATAGACATAGTCATAGATATAGACACAGACACAGACATAGACATAGACACATAGACACATAAACGTAGTCATAGATATAGACACAGACACAGATATAGACATAGACACATAGACACATAGACGTAGTCATAGATATAGACACAGACACAGACATAGACATAGACACATAGACACATAGACGTAGTCATAGATATAGAAAGACACAGACATAGACATAGACACATAGACACATAGACGTAGTCATAGATATAGACACAGACACAGACATAGACATAGACACATAGACAGACACATAGACATAGATATAGACACATAGACATAGACATAGACACAGACACAGATATCCTATCTAATAATAGACAAATATGCAAATTGACCGCACCTTCGCTACGCCCAAGCCAGCCCACCAGCCAAGCCACGCCCACCAACCAATCAGGACGAATATGCAAATTACCCCAACAAAGATGGCGGCTAATTTGCATATCAAGACAGCATAGAAAGAAGCCAAGAGCTGCAGAAGGGAGCAAAGCTGAGGAGAAGCAAGCAAGCCAGGGGGAGGAGAAGGGAGGAGCGGAGGCGGGGCCGGGGGAGAAGGGAGGAGCGGAGGCGGGGCCGGGGGAGAAGGGAGAAGCAGAGGTGGGGCCGGGGGAGAAGGAAGGAGAGCGGGCTGGCAGAGAAGGCGAGGTGGGGGAGAAGGGAGGAGCGGAGGCGGGGCCAGGGGAGAAGGGAAAAGCAGGCGGGCTGGCGGAGAAGGCGGGCCGGGGGAGAAGGGAGGAGCGGAGGCGGGGCAGGGTAGAGTGCAGCAGGAAACCCTATTGCAGGATTTTTCCTGCAACGGGAACGCTAGTAGATATATAGACATAGACATAGACACAGATATAGACATAGACATAGATATACACAGACACAGACATAGATATATAGACATAGACATAGTCATAGACATAGATATAGACATAGACATAGACATAGACATAGACATAGACATAGATACAGATATAAACACAGACACATAGACATAGATATACACAGACACAGACATAGATATATAGCCATAGACATAGTCATAGACATAGACATAGACATAGACATAGATATAGACATAGACATAGATACAGATATAAACACAGACACATAGACATAGATATAGACATAGACACAGACACAGATATAGACAGAAACAGACAGATATATAGACACAGACACAGGCATAAATACATAAACATATGTATCTACTCTCCTCCACTCAGTTCTTGGGTCCTGTGTTTGGACACAGAGACTCAGCCTTGAGTTTCAGTTATGGACAGCTGAGCCAGACCTGAGCAACCAGATTAGTCCTGTGGCATCCCCACCCACCACCTGCAAGCCATGGGGTCGATTTTGAGGGGGAAACATGACCCAGGCTGGCCAGCCAATCAGCTTCCCCATTTCTGGACGCGGTGCTAGATTCGGGGTTGGGCTGTAACCCAAGTCGCCCCCATGAGACCCCAGTCCAGTGGTTTTGTGTGAACCGTTGGGACAACAGGACAATGCCGAGTGCTCCAATATCCTCTGAACCCCTGACCCGGTGCATCTGGATTTTCGAGATGAGACTGCACATCTGCCTGCTCACTCGAGGAGGGCAGGGCTGGCGGGTTCACATCTCTATCTGCTGGGCCTAAAGCTATGCCTGGCATAGAGTGGTTATATGCTGGATGGATGGATGGATGGATGGATGGATGGATGGATGGATGGATGGATGGATGGAAAGATGAGTGGGTGGGTGGATGGATGGATGGATGGATGGATGAGTGGATGGATGGATGGGTGGATGGATGGATGAGTGGATGGATGGATGGATGGATGGATGGATGGATGGATGGATGGATGGATGGGTGGATGGATGGATGGATGGATGGATGGATGGATGGATGGATGGATGGATGGATGAGTGGATGGATGGGTGGATGGATGGATGGATGGATGGATGGATGGGTGGGTGGGTGGGTGGATGGATGGATGGATGGATGGATGGATGGACCAATGATGCCCCTTTCTCAGTTAAGCCAGTTGGGTGTCTGTCCCTAGCAGACCAAGAAGCCCAAAGAGCACATGCCTACATGATTGCACTGCAGCTTGGGACAAGGGCCTGGGTCTCCACCAAGATGAACACCTTTAAACCCAAAGGCAACTCCAGTTTTCAATCCAGGGCATAGCTTAGCTCACACAACAGTAAAGTGATTGGCAAAACAAGCCCAGAGCCCCCCCGCCCCCATAAGTGACACTGATGTACTGCTGAAGCTTGTCCTTCCGGAACCCCGGCCAGTTTCCCAATGCAAATCAGGTGCTGACAAAAGAGAGGCCTGGCTGAACGTGCTGCTCCGGAACGAGGCGCCACATCCATCCAACTGCGCGCTGAGGTCTGATCCGGAGATTCGCAAATGAATTCAAAGGTCTCCTAACAAATGGGCTTGGACTGTTTTTCTGTTGTGTTTGCACAAAGAATCAGCGTTCCCTCGTGTCCAACAACCTGCAGAATTCACGGCAGAAACGGCTTCAGGGCTGAGTCACTAAACCTTGAGAGTGACAGTGCGTGGTGAGGGATGGGGGTCTGTGCAAGGCAGGTGGAGGAGGAGTCCATGCAGGGGAGGAGATGGGGGGGCCCATGCAGGAGAGGAGATGGGGGGGCCCGTGCAGGGGAGGAGATGGGGGGTCCGTGCAGGGGAGGAGATGGGGGGTCCGTGCAGGGGAGGAGATGGGGGGTCTGTGCAGGGGAGGAGATGGAGGGGTCCATGCAGGGGAGGAGATGGGGGGTCCGTGCAGGGGAGGAGATGGGGGGTCTGTGCAGGGGAGGAGATGGAGGGGTCCATGCAGGGGAGGAGATGGGGGGTCCGTGCAGGGGAGGAGATGGGGGGTCTGTGCAGGGGAGGAGATGGAGGGGTCCATGCAGGGGAGGAGATGGGGGGTCCGTGCAGGGGAGGAGATGGGGGGTCCGTGCAGGGGAGGAGATGGGGGGTCCGTGCAGGGGAGGAGATGGGGGGTCTGTGCAGGGGAGGAGATGGAGGGGTCCATGCAGGGGAGGAGATGGGGGGTCCGTGCAGGGGAGGAGATGGGGGGCCCGTGCAGGGGAGGAGATGGAGGGGTCCATGCAGGGGAGGAGATGGGGGGCCCGTGCAGGGGAGGAGATGGAGGGGTCCATGCAGGGGAGGAGATGGGGGGCCCGTGCAGGGGAGGATATGGGGGGTCCGTGCAGGGGAGGAGATGGGGGGGTCCGTGCAGGGGAGGAGATGGAGGGGTCCGTGCAAGGGAGGAGATGGGGGTCCGTGCAGAGGAGGAGATGGGGGGTCTGTGCAGGGAAAGAGATGGAGGGGTCTGTTTATGATGGGGGACAGAGGATCTTGGGTTGGGGGATCCCATCTTGGCTGGGGAACCAGCCATGCTCCTTGCTCAGTTCTGGGGGTCCCGGGCTTCAGGACTTGCAGTGCCATGACTGGGACATTCTGGGCCCCCGGGCTCCCCGATGATGGTCCTTCCGTCCAAGGCGGCGCACGCATGCCCTCTCCTCGCATGGGACCAGCCCCCCTGGAGGTCAGCGGCTCCGTCAGGAGGCAGACGCCCTGAGTCAGCTGCCACTGTGCCCCGAGGCCGCAGTGGCCTCGTGAGCAGGACCTGGCTGCGGCATCTGAGTGAGGTCAGGTCACAGGTCACAGGGCACGGGGAGGAGGGCGGGCGGGCGGCGAGGGTGCAGGTGCCACGTTTAAATTCAGGGCTTGCGGTCACTTCATCCCACCCCGGCCAGGGAGAGTCCGTCCCCTGTGGCTGCTCGCCCTCCGATGGCGGCCTCACCCCCTCCCAAGTGTCCGGCCAACAGCAGCTCAGACCGGAGCTGTGGGGCCACTGGAGGCCTGGGAGGAAGGTTATGGGGGACAAGAACCCCCTGACTGCCAGGGGGCCAGCCCAGGTGCACTGGGGTCCTGGAGCCACGCATTCCCCCCTCCCAGCCCCTCTGTTCCTCATGGGCGAGGTGACAGGCGGCGTGGTGAGGGCGGCATCGTGACGGGCAGCGTGGAGGCCAGTCCCGGCGCGGCCATGTAGCGGAGGGGCCTGGTTCTGAGCATGGGGGTCAGCACTGGGCCTGGCCCTCCGTGCACCTCCCCCCAGTCCTCCCGGTCAGCACCCGCTCTGGGCTCCGGGGCTCCCCACCCCCCAGCTGTTGGGGCCAGAGTGTGGCCCGCCCGTGCCCAGCGGATCGGTTTCCGTGGCTGTCCCGGCCTCCACAGCCAGGGCTTCCCGACCACGGACGTTGCCCTCAGCTCCGAGGCCCAGGCCTGGGAGGGCTGCTCCCCGGAGGCTCAGGGGACGGGCCTCCCCGACTCACAGCCCGGGGTTTTAGCGGCGCCTGGCGTCCCCCTGCCCACAGCCATGCCCCTGGTCACCTGGCCGGCCTCTCCCTGTCGGTCTCTCCCGGGCCGCTCCCTGGTGCGCGTCCGTCCGAATTCCCCCTTTCATCACCTCGCCCTCGTGTTGGCCTCGGGCCCACGTGACGATGGCCCCTGGAAAAACCTCATTCCCGAACAGCTCACTCTGGGGGTGAGGGCTTCAGCATATCTTTTGGGGGGAACACAATTCGGCTCGTCACCCCATTGTACACAGCAATTCTCAGGTGACAGAAAGCAGCTGAACATCAGCCAGACACCCGGCCGTCCCCAATCCCTGTCCAGAGACCTGGGGGAGGGGTCCCTGAGCTGAGGGCTTGGACTGGCCCCCACCATTCAGGCCAGGGGACAGCCGTGGGCAGCCGGCTGAGAGCTGTGACTGGCCACCTGGACACTCATCTTTGGACCCAACTCCACCCCCAGTCAGGCGGCCGCACCTGCCACCCTCGCCACTCAGCCCAGCCCGCCTGAAGGGCCCCACTGAGCAGAGAGGCCTAAGTGGGCTCCCCCGGCCGGAGGGAAATGGGGCGAACTGTCCCCCCACAACAGCCTGGCCCCTCAGGGAGGGTGCCTCATTGCTGCTGCTGGCGTGGGGAGACCTGTTACAGGCTGCGCCTCCAGTGCCACCTCTCTTCCCAGGGGACCTTCCAGGGGCTTCCCACTCTGGGGTTCAGGGGCTCCGGGCCTCAAAAGCCAGGGTCGGCCCGTGAGAGCCACTCACAGGAGGAGCGTCCAGTGCGTCCCTCCGAGGACAGTTCATCCTGACCCCCCGGTCTCCTGATGGGAGCCCTCGCCAGGCGCTCTGCTCCCGGGGGGTCCCCTGGGACCTCGCGGTTACAGAGCTGCAGGGGCCTGTCCGGGCGCGGACCATGGGAGGCTGAGCTCCGTCCAGCTGCCCGGCGGGGCTGGCAGGGCAAGCCTGGTGCTTCTCAGCGGCCAGGGAGCCCCGTGCCCCGTGCGGCCCCGGCTCCCGCAGACGGCTGCCGCGGCGGGTCAGCGTCTGGTTAGGCGCCGGGAGGCGGACGGTGATTTACACACCTGGGCAGCCCGCGGGCGCGGACGCCAGGCTCCAGCAGGCTCCATCCACCTTCTTCTGCTCCTTCTTTAGGAATGGATACAAAAGTACCGAACGGCCCACAGCGGGCTGCCTGCACCACCCTTGGCAGCGGCTGGGGGTCGGATCCACTAGCGTGCACGGGGAGAAAGTGCACTGGTATGGACGGAGCCGGCGTGTTTTCTCAGGATGAATAATGAATGCCCAATGGCTAAAGGCCAATGACACATGTACCCGTGTCTCGCTCGCTTCTCAGATTCCACCCCTCCCCCCCCACATCAGATGGGACTTGCCTCCTGTGTACAGACCGGCCCGCCGCGCAGGGAGCCGGTGCCCGGGAAGACTCAGGATGCCTCCCGTTCTGCCGCTCAGTTTCCTTTCTGGAACCGCCTTTGCCAGCAGAAAGCGGCCGTGGGACGGCACACGCAGGCCTGCTTCGGGCGGTCTGTGCCTGCTGGGGGGGCCGCGGGCTTGCCCAGGGCTGGTGGCCGGGTGTCCTCGGATCAGCCCCCCAGCTCCAGGACACCCCTGCCTCCTGCCCTCTGCCTCCACGTGGGTCACGGGTGGGAGGGTGCGAGCCGCCTCCTGACTTTCCCGGGGAACCACTGCCCTGGGGGGGGAGCGGGGCGCGGCCCCAGATATGACCCTGAGGCCGCCCCTACAGACACGGGGCGGGCAGTGCGGGGACCCGGGGCCCCGCAGCACACCCAGCCCGCCTCTAACGCCCCGCCCTCGGACCCGGAGCCGGAGCGCTTCCGCAGCCTCCCTCGGAAAGAAACACTTGACATTTCAGAGCAGCGCGGCTTTTGACGGTGAATGGAGAAAAAAGGCAGCTCACCAGCGGTGGCAATTAATATGCCCAATTTTTCCATCCAAAGCTATTTAAAATCTGTCTCAAGCTGCTTCTTATTAAGCTCTTTAACATTAAAAGTTCCATATTTAAAGTTGAGGCGGGTGTGAGTCCTGGGGGGTGGGGGAGGGGCTGCTGCTCGCCCACCCGGAACAGCAGAGTTTGCAGGCGGGGCAGCTGGCTGCAGCCATCGGGTGCCTGGCACGGCGCCCAGCCCGGGTGGGTGACAGCAGGTGACCCTGAGCTCTGCCCAAGGTCACAGCTCCACCCCCTCCTGCACACTCACTCCCCTCTAGTGCTGTTTCTGGCTCGAGGGCCTGTAACCCATACCTGCCGCCAGCCCCAGCCCGTGCCCGTGCGGCCTGCGGGCTGAGAATGGGGTTTGCATTGCCACATGGTTGGGGGCGGGGGGGGGGGGAATCAAAAGGAAGAGATTTTGTGGCATGTGGAAACGATATGGGATTCACATGTCAGCATCCATAAATAAAGTTTTATTGGCACGCGGCCATGCTCGTTCATTTGCATATCGCCTGGGGCCACCTCCCCCCACAATACAGAGCTGAGCAGCTGGGACAGAGACCTCAGACATGTGCTCCGTGGTCCCTGAGAGAAAGGGAGGGGGAGGGAGGGGGGAGTGTGCATGGCAGACGTCAGCCTGGGGTTGGAGAATGGGCTTGGGGATGGTTATGGACGGAATGTCTGTGTCCCCCCAAAATGTACATGGTGAAGCCTAACCCCACGGTGATGGTCTTAGGAGCGATTATGGCGCGACGGGGGAGCCCCTCGGGCGGGGATTTCTGTCCGTGTAGAAGGGACCCAGAGAGCTCTCTCCTCCCTTCCACCGGGGGGGGGGGGGGGGAGCACAGCGGGGAGACGTCACCTGTGGCTCTCACCACACACCGAACCCGCGGGGACCTTGACCGGGGGCTCCCAGCCCGGCACTGTGAGCAGCAGGTGTCACCGACCGTAACCCCCGTCTCTGGGACTTGATCATCGCAGCCAAACGGATAAGACAGGGATGAAGGGGCAGAGGGAAGACACCCCAGACGTCATGGACAGGGGGCCGAGGGGCCCTGGCTGTGTCCTGTGGGCCTCCAGGAGGGGGGACAGTTCTGAGGGCGTTGGGATCAGCACAGTGAGCCACCTCCCCGACTGGCTGTTGCTGGCACCAGCAGCAGGTCCGGGCACCTGTCCTTTGAGTGCAGTCTGTGTACATGGTCTGTATGAGTCTCCCGTGGCTGCTGTAACCAAGCCCACCAGCTGGGTGGTTTAACAAAACTCTCTCTCCTCCAGAGGCCGGAAGTCTGACATCGAAGTGTCCGCAGGGTGGGTCCTGCAGGAGGCTCTGAGGGGGGACCCTTCCTCGCTGCCTCCAGCTTCTCGTGGCTCCAGGGGTTCCATGGTGCCAGGGTTCCGTGGCTCTGGGGGTTCCATGGCTCCAGGGGTTCCGTGGCTCCAGGGGTTCTGTAGCTCCAGGGGTTCCATGGCACCAGGTGTTGCGTTGCACCAGGGGTTCCGTGGCTCCGGGGGTTCCGTGGCTCCGGGGGTTCCGTTGCACAGGAGTTCTGTGGCTCCGGGGGTTCCGTGGTTCCAGGGGTTCCATGGTGCCAGGGTTCCGTGGCTCTGGGGGTTCCATGGCTCGAGGGGTTCCGTGGCTCGAGGGGTTCCGTGGCTCCGGGGTTCCGTGGCTCCAGGGGTTCCGTGGCTCCAGGGGTTCCGTGGCACCAGGGGTTCCATGGTGCCAGGGGTCCTGTGGTTTGTGGCTGCTGCAGGTGCTTCCTGGGCACAGGAGGGGGAGACTGAGGCAGGGGTGCTGGGGGGATGGGGACTGGGCAGAGGAGGGCCTGATGGCATGGTATCCCCACACGGCCTGGGTCTCACACCTGTGCCCCCTGCAGAGCCCCCCCGCCCCCCGCAGACCTGTTTGGCTGCACTGGGGTGAGCTGGGGGAACACGGGATGCCTTGCAGCTTGCAAAACTCCGACCTCTGACCCACGAGGGTGGGCCCCGTGACAGTTTTAAGGCTTAGGGGGCCCAGCGGTGGTCCCGGGGCGGCTCCCTGTGAAATGGGGTGACAGCTCATAGTTCGGAGGCTCCAAGGAGGTGAGGCTCCCGGGCCATCACGAGGTTTCTCCAAGGGAAGGGCCTGGCCGCCCGTGAGCGCCGGGCCGCGCTCAGAGCTCCCTGGAGCAGCCGCCCGCCCGCCCGCCAGCATGGGAGCCGGGAGCAGAGGCTGGCTGAGCGCTGGCTCTCCCCTTCTTCTTTGGGAAAATGTCCTGACACGGCGGTTTGTGCCGTGACTTTCATCGCAGCCACGCACCGCGAACGCGACGCCTCCTTTGTGTCACCTCCGCTCCCACCTGGGATGGAAATGTCTTCCGCTGCTTCCTGCCAGGCGTGACGAGGCTTCCTCTCCCCGCCACCCGCCCCCGAGACAGTTGTCACCAGCCCCCACGGTGCCAAGAAATAACAGAGGTCAGAGCGCTCTCCCGGCCGCCTGCAGCCCCAGGCGGCTCCTCCCGGCCCAGCAGGTGGCCCGGCAGGTGGCCCGGCAGGTGGCCTGGCAGGTGGCCGGCGGGGGCTGAGCAGAGGCCCTCAGCCTGGACCTGGGAGGTGACTCACGGGGTCCACAGGCGTCACCACGGGCGTCAGAGTCAGGCTGAGCTGAGTCTGCAGGACGTGCGTGTCCGGGAGACTCTGGTGGACAGAGCGACGGTGGCCCATCCACCGTGTCCTAGACAGGGTGACCTCCTGCGGCCTCTCCCTGCTTTCTCACCCAGCAGGGGGCGGGCCAAACCAGCCAGCCTGATCCCGGGACCCAGGCAGGACCCCGGGCAGCCCTCTGCCTACTCCCTGCTCACCGGGCGCTCGGGACACCGGACGTGGGCTGCCCACACCCGGCCCTTCTGCCGGCCGCCCGCGGCGCAGCCCGGTCTGACCCTGCCTGCCTGTCAGACCCGCAGGTTAGGGGCTCAGTCCCACACGACGGCCCCCACCTCAGATGCCAGCCCCCAGGCCCAGCTGGTTCGAGCAGCCAGGTACAGGTCAGGGGCCCCCACAACCCCTCCTGGGGGTTCCCTTGCTGTAGCAGCTCCCAGACCTCGGGGGACACCCCATGATTTACCAGCCGAGTGCCAAGGGCACAGGCGAGCAGCCAGATGCAGAGGGACACGGGGCGAGGCCGGAAGGGCCGAGGGCAGGGGCCGCTGTCCCCGGGGGGTTGGGGCACGTGGAAGTGTTCACCAACCTGGAGTCCCCCCGCCCCATGGTTTAGGGATGCTATGGCGGCTGCGTCCCATAGGCGTGGCTGATGATCCACTCAATCCGCAGTCCCCTCCCCTCTCGGAGGACAGGGGCGGGCCGCAAGGCCCAGCTTCTCAGGGCGACCTGTGACAGCGCCCCCTGGAGGCCACGCAGTGTAACACTGTTGACACCGCAGGTGCCACAGGTGACCTGGAGACCACGGGCGCACAGGGAGGATGCGCGGAGCTTGCACGCACGTCCTCGGTCGCTGTGCCTGCGGGACTCGAGCCCCCGTGGGCTATGGTGTCTGGGGGGGGTCCTGGAACCCGTCCCAGGCATGAGCTCTCAGGGCTGTGCCGTCTCTTCAGGTCTAGAGCGAGCAAGGCTGGAGGGGGCTCTGAATATTCATGACATGCAAATCGCGGGAAATGCAGTTAACTCACCTGCTCCCTCCCTTCCCCGCCTCCCCAGCACCAGGCCTTCTCCAGAGGACGCTCCCCCTCCCCGCTGAGCTGGCACCTGGCCGCGCTCTAGACACGCCACAGCCGGGAGGGGGGGTGGCAGGGGGGAGCCATCCTCCTCGTCCCCCCGGGGACACCGTCACAGCGAACACGTCCAGGAGCAGAAGCCTGGCTGACGTTTCTCCGTGAGGCCCCGGGTCCCCAGCAGCTGCTCGGGGTGAGGCTTTCTCTCTCTCCTCCCTGGCCACTGAGCCCCCATCACACCTCACCTCTCGGCAGGCAGGATGTGGCGCGGGCTGCTTCCCCCTCCCATCGCTCTGAGGTAGCGGCCGAGGGCAGCGGAACCGTAGGTCGCCCGGCTGGGTCGCAGCGCTCTGCCCGGAGCACAAGCTGAGCCGGCCACACGCTGCACCCGACAGCACTGGAACACGGAGCGGGGACTCGGGGCGGCGGCCTGATTCTCACCGCCGAGGACCACAGCCGGTTAACCCCGGACCAGCTCCTCCCCGGGCTCCACCCGGACTCACTGCCTGGGTCCCTCACCCTTGTTGGGTCCCTCAGGCCCCCCGCCCCCGGGACCT
This sequence comes from Cnephaeus nilssonii, assembly GCF_951640355.1. Lineage (NCBI taxonomy): Eukaryota > Metazoa > Chordata > Mammalia > Chiroptera > Vespertilionidae > Cnephaeus > Cnephaeus nilssonii. The sequence continues at coordinate 101,055,175 of NC_137078.1, read as the reverse complement.
GCAGGGAGCAGAGCGGCGGTGCCCGGGGGAGCGGGAGGCGGTTTCCTGGGGAGGCCGCCCCGGGGGGCCATGCTGACGTCCGGCCTCCCCTTCGCTCTCCTGCTTTCACGCCAGCAGCTACGGACGGCGCGGGCACTTCCGTGTGTGGTCAGCCTCCGTGTGGGGGCACCGGCTCCTGCAGCCAGTGTACATAATGCCCATCCGTGTGTGTGTGTGTGTGTGTGTGTGTGTGTGTGTGTGTGTGAGAGAGAGAGAGAGAGAGAGAGAGAGAGAGAAACATCAATATGAGAGAGACATATCAGCCATTGCCTCCCGTATGTACCCCACCCAGGAATCTAACCCACAGCCCCCCGTTTTCTTACCTGCATTTCTCTCCCGTGACTCATCCAGTGGAGTCTCGGGAAATTCCCTTCCTTGCAGCATCCCCGGAACCCCACCTCCACCGGGAACAGGGGGCGCAGAGGGCACCCACCACCAGCAAAGGAAGAGAAGGCGCGCCAGACCCCGGGAGGCAATGCTGCTGCTAGCAGAGTCAGGGGGGGTGCAGGCGGGAGAGGCCGCATTGGGGGGCGGGCGTGGGGTGCAGGCGGGAGAGGATGGGACAGGGGAGTGGGATGCAGGCAGGAGGGGACGGGACAAGGGGTCGGGGTGCAGGCGGGAGAGGACGGGACAGGGCGGCGGGCGTGGGGGGCTCAGGGAGCAGAGCTGCTGAGATGGAGTCTGAGCAGAGAACGCGGACGCCGGGCGAGCAGGTGCACGTCTTTGCTTTCAATTCTCCCTGATGGGTGGGCGGGCCCTCCACGTGCGCCCTGTGCCGCGATGATTTTAACCTGCTCTGCGTCCGGGAGGTCGTGCCCTCTCCGTCCCCGGGGCTCTGCTTGCTGTAGGCGTCGGTCGATGCTGAGGAAAACCACCGGACGTGGGACAGGCCGGAGAGCAGGAATAGCCCGTGGCGGAGGGAGGCGAGGGCGCCACGGGGGTGGAGACACGCACCGAGGCGGCTGCGGAGACGAAGACCCAGCACACGCTTCCTCGCGCCTTGGCCGGGTGGTTGGCGCGTGGAAAGGCACATGCTAACCCAGCGAGCCCAGGGAGGCCTGAGTGGCGGCCGCAAACTCGAGACCTGAAGTGCCCACAAAGGCGGTCTGACGTGAAACCCTTCATTAAAACGCAGTTCACGGTGGGCCGGCGCGCCCCAGGCCGGCGTCTCCCCTGACAGAGACCAGCTTCGACCGTGACTGAGCCTGTTGTCTTTCCACATCTACAGTCACATCCCTGTGGGACGTCGGGGTAACTCGTAACTTCCCTTTTCCGGACCCCTCAGGGCACACCCTCGGCAGCAGGGCGTCAGGGCGGAGACCACAGATCCCCTCCTGGCGATGCTTATCTGCTCCTGGCTGACTGTTAGCGACCTGCACCACCTGTGAAAAGAGGCAGGTGTCTGTCATTTCACTTTGTATCCAATCCCAGAGGGTTCCCTGCTTTCTCCCGCCTCCCTGATCTGCCACCAAGGTAACCCACTTCCGCCCCCACCTTTGACGGTGATTTATGAAAACAGGTGAAGCCCGCCCTCTCCGGAGCACTGTCCCCATCGCTGAGGCTCTGCTTCCCGGCGACCGTCGGCAGTCTGGCTCAGATAAACTCTCCAACATTCTTCCCCGGTTTGAATGTTTCTTATGTGAGCACCATGATGCCGGAACCCGTGGGCCTCCTGAAGTGTCCCGCCACCTCCCACCTCCCAGGTCGCACCCACCCTAAGAGGTTCTCTTGGGAAGAGTGGCTTCCCCCGACCTCCTCCCTCGCTCACAGGGTGCTACTGCAAAGACGTGGCCCAGAGGAGCGTGGGTCAGTGAATGGGCCCGAGGCCTCCCAGGCTGCTAGAGGTGGCTTGGAGGGTCCCCCCCCCCCCCGCCCCCGGCCCCAAGGTGGTGATTTAGGGAGTAACTGTGCAAGCCTGTTCAGTTCTATGTCAGAGACGGGACTGTTGTGGAGCAAACGCGAGTGAACGACCACTGGAGTCCAGACCAAATTAAAATTTAGGGAGCCTTTATTAGCCGGCCGGCGACTGCTCTGCCTTTCTCCACTCAGGGAGGCCAGAGAGCAGCCCCGACCCTTTATGCAGGACCACTTTTAAGCACATTAACCACATCCTGTTTTTGCAGAACAAGCAACCCAAGACAAAACAGTTTTCCCAAGCAACATCAGAGTCATGTCATTGATGACCATGTTGTTCACAGGGTCATCCTGTTCTTCAGAAAGCTGACAGTGATCTATGAAAGAAGGCCTACGTGCTGAGAAGGGACCATCAGACCGTATCTCAAGGCCTGGCCTGGTGTCAGTACTGACAACTCTACCTGGGGCATAGTCCACGGCCTCTCTGGCTCTCCCTGCTCTCCCCGCCAACGCCCCCCCTTTTCTGCATCAAAAATTCCCACTCTCTAACAGGGACCTCACGCAGGAGGCATGTTCCAGCCGAGATCCGTGTTCCCCGGGCTGTTCCCACACGCGGCTTGCACAGCCCGTACATGTGATGTGTTTGGTCAGGAGTCCTGCTTCTCACAGGCGCTGGAGAAGGAAGGGTTTGCCTGGCTCCCTGGGAGGAAGCCTGAAGCCTTGAACTGTCCCCAGTAACTGGAGTGTCTTTGTGATCCCATGAGCCTCTGGGGTCACACCTGAGTTTATGCTAAAGAGGTGAGAAGGCAGGGGTGCGCACAGGACACCAACGTGATTAGAGGAGCCGAGGGGACAGTCCCCCACCCTCCACCTCTGGAGGGGGGGCAGCCCGGAGAGTGAGTTTAGTCCTGAGGTCTGTGACCCCGTAACCATGTGTACCCACTGACACCCCGGAAACACCTCGGACGCCGTGGCCTGGGAGTTCGCGTGTGCTGAGCACCTCGATGTGCCCACAGGCGCCCCACCCCGATTCCAGGGAGACAGGCCCGGATGCCCCATTTCCGGGACCGCCCCAGGATCATAGATCTTAAGTGGCCTCGCCTCACACAAAGTACAGGACTATGTGAGGAGGTGGGGTGTCGATGACCTCCACAGCGGGGGTCATTCCATGTGTCCTGTATCAAACACCTGGCCGGCGGGGCTCTGTGGTGAGCATCGTCCGTGCACCAGGAGGTCACGGCTCCATTCTCGGTCAGGGCACACGCTGATCCCCAGTAGGGGGCATGCAGGAGGCAGCCGATCCATGGTTCTCTCTCATCATTGATGTTTCTCTCTTCTCCCTCTTCCTTCCTCTCTGAAAGCAATAAAAATATATATTTTAAAAAACAAACATCATGCTGCACACCTTAAATATTCACAGTTTTGTCAGTTATGTCTCAACAAAGTTGAAAAAATAAATGGAAAAAAAAACAGGTCACAGTATTGGGGTGGGGAGCAGCTCATGGGTTGAAAGCAGTGACATTTCCCACATGGAGTCGCTCACGCCCCGCCCCGCCCCCCCCCCAGGCCTCTCTCAGGGTGTAGATCGTCCGGGGGCACCGGAGCCACGCCCTGGTCACAGGGGCCTTCTCGACTGCCCCCCGTGTCTTACACAGCACGGTGTTACCGGCCGTCACTGACACAGGGACCTGCTCATCTTCCCGCCCAGCCCGACGAGCCGGCCGCAGCTCTGCTTCCCGCCAACTAAACAGCTCGGGGCAGCTGGGAGACTTCTGCTCTTGCTCACCGGCCTCCACGGCCCACGGCCCCCACCTTCCACCAGGGACCCCCCGTTCTGCCTTTCCTGCTCCGCTCTGCCGCTGGGGGCAATGCAACTGTGCACCCCGGTACCCAGTTACCCCAGTCACCTCCTGGGAGCGGGCCAGGCCCCAGGTTAAGGCCCTGCAAATGCACAGCAATGCTGGGCACGGAGACGCTGGGCACGGAGACGCTGGGCACGGAGACGCTGGGCATGGAGGTGCTGGGCACGGAGGTGCTGGGCACGGAGACGCTGGGCATGGAGGTGCTGGGCACGGAGGTGCTGGGCACGGAGACGCTGGGCACGGAGACGCTGGGCACGGAGGTGCTGGGCACGGAGACGCTGGGCACGGAGACGCTGGGCACGGAGACGCTGGGCATGGAGGTGCTGGGCACGGAGACACTGGGCATGGAGGTGCTGGGCACGGAGGTGCTGGGCACGGAGACGCTGGGCACGGAGACGCTGGGCATGGAGGTGCTGGGCACGGAGGTGCTGGGCACGGAGGTGCTGGGCATGGAGGTGCTGGGCATGGAGGTGCTGGGCACGGAGACGCTGGGCATGGAGGTGCTGGGCACAGAGACGCTGGGCACGGAGACGCTGGGCACGGAGACGCTGGGCATGGAGACGCTGGGCACGGAGACGCTGGGCATGGAGACGCTGGGCATGGAGGTGCTGGGCATGGAGACGCTGGGCATGGAGGTGCTGGGCACAGAGACGCTGGGCACGGAGACGCTGGGCATGGAGTCGCTGGGCATGGAGACGCTGGGCATGGAGGTGCTGGGCACGGAGACGCTGGGCATGGAGACGCTGGGCACAGAGACGCTGGGCATGGAGACGCTGGGCATGGAGGTGCTGGGCACGGAGACGCTGGGCACGGAGACGCTGGGCACGGAGACGCTGGGCATGGCAGTGCTGGGCACGGAGACGCTGGGCATGGAGGTGCTGGGCATGGAGGTGCTGGGCACGGAGACGCTGGGCACGGAGACGCTGGGCACGGAGACGCTGGGCATGGCAGTGCTGGGCAAGGAGACGCTGGGCATGGAGGTGCTGGGCATGGAGGTGCTGGGCATGGAGACGCTGGGCACGGAGACGCTGGGCATGGAGGTGCTGGGCACAGAGACGCTGGGCACGGAGGTGCTGGGCATGGAGGTGCTGGGCATGGAGACGCTGGGCATGGAGACGCTGGGCACGGAGATGCTGGGCACGGAGGTGCTGGGCATGGAGACGCTGGGCATGGAGACGCTGGGCACGGAGACGCTGGGCATGGAGGTGCTGGGCACGGAGACGCTGGGCACGGAGACGCTGGGCACGGAGACGCTGGGCACGGAGGTGCTGGGCATGGAGGTGCTGGGCACGGAGACGCTGGGCACGGAGGTGCTGGGCATGGAGGTGCTGGGCACGGAGACGCTGGGCACGGAGGTGCTGGGCACGGAGACGCTGGGCACGGAGACGCTGGGCATGGAGGTGCTGGGCATGGAGGTGCTGGGCACGGAGGTGCTGGGCATGGAGACGCTGGGCACGGAGGTGCTGGGCACGGAGACGCTGGGCACGGAGACGCTGGGCACGGAGACGCTGGGCACGGAGGTGCTGGGCATGGAGGTGCTGGGCACGGAGACGCTGGGCACGGAGGTGCTGGGCATGGAGGTGCTGGGCACGGAGACACTGGGCACGGAGGTGCTGGGCATGGAGACGCTGGGCACGGAGACGCTGGGCATGGAGGTGCTGGGCACGGAGACGCTGGGCACGGAGGTGCTGGGCATGGAGACGCTGGGCATGGAGGTGCTGGGCACGGAGACGCTGGGCACGGAGACGCTGGGCACGGAGACGCTGGGCATGGAGACGCTGGGCACGGAGACCCTGGGCACGGAGACGCTGGGCATGGAGACGCTGGGCATGGAGGTGCTGGGCACGGAGACGCTGGGCATGGAGGTGCTGGGCACGGAGACGCTGGGCACGGAGGTGCTGGGCACGGAGACGCTGGGCATGGAGGTGCTGGGCATGGAGGTGCTGGGCACGGAGGTGCTGGGCACGGAGACGCTGGGCATGGAGGTGCTGGGCACGGAGACGCTGGGCATGGAGACGCTGGGCATGGAGGTGCTGGGCACGGAGACGCTGGGCATGGAGGTGCTGGGCACGGAGACGCTGGGCACGGAGGTGCTGGGCACGGAGACGCTGGGCATGGAGGTACTGGGCATGGAGGTGCTGGGCATGGAGGTGCTGGGCACGGAGACGCTGGGCATGGAGGTGCTGGGCATGGAGGTGCTGGGCACGGAGACGCTGGGCATGGAGGTGCTGGGCATGGAGGTGCTGGGCACGGAGGTGCTGGGCATGGAGGTGCTGGGCACGGAGACGCTGGGCATGGAGGTGCTGGGCACGGAGACGCTGGGCATGGAGGTGCTGGGCACGGAGACGCTGGGCATGGAGGTGCTGGGCACGGAGACGCTGGGCATGGAGGTGCTGGGCACGGAGACGCTGGGCATGGAGGTGCTGGGCACGGAGACGCTGGGCATGGAGGTGCTGGGCACGGAGACGCTGGGCATGGAGGTGCTGGGCACAGAGACGCTGGGCATGGAGACGCTGGGCACGGAGGTGCTGGGCACGGAGACGCTGGGCATGGAGGTGCTGGGCACGGAGACGCTGGGCACGGAGGTGCTGGGCACGGAGACGCTGGGCACGGAGACGCTGGGCATGGAGGTGCTGGGCACGGAGACGCTGGGCATGGAGGTGCTGGGCACGGAGACGCTGGGCACGGAGGTGCTGGACACGGAGACGCTGGGCATTGAGGTGCTGGGCACGGAGACGCTGGGCATGGAGGTGCTGGGCACGGAGACGCTGGGCATGGAGGTGCTGGGCACGGAGGTGCTGGGCATGGAGGTGCTGGGCACGGAGACGCTGGGCATGGAGGTGCTGGGCATGGAGGTGCTGGGCACGGAGACGCTGGGCACGGAGACGCTGGGCACGGAGACGCTGGGCATGGAGGTGCTGGGCACGGAGACGCTGGGCATGGAGGTGCTGGGCACGGAGACGCTGGGTACGGAGACGCTGGGCATGGAGACGCTGGGCACGGAGACGCTGGGCATGGAGGTGCTGGGCACGGAGACGCTGGGCATGGAGGTGCTGGGCACAGAGACGCTGGGCATGGAGACGCTGGGCACGGAGGTGCTGGGCACGGAGACGCTGGGCATGGAGGTGCTGGGCACGGAGACGCTGGGCACGGAGGTGCTGGGCACGGAGACGCTGGGTACGGAGACGCTGGGCATGGAGGTGCTGGGCACGGAGACGCTGGGCATGGAGGTGCTGGGCACGGAGACGCTGGGCATGGAGGTGCTGGGCACAGAGACGCTGGGCATGCAGACGCTGGGCACGGAGGTGCTGGGCACGGAGACGCTGGGCATGGAGGTGCTGGGCACGGAGACGCTGGGCACGGAGGTGCTGGGCACGGAGACGCTGGGCACGGAGACGCTGGGCATGGAGGTGCTGGGCACGGAGACGCTGGGCATGGAGGTGCTGGGCACGGAGACGCTGGGCACGGAGGTGCTGGGCACGGAGGTGCTGGGCACGGAGACGCTGGGCATTGAGGTGCTGGGCACGGAGACGCTGGGCATGGAGGTGCTGGGCACGGAGACGCTGGGCATGGAGGTGCTGGGCACGGAGGTGCTGGGCATGGAGGTGCTGGGCACGGAGACGCTGGGCATGGAGGTGCTGGGCATGGAGGTGCTGGGCACGGAGACGCTGGGCACGGAGACGCTGGGCACGGAGACGCTGGGCATGGAGGTGCTGGGCACGGAGACGCTGGGCATGGAGGTGCTGGGCACGGAGACGCTGGGCACGGAGACGCTGGGCATGGAGACGCTGGGCACGGAGACGCTGGGTACGGAGACGCTGGGCATGGAGGTGCTGGGCACGGAGACGCTGGGCACGGAGACACTGGGCACGGAGACGCTGGGCACAGAGACGCTGGGCATGGAGGTGCTGGGCACGGAGACGCTGGGCACGGAGACGCTGGGCACAGAGACGCTGGGCATGGAGGTGCTGGGCACGGAGACGCTGGGCATGGAGACGCTGGGCACAGAGACGCTGGGCATGGAGGTGCTGGGCACGGAGACGCTGGGCACGGAGACGCTGGGCACAGAGACGCTGGGCATGGAGGTGCTGGGCACGGAGACGCTGGGCATGGAGGTGCTGGGCACGGAGACGCTGGGCATGGAGGTGCTGGGCACGGAGGTGCTGGGCACGGAGACGCTGGGCATGGAGGTGCTGGGCATGGAGGTGCTGGGCATGGAGGTGCTGGGCACGGAGACGCTGGGCATGGAGACACTGGGCATGGAGGTGCTGGGCACGGAGACGCTGGGCATGGAGGTGCTGGGCACGGAGACGCTGGGCATGGAGGTGCTGGGCATGGAGGTGCTGGGCACGGAGACGCTGGGCACAGAGACGCTGGGTATGGAGGTGCTGGGCACGGAGACGCTGGGCACGGAGACGCTGGGCATGGAGACGCTGGGCACGGAGACGCTGGGCACGGAGGCACTGGGCATGGAGGTGCTGGGCACGGAGACGCTGGGCACGGAGGCACTGGGCATGGAGGTGCTGGGCATGGCAGTGCTGGGCACGGAGACGCTGGGCACGGAGACGCTGGGCACGGAGACGCTGGGCACGGAGGTGCTGGGCATGGCAGTGCTGGGCACGGAGACGCTGGCCTGCGAGTGCATTGAAGATTTGGAGACTGCTCTCCGTGCTCTGGGGCCATGGCTGGATGCAGAGCCCCTGTGCGCAGGCCCGGGGCAGGCAGCCAGGAGGGAGGGGTCTGCGCGCCCACAGCCAGGTGGCAAATGTTCAGGGCTTTTCGCTTCCCTTTTCACCCTGAGGTGCAGCTCACAGAACCGACAACGAACCGTTTAAAGTGCACACATTCGGCGGCGTTTAGCACACCCACAGTGCTGTGCAAGCACCCCCTCCTGTAGTTCCAGAACATTCCCAAATCCTCATCTCCCTGAACGGAACCCTGGGCCCAATACACACGGAGGCTTTCATCCACTCAGGGCTCCTCTTCGCGCCCCATGGGAGGGAGGGAAGGAGGTCACTCTGCGCTTTTCTCCTGTGGCGGGCAGCGGGGCAGCGGGGCACGGGCAGGGGTAGCTGGGCAGAGGCAGGGGCAACTGGGCAGGGGCAGGGGCAGGGACAGCTGGGCAGGGGCAGCTGGGCAGGGGCAGGGGCAGCGGGGCAGGGGCAGGGACAGGGGCAGCTGGGCAGGGGCAGGGGCAGGGGCAGCTGGGCAGGGGCAGGGGCAGGGGCAGCTGGGCAGGGGCAGGGGCAGGGGCAGCGGGGCAGGGGCAGGGGCAGCTGGGCAGGGGCAGGGGCAGCGGGGCAGGGGCAGGGGCAGCGGGGCAGGGGCAGGGGCAGCTGGGCAGGGGCAGGGGCAGCTGGGCAGGGGCAGGGGCAGGGGCAGCTGGGCAGGGGCATGGGCAACTGGGCAGGGGCAGGGGCAGGGGCAGGGGCAGCTGGGCAGGGGCATGGGCAACTGGGCAGGGGCAGGGGCAGGGGCAGCGGGGCAGGGGCAGGGGCAGCGGGGCAGGGGCAGGGGCACGGGCAGGGGCAGGGGCAGGGGCAGATGTAACCCTCTGGAGGCAGAGCTGAGCTCTAACCACTGCAGGCACTGCCTCCTGCATTCACCCCTCACCTCTAGGGGCGTGGAGGGCAGGGTGCTCTGGGTTTGGGAGCCTAGGGGGCAGCCCCCCCACCCCACCCCCCGCACTCTGAAAGGTGTCTCAGTGCACACGGCCTCCCTGTCTGGGACCAGCAGCCGGTCAGGCCACATGCAGACGTCTTGCCGGCCGCTTAGCGCATTTCTGAGATGTTATCCTCGTCATCTCCGACCACCGCCCCCCATGTTCACCAGGGCTGTGCCTCTTCAGAGTCAGAGCAATTTGTTGCCATAACAACCCTGCCTCCCACTCCAGACGGTTTACACACCAGCCTCCTCGGCCTGGTGCTCCTCAGGGGGCCCTGGGGGTGGCTTCGCCCGGGAGGGAGGCGGGTCCCGTCTGAGGCCTCTCAGCCCCGGCTCAGCCCCGGCCTCCGAGTCTGTGCCCACAGGCGGCTTAGCGCCGCTCCTCACAAGGACAGAGGATGGTGGCCGAGCGGGAAGAGAGCTTAGCTCATCCCGCTGGGAAACGGGGCCCCGAGGGCGCGGCCGTGACCGAGTCCGCCACGGGCTGCTCCGTGCTGGTGCCAGTCCCGGCTGCGCTTCAGGTCCCCGCCCCGACCCCCAGGAGACCCTGGGGAGCCGGGACAAGCCTGGCCACTCCCGCACCAGCAGGAGCGCCCGGAGCCGGGGCCGGGCTCCTGGAGGAGGGCTGTGTGCAGGTGGCACCACCTGGCTCACGGGGCAGTGAGACTCTGAATAGTGGGTGAGTCCGGGCTGAGAAACCCCGGATACTGCCCGCCCCCCCCCCCCCTCCGCTCCCCCAGAGCCTCAAGGAGCCCTGGGCTTCCCTCCCGGAGAATCACGTGAGCGGACGGGATGGTGAATTCTGAAAAGTCCACCCGCAGAAACCTCCGTCCGGCCTCAGCCTTGCCTGCGTGCGGCCTCCGCGCCCCGAGGTGGTGGAGCTGGGGGGGCGTGTACCCCGGAGCCTCCTGCGAGCCGGGCCTTATTCACAGGCCATTCCGAGACGGAAGCAGCCCGTTCACCGCCCAGAGCTTTGGTTTCATTCGGGGATCACGCCGACCGCTGTCCAAGCTCCCTACAGAGGCCCTCCGGCCGGGACCCGCCTGTTCAGCCGGTCGGTCCCCAGGAACGTTTCTTTGTTGTTGTTTGTTTGTTTTAATCCCGAGGACATTTTCCACTGATTTTTAGAGAGATTAGAAGAGAGAGGGAAAGACGGAGAGAAACATCGATGTGAGAGAAACACATCGATTGGTTGCCTCCTGCACGCGCCCCCACCAGGGCCGGGCCAGGCCGGAGCCTGCAACCAAGGTACCTGCCCTTGACCGGAATCGAACCCAGGACCCTCCTGTCCCCAGGCCGACGCTCTGTCCACTGGGCCAAAGCGCCTGGGGCTGGTCAGGAACGTTTCTAACACAGAACCGCGTCCTGGGGATGCCGCCCCTGCCGCCAGCTTCCGTGCGTGACCTTGCTATGTGAACAGGAAAAGGAAACATGAGTGGAGTCGGGGGGGGGGGGGTCACTCACGTGGACCAGAGGCCGTGGCTGGGCGGCTGGACACAGGGCCGTGGCGGGCGGCCCAGCCTCCTTCCCGGGAGCCGGCTCTGCGGGAGAGGGAAGGGGCTGCGGAGCCTCCGGAGCCAGGCTGGGGCCGGCATGGTCCTCGTCTCCTGTGACTCGTGCCAGGTGGGTGGTGGGACAAGAAGCATGAGAGGGAGCCGCTCAGGGACGCCTGGCAGGGCGGGGGGGGGGGGGGAGGCTGGCACACGGCCTGGTCCCTGTCCACCGCCCTGGCCACGGACCATTTCAAAGTTGATCCCCTCCCGCCCTCCCGAGGGCTCACAGTGGGAAGTGGGGTGGGGGGAGGCACGACGCAGGTGCTGGGGGCCAGGTCTGCCCAGGAACTCGGGCTCCGGCACACGGAACAGACCGGCAGCCAGCCCGCCTGCTCGTGAGGAGCCGGACCAGGCTGGGCCTCGGCGCCTCGCTCCTGGCCGGGAGCCTCGTCCTCCGCGTGCCATCCCGGGACGCGCCCCTCCTGAAGCTCCCGGCTCAGCGGGCTCAGCGAGAGGCCCCCCCAGCCCCCCCACCGGACGCGGTCTCCTCTGTGCTCCGAGCCCTGACCTCTGGTCTCCGGCGTTTGTCCCTCTGAGTCACCGGCTGCCTGTGTCCTCCCCGCCGGGCCCCACCTGGGGGTGTGCGCCAGGTGGGCACAGCCACTGAGAGCCGGGAGCGGGGACCGGGCGGCCCCGCCAGCGCCGTGAGAACCCGGCTCCCAGTGACGGCGGAAGGTGGCGCTCTCTGGAGAGAGTGGCAGCGACTTCCCAAAGCCGCCCGTCCTTATCCCCCGTGTTCATCATCACGGACGGCGCCCCCACCTTAACCAGTGTCCAAACCAGCGGATGCCAGCCTCCCGGACCTCACGGACACCAGTGGCCGTGGACCCCTGGATGGCGACCGCGGGTCTAAACCACGAGGACGATTAGGTTGCGCCTTCCAGCGGAGGCCTGGGCTTGCTCACAGGAGATCGTGGACTGGACGGTGGGTTCGACTCCCGGGGACGACTCAGCCCCCACCTGCCTTTCGGCCCCACAGCCCGCGAGCTGGCTGGTCTCGCCCGTGCGCTCCACTGAGCCGTCCTCTCTGACCGCGCCGCGGGCTCCCTCACCGCCCGGCACACACAGGCTTTCTTTCCACCCGGTTCTGAGCCACCTCGACTTCCAAGCTCCCCCCAGTGCCTCCCACCGGGCTGGCCTCTGGCCTCCTGGTCTCCTCTTTCAAACAGACAATGACGTCCTAACCCCTGTACACCGGCAGGGCTCGGTGGTTGAGCGTCGACCTATGAACCAGGAGGTCACGGTTCGATTCACGGTCAGAGCACATGCCCAGGTTGCGGGCTCGATCCCCAATGTGGGGCGTGCAGGAGGCAGCTGATCAATGATTCTCTATCATCACTGATGTTTCTATCTCCCTCTCCCTTCCTCTCTGACATCAATAAAGACATATTTAAAAAGAAAAAAAAGAAAGAGACATGAATGCCACCCTCCATTCCCAGGGGGGTTAGTGAATGTTTGTAGAGGGTTCTGCCGTCCTGGGGCGACTCGGAGGAGAGGGTGGGAGCGGTGGTGAGGGCCCCGGACCCGGCGGAGAGCGGGAAGAGCCCTCTGTCTGTCCGCGTTGGGCTCGGCCGCTTCGCGGTGGCGCTCAGCGAGCTCCTTGAAGTTTTCCCCAAGTTCAGCGCGTGCACGCCGGTGCCCCGCCTCTGACCAGGCCGCCGCGGTAACTTCTGAAGACACTCTGTCCACAGAGCCCACTGAGGGCTGGAGACGGAAGGCGTTCCTTGTCCACCAGACACCGGCTGTCGTCGGAGGCCCTGCTCTGCGGACGCTGCGCTGACCGGCTCCCTCCCTCCGGCCTCCCCAACGCCAAGACCCTTTCGTTCGAAGGAAAGACACCGTGGCCCCTGCTTAGCGGAGGAGACAGCAGCTGCTAGGAGCTGGATGGTGTCCCCCTAATGCATATATGGACATCCTAACCCTGGTTCACCATCACGTGACCGTATTCGGAGAGAGGAGGTAAGTAAAGTGATGTCACCGGGGTGGCCCCCATCCAAGGGGACCAGTGTCCTTACGGGAAGGAAGAATCGGGACACAGACACGTGGAGGGACCATGTGAGCACACGGAGGAGGCGGCCGTCTACACAACAAGGAGCGAGGCCGCGGGAGGGACCCCTGCCCACACCCGGGGCTGCGGCTCCGGCCTCCGGGGCTGTGAGGGAATGGATGGCTGTGGTCTCGGCCGCCCGTCTTGGCCCCTGTGACGGCGCCCCTGCGAGCGTCCCGTGTCCCAGCCCATGAGTGTCCTGGCCCTGCGTGTTCTTAGGCAGATTTCTCTGTGGTCAGTGAATCAGGAGGGGACATGGGGAGCAGAGATCCACATGGGCCCAGGGGGACGCAGCCCCCCAGCCGCCTGCTCAGCTCCGGGGCGGGCAACTCGGATCCCGTGTGCGGAGCGCGGACTTGGGGCTGGTTCGGTACAACCTCAGCACCGCTTTTCCGCGCTGTCCCTGAAGAACGAGAGCCGATCCGCATCTGATGAAAAATGGGCTTTCAGGATTAAAAAAAAAAAATCTAGTTACATAATTTTTTCCCCGACTAATGAAACAAAGATGTTGTTCAATAAAATTGTTAGGGGACACGGGGCCCTGCAGCAATCATTTAAAATAATGTGTAATATTATGTTAATTGTATGCAAACAAGGCTTCCAAAACTCTGGGAAACAATTGATTCTTTTAATAATTCAGACGGCGTCCCTGAGTCCTCGGCAACATGATTTGCTTAGCAAAATACTTCCTCGTGGCTCGACCCGGGAAGGCCTTGATCAGCCATAAATCACGCGTCACGCCGCCTGCGCCTGGGGCCTGAGTCAGGGATGTTTTCCGGGATTTGACCTGAACGAGCTTCCTTGTTCTCCTCTATCTCCCCTTCGGGGGCTCCGTGCTCCTCAGTAGTTTGTTAAGTTAGCATGTTTCCCACAACGCGGGCTCGAACCCACGTCTGCATTTGTCACAGCCCACTCACCAGGAATGCGCCGCACGTTCCTAAAGTTCTCTCTGGGCATGGAACCCCACCGTGTGTGTGTGTGTGTGTGTGTACATTTGTGTGTGCCTACATGTCAGCGTACATGTGTCTGTGTGCGTGTGTTTGTGTGCATGTGTGCATGCATGTCGATGCACATGTGTGTGTGCTTTGGTGTATGCATGTGTGTATGTGTGCATTCCTGTGCCTGCATACATGTGTGTGTGCATGTGTGTGTCTTGTGCATGTGTGTATATGTGTGTGTGCATTCACGAATGTGTGTCTCTCTGTGTCTCTGTATGTCTATGTTTTTGTGTGCCTATGTCTATGTATGTATCTATGTGCACATTAGGGTATGCCTGTGTGCATGCATGTGTGTGCATGTGTGTATCTGAGTACCTGTGTGTGTGCTTTCTGTGTGTGAATGTGTGTATCTGTGTGTCTGTGTGCGTGCATGTGCGTGCATGTGTACGTATGTGTGTGCATGCATGCATTGTGTATCTGCGTGTTTCTCTGTATGTGTGTATGTGGTTGACTATATGTTTGTGTGCTTATGTCTATGTGTGGGTGTCTATGTGCATATTGGGGTATGATTGTATCCGTGTATGTACATGTGTGTATCTCTGTGTTAGTGTGTCTGTGTGCATGTGTGTATCTGTGTGTTTGCATATGTGTGTGCATGTGTACTCACGCTTTAAACTGGCCTGCGCTCAGTCTAACGGGGCAGGGATGGTCCGTGTGGATGGCAGCACGCAGGCCCGTCCCTGTCCCTGACCAGCCTGTGGCTCCGGGTCCCCAGGGACCAGGTTGGTTGTTGGTCCTGTGGGTGCGGCCCCCTCGGGAGGCAGCTCCTGGGGTCGGGGGGGTGGCGGTGGTTTAAAAGGCAGATTTCTCCGCACCCCCAGCCTCGGAAACGTGAGGACCCCCCCCTCAGCGCAGCTGCAGGCCTTCACCCTGAACACGCCTGCCGACCCCATGCCCTGGGGACCTCCCGGCGCCGGAGACCTCCCAGAGGTGCCAAGCCCCGCCTGCGCCTGCGGAGCCTGAGAGAAGGGAACGCGAAGAAGCCCGCTCCGTCAGAGGCCCGCGGACACGTGCGCGCCGGAGGCCATCCCTCACGCCAATTAGCCGCGAGGCCCTGACTGCTGATGGCACAGCCCCGGCGTTCCAGGGAGAATGGCCAAAGAGGGATCCAATTACATTTTCATATTTAATTTTCTTCTCTTACTTTTGGTCTCTTTTTGCTCAAAACATGCTGTTCTCGGGGAGCTGAAAAGTCGCTCGGGGAGCGGAACTCACTAGAAGGGGAGAGAAATGGGGCTTGATGGGCTTTCTTTAAAGACCCAAATCTCTCCGTCTCCACTCAGCTCGGACCGTGCTGTGAGGCAGGGCGGCGTCTGGGTGCTGAGCTGGTGCCGGCGGAAATGAAGCTGCCAGGGCTGAGCTGCCCGGGGCCGGAGGCGGACTCCAGGGGGGGTTGGGGCGGGGCGTCCAGGCCCCAAGCCCACCTGCCCCCCTGCCCAGCACCTTGGTTCCTCAGAACACACAGCACCACACGGGGGGGGGGGGGTAGGTGGGGTTCAATTCCCCAAACGCACGGTCAGTGCCGATGGCGCCGCGGAGGGAAGCGCCCGGCAGCATCCCCACGAAACGGAAACCGGGGCGCATTGGTGGGGTGCTTCCTCTTCGGGGCTGGCATCAGGGCTTCTTTCTCTGTGCACCGGGCGGCGACGTGGCCCATCCCAGCCTGGGGTGGAAACCCTGTTAGTTCTGCGGGGGACTGGGCGGGAGGGTGAGCTGCGAGCTGGTGCCCAGAGACCCTGCGGCCTCCCTCCTGGGGAGCCTCTGCTCACTGGCTGGCACGCGGCGGCCGGGGCTCCCTGCGTGTCTGTGACCAACGTCCTCCCAAACCAGGGCCCTCGCGGGCAGCTCGTCTGTAAGGGGGAGAGCTCCCTTCCTCCCACGTCTGTTCTGCGTGTGTGTGTGTGTGCATGCGTGTCTGCGTGTGCGTGCATGTGAGCATGTGTGTGTGTGTGTGTGTGAGCGTGTCTGTGTGTGTGTGTTACACACCGTCCTCACGTGCTCAGGAGGTGGGCCCCCAGGGTGACCTAGCAGGGGACGTGCATTGGGAGCATGGGAACTGTATTCACCAGGCCTGGCCTCCCCTCTGACGGGCCAGGCGCTGAGGCTGAGCCCGCCCCCCGCCCCGCCCGCGTCCCCGCCCTCCCCACACCAGGCTGAGCCCCTCCCCACGCCCCACGCCCTCCCCACGCCCCCTCCGAGTGCTGTGCCCATGGGCCCGCGTCACCTGCCCTCCTACCCTGCTCGGGTGCGCCCCCTGCACCCGGCTCACCTGCGAGCATGGATCTCACACTGTGAGGCCTCCCCCAGGAGCTGAGCGTAATTCCCGCCACTCCACCGCCATGTCCAGCATCGCCTCTGACTGCCCCCGCCCCGGTTCCATCTTCCCGGAGCTTCCGTCACATTACGCTCCAGCTGCACCCACATTTTCATGTCCCTGGGTTACGCCGGATCATAAACGGCGACAGGGTGACAGGCGGCCTCCTCCCTGGGCCTCCCCCGCCCCTCAGCCCCTCATTGCTCTGCCTCCGGTTCCCTCAGGGTGTCTGAGGGTCACGAGCTCCTTGGACTCAGGCCAGCGGGTGGGACCTGACCACGCACCTGGTTCAGCCCTGGGCTCCGTGGAACTGGGGGGCAGCAGACTTCCAGCAGGTAAATGTTTCCACCAACACAGGAGCTCCCGAACCCCATTGGGGGGTATGAAGGTTTCATTATAGAGACATGGCTTTTTAGGTCATTGGACCCTGGCAATCAATCCGTCCTCCATCCCCCCCCTCCTAGCAGGCCCAGGGCGGGACTGAAGCTCCAGCTCTCTGCTTAGGGTTGGCTTCCGAAAGGTGATCTTGCGGCTTTCAAAAACCGCCTCATTAGCATAACAAAAAGCCTGTATTGCTCTCACCACTTAGGACATTCTGTGCCAGGAAATGGGATGAAGGCAAATTATATATTTCTTATTATACGTCAGATATAAGCGCATAGTTCCATTGTTAAAAGGACAGGGGAATGAATGCTGGGGAGAACGGGCGATGGCTGTCAAAGGCAAAAATCCCACACCCACGGGTTTTCTGGGGAGATTAGAGGAGACATACATAATGAAGCTTTGAGTATAGAAGACTGACATTTGCTAACCCTCCTAAAATGGTTTTATTACTATCATCACCATCATCACTATTATCACCATTATCACCACCATCACCATCATTACCATGATCATTGCCATCACCACCATCACCATCATCACCACCATCACCACCATCACCACCATCACCACCATCACCATCATCACCATGATCATTGCCATCACCACCATCACCATCATCACCACCATCACCATCATCACCACCATTACCACCATCACCACCATCACCATCATCACCACCATCATCATCACCACCATCACCATCATCACCACCATCACCACCATCACCATCACCATCACCATCACCACCATCACCATCATCACCATCATTACCATTATCACCATTATCACCACCATTACCATCATCACCATGATCATTGCCATCACCACCATCACCATCATCACCACTATCACCATCATCACCATCATCACTACCATCACCACCATCACCACCATCACCATCACCACTATCACCACCATCACCACCAGCACCATTATCACTGCCATCACCACCATCACCACCATCACCACCATCACCATTATCACCACCATCACCACCATCACCACCAGCACCATTATCACTGCCATCACCACCATCACCACCATCACCATTATCACCACCATCACCACCATCACCACCATCACCACCAGCACCATTATCACTGCCATCACCGCCATCACTGTAATCGTATTCATCATCTCAGGTGATGCCAATCAAGCGGCGGCGAAGACGCTCACTCGGCTTGCATTAGCATTCCCGTGCCCTCCTCACGGGCAGCTCTTTCTAATTGCCGCTGCCGCCAATCGCTTTTCCGAATTCGAGTGCAAAGCGAAGCCTAATTCATCATTCCATCAGATCCAGGAAGTGCCGGTTTGGCATACTGATTCTGGGAGGTCTTAAGAGCCATCTTGCTGATGAGAAAGTAGAGTAGCCCTTGCAAACACGTGTCTAGTTTAAAGGGCACACTTTCCACCGGCAGCTTCGCGTTTGAGATTTACGCGAAGAAACTGGCCACGGAGAAGCAGAGGCATCCGTCTCCCGAGCCATTTCTCCCCGCGGCACTTACAGCCCCTGGGAGCCAACCACACGCTGGATGACGGAGGCGAGGCACAATGCATCACCCGCCCCGATGACGAAGTACCCGCAGGTCTATACAGCGTGCTGTCGGATGTGCGAATGTATGGAAATATCCCGGATGTATTTGTGAAGTGAGAAAGCGACTTGGAGGCAGCATGTGGAATGACGGCCTCCGTCAGTGTGGGAAGGACCACTCTCCCGCTGGGTCTGGGCTCTGGAACCCCACAGGTGTCAGTCACCCCTCTGCCTCGTCCCGAAGGTTGGACCTTCCGCAAGGCACTTAGTTCCCGTGCCTCAGTTTCCTCATTTGCAAAAGGTGGATTACACGAATCCTGTCCTCGGAGACCTCCAGGTGAAAGCCGGCCCGCTCCCCAGGGAAGGGCCCCTCCCTACCCCCCCCCCCCCGGTCCTGTTCCACTGTCACCGTGACCACTCTCGCGGGACACGCTCTGCCCGGTGGGTGGGCCACTGGCCCCTACGTTCCCGAGGTTGGGACGTGCGTGCCGCTGTTGTCACCAACAAAGGGCGGTGGGCGTTTGAGGGGTAGGAGCAGTTGCCACAGGGTTTCCTTTCTCTCCTGGATCCCAGAAACTCCATTTGATTGGTTCCCGGAGCCGCCTGTAGACCCCCCCCCCCGGGGGAGGGGTGCTGGGAAGCCATCCCCCGACCCCCCGCCGGGGTTCAGGACAGACTGTGGCGGAGCTTGGTCCCAGGAAGGAAACTGAGCCCCGAGAGCGGTTCCGGTCAGGATCACCACCTGCGTGCCAGGCTTTGGGGTGACAGGGATCCACATGCACAGCCCGCCTCCAGCTCCCCCGTCGTGGGGGGCGGGGCTCCACGGAGTCCAGGTGAGTGACAGGGAGGAGCTCAGCACAGCCTGGCACTGGGAGGCCTGAGCACTGCTCGGTCTCACAGAGGCTGTGCCTCTGTCCGTGGCCGTGGCCGTGGCCGTGGCCAGAAGGGAGCCGGAGGCAGGCAGAGGTCAGTGACTTGCGAAGGCCACTGTCTCCGTCCATTCATGCTGTCAGAACAGAATATCGTACTCAGAGCTAAACCTCGGAGCTGAGAGGGGTCTCCGGCAGGTTCCGTGTCTGCCGCGGACTCACCTCCTGGTTCGTGAATGACCGTCTGCATGCAGCAGAGGGTGGGGGGCTCTCTGGGGTTCCCTTTGAAAGCATACTCAGTCCCATTCACGGGGTGCCACCCGCATGATCTAATCACCCCCAAGCTCCTCTCCCTTAATACCATCACATTGGGGTTAGGATTTCAACACAGGCCTTGGGGGAGGGAGGCACAGGTATTTGGGCCATAGAAACCCCACCACCAGGAACTGGGTTCATGCCCAACCCTGGCACCTGCTCTCTCTGGGGGGCCAGCCTCCAGGGGGTAAAGTGTAATGATAGTTTTTAGGGGGTTTATTGAGATGTAATTGACATAGAAACTGCGGATTCGATACATTTCTGCGTTGCAATGGGGTTCCTGCCATGGCCTCACACAATCCCCTGTTCTTTTCTGTGGGGAGAACATGTAAGATCTACTCCCTTAGCAATGTTCAAGCGTGTAGTACAGCGTTATAAACCACAGTCACCCACTGTCACTGGTCCCCAAAACAGTTCATCTCGTGACGGGAAGTGTGTGCCCTTTGACGGCCATCTCCCCAATCTCCCCAAGCCCACGCCTACCCCACACCCTGGTGACCCCCATTCTCACCGTGTCTATGGGTTTGGCTTTTGTGGGTTCCACACATAAGTGGGATCACATGGTCTCTGCCTTTCTCTGTCTTACTTCAGCAGCAATGCCCTCAAGGTCTATTCAGATCGCCCCAAGTAACGGGATGCCGTCTCCCTCCTGGAGACCACACACCCACACATGTACCTCACCAGTCACCGCTCCCCGGTCCATTCGGCTGGCGAGGGACACGCAGGCTGCTCCCATGTGCTTGTTGGCTGTTGTGAATCCCGGCAACATGCATGGGGCGCAGCCATCTCTCCCGGATGCTGATTCCGTTCCCTTCGGATAAGTGCCCAGAAGTGGGCTCACCGGGTTATCAGCAGCTCCATTTTTTATTTTGTTTTTTGAGGGTCCTCCACACCGTTTTCCTCCGCAGCTGCACCAGCTTGCAATCCCACCAGCAGCGCACGAGGGCCCCCTTTCCCCGCATCCTCACCAGCGCTTGTTATTTCCGTCCCTTTGATGATGGCCTGTCTGACCCGTGTGCGGCGATGCCTCCCTGTGGCTTTGGGTTGTGTCTCCCTGGCGGTGGGTGATTTGAGCGCCTTTTCACACCCATTTTTAGATCAGGTTGTTGTGGGGGGTTTTTATTCAGTGTGTGAACTCTATTTTTTTTTTTTATCCTCACCTGAGGGTATGTTTTCATTGGTTTTTAGAGAGAGAGGTCGGGAGAGGGAGGGAGAGAGACACATCGATGTGAGAAAGTGTTACAGAAAACCGGACAAGAACCAAGCAATACCAGAGAGATGGAGTTACATTTATTACGCGCGGGCCCAGAGGAAAATGTCTCTCAAATTCTGGGTCCCAACATGGAGGAACTTCACCTATTTATATGTTTTTACCTTCTTTGTCTCCCAAATATGGGGTGTTTCCGGCCCCCTTTGCAAGTTCTTAAAGAGCCCGTATGTGCTGGGGCATTGAGACCTCAACCAAAGGCCTGGCCTGGTGCCAGCACTGATAATTTCGTCCGGGGAAGGTTTAATGGCCTCTCTGAAGTGGGAGTAGTCTTATTTTCCTTATTATTTAAGCAAGCAAGCATTTACAGAAGCCAAATAGCAGGGTTAGAATTTCAAACAGCAGTTTTTATATAAGACGGATGCTTCAAAAGAAACATCAATCTGTTGCCTCCCATACCCACCCCGACCGGGGATTGAACCTGAAACCTTTGGGTGCATGGGACCACACCCAACCCACTGAGCCACACCGGCCGGGGCTCAGCTGTGTGGACTCTTTATGTATTTTGGAGACCAACCCCTCATCAGATCCATGGTGTGCAAATATGTTCTCACACATAGTTTTAAAACACGTGCCCACTTTAATTTCCCTTTCCTGGGGTAAGTTGACCCCCCGGTACTGACAACAGATGAGATTTCCCCACCAGCTCCAACTCCGTCCCAAGGCATAGACGTTTGCCGCCTTAAAACTATTTAATAACTCACTTAAAAACCCAAATAAACTGAAAAATAAATGGCTGAGACCTAATCAGGTGGTTCGTTTCAGCACCTCTGGGAATGGTGTGTGTAAAAGGCACGCAAACCCACAGCCACCCCGCTCTCTGATAGGGTCCCGTGGGGCTGCTGGCTTTCTGGGCGCGGACACAGCCCCTGGGATTCGGTGGGTGGGCCCGGTCTCCTTCCTACACTGATCTCTGCGCGGAGCCCGCACGCGGCACAAAGGGCCCGGGCTCGCCACGCAGCGTCCCTTTCAGGCTGAGTGCTTTCCTCCCTGTCTCAGGCAGGCGTTCTCCGTAGACCCCCGTGGGGCCCAGCGGCTGCAGGCTGTCTCCCAGCCCCAGCAGGCCAGGAGCGTCAGGGTGGGACAAGCCTGGAGGCTGAGAGCCAGGCCCCTCGCCGGGCATTCACCATCGCAGCTGGAGCTGCTTTCCATGCAAATCCTGCCTGTTCTTTGAAAATAACTGAGCATTTAACTCCAAAGCGATTTCGCAATCAGCCCCGTTTCCCGAGGGGGAGTTCAGCCCTTGGTAGATCCAAAGGGGCGCAGGGCTGGAGCAGAGGGTCCCTGCAAACTCCCCTTTCAGTGGCATGGATCGAGGGGCTCCTTCGTGCACCCAGCGGCTCCCGTTCGGACTGAACGCGGGGCCTGAGACGCCCCTCCCCGGGGCCTCCGAGCCGGCGTGCAGCTGCAGCTTTGCAAGGGGTCACACTCTGCAAAGGGGCCCTCGCGTCATCTGGGTGACCCCACAGCAGCCTTCCTGCGGTGGGGAGGGTGGTGTTCCCTGCGGCCTAGGCAGCTGAGGAAGCTGAGGCTGGAGGGCACAGGTCATTTGCATAGAGCGCCAAGGTCATTTGCATAGAGCGCCAAGGTCATTAGCACCTGTCCTAGCCTGTAAGTTCTAGGATGAAGGGGACCAGGAGGCGCCACCTGCAAATATGCCACTTCTGCAAAAAGGTGATTTTCACAACTGAGGAGCCGCTGACCTGGTAGAAATCCCTGCCCCCCACCCCATCGGCCTAAAGGCAGGACATCAATGTCCTTGGTGGAGGCGCCTCTCGTGCCGGGAGGGAAGGACAACCTGCATCCTTGAAGGTGAAGGTGTGGGGGATGGTCATACACACAGCCTCCCCAAAACAACCCTTACCTTTGTTGTCTCCCCCACACACTTACATAACCGGGCCCCCCTGCCCCTTGCCTGTCGCCTCTTTATCGCCCTTTGTCAGGATGGTATACACATCCCTGCGTCTAACGGCTTGGGGTGCTTGCAAGGTAAACTTTCTCCCCTGTTGATCTGCCTTAGCCGTGCACACATACATGCACAAAAGATACATATAATGTTGTTTATATATATACACACACACAGCATAACATTGTGATATATACATACAACGTACATACAATGTTATATATATGCACACAATGCATATCCAATATTGTGTGCATATAAATACACACACAATGTATATTCACTATATATGTGACCTCTCAACATATGTAGGTATAGGTAACATGTATGTAGATATATATAACACACATATCTTTATTTGTGCATGACATTTATGTCAAGTAGCCCTGGCTTAGTGGGGGAGGTGCAGAGGACACAGTGCCATGGCAAGGAAGCTCCAGTGCCTCGAGAGCAAGCAGAGCGGGCTTCCTGGAGGAAGGGGCATCTGGACAGAACCCCAGGGATGCAGAGGAGTAAGTGAGGCCAAGGAAGAACCCAGGGTGTGAGCAGCCAGCAGAGGGGACAGGAGGCTAAGGTTCCAGAGGGAGCGCAATACCCCCGCGCCTAGTGCCACGGGAGGCCGAGACCCTCCAGAGGGAAAAAATAATAGAGACACGGATCCACTTCCTCAGTACAGAACGCTGCTTGCACACTGCCCGACTCTTCATTAACACCGGGCCTCGGACCCTACACTGACTTGTTAGTGGTTCAGTACCTAATGCGAACCTCTCACTCACCCTCGCTCTCACAGTGAATAGGTCGGCAAAGACGGCCCATGTGATTTACTACACCGCGCACAGCGCCTGCAAACAGAGCAGGAGGCCTCACCCCTCCGTCTCCTTCTTGGGGTGACTGCTTCTCCGAGTTATGTGGAGGCGCCACGTGGGGGACGCTCTCAGGCACTCCTCCGGCTACTGTCCTTCCTCACAGCATGGCCACCGCCCTCCAGCCAGAACCTAGCACACAGGCCCCGCCCACATACACCCCGCCCACAGCAGCCCCATGCATCTAGCCCCGCCCACAGCAGCCCCGCCCACAGCAGCCCCATGCATCTAGCCCCGCCCACAGCAGCCCCATGCATCTAGCCCCGCCCACAGCAGCCCCATGCACCTCGGCCCCGCCCACAGTGGCCCCGCCCACAGCAGCCCCATGCACCTAGCCCCGCCCACAGCGGCCCCGCCCACAGCAGCCCCCTGCGGAAGCAGCTGGATGCCCATGGGCGGAATGCACAAAGGAAGCGGGCTGTCCACACAATGGCTGCTCTTCACCAGAAGGAGGAGTGCAGTTCTGATTCCACCACAGCTGGATGGACTTGGAAACCATTTGCTAAGTGAAAAAACAAACAACAAAAAGCCTACCCCAAAGACCATCTACTGTACAGGACTGGGAAGTGGTGACGGGAGGGGAGGGAGTGATTGCTCACGACACGGACTCTTCTTGGGGTGATGGAATATTTTACAGCTCAATAGTGGTGGGGGGTGCAGAACTGTTCACACCTAAACACCCAAACCCCGGTTACACTCAAGTTTAAAAGGGCGCGTTTCCCACCCTCCTCTGGGAGCCGCTCGGGCTCAGTCCTGCAGACACTGCTGTCAGGGAAGGTTTATGCCAGAAGCAGACATGCTCAGCTTTCTAGTAACTTCTATGCCCCCATTCGAGTAACTTCTTTATGCACACACACACGCATTCCCGTAACTTCTTTATGCACACACACATGCATTCTAGTAACTTCTTTATGCACACACACATGCATTCCTGTAACTTCTTTATGCACACACACATGCATTCCTGTAACTTCTTTATGCACACACACATGCATTCCTGTAACTTCTTTATGCACACACACATGCATTCTAGTAACTTCTTTAGGCACACACGCATGCATTCTAGTAACTTCTTTATGCACACACACATGCATTCCCGTAACTTCTTTATGCATACACACATGCATTCCCGTAACTTCTTTATGCACACACACACGCATTCTATTAACTTCTTTATGCACACACACATGCATTCTAGTAACTTCTTTATGCACACACACATGCATTCCCGTAACTTCTTTATGCACACACATGCATTCCCGTAACTTCTTTATGCACACACACATGCATTCTAGTAACTTCTTTATGCACACACACACGCATTCTATTAACTTCTTTATGCACACACATGCATTCCCGTGTGCCCACGTTGTGCAGTGCCAGCCACGTGGGAAATGCCAGCCGGGCGCCAGGCACAGGGACCCCACACAGAGTGAGATACCAACTTCTCGCTGGGCCTCCGATGACCGGGCCCTAATCACCTCCGGAGACCTCCCCTCCTAAGGCCATCGCCCTGGGGCGGGGTGGGGCTTCAGCCGAGGAATGTTGGGGGACGCAGACATTCGGGCGACAGGAAAGAAAACCTGACAAGAGCCCAGGAGCACTGGATACATGTAACGAAGTGTACCGTGTGAGCACCCAACTGATGGGGACATGTGACAGCAAGCCCAGGCCCTCAGACGCCAGCGGCTGTGGCTAATGAAGCCGCTCCCGCCCACGTCTCCAGGGCCTCGTGTCTAACGTGGGGACACGCTGTCCTGCTGGCCTGCGGGGCTGTGAGGACTGGGCTGGGGTGGCAGCCGAGGGCTCCGGGATGCAGGCGAGCCAGTGACTGCGCGGGCTGCACGGGGTTTGACCTGAGCACGGGGTTTGACCTGAGCGCAGGGCTGGCCCGCTCCCAGGAACGAGGCCCTTTCCCCGCGCAGCACCTGATCAGTCCGCCCTGCCAACTCCCCGACACATCGCCACAATTGTGACAGCTCCCCACCAGCGTGGGTGACGCCCCATAAATATTTCAGGCTGAGAAGCTCCCGCGGGCGCCTCATGATGGCAGCAGCGCGGGCCGTTGTCTGGCGCCGGGTTCGGGCCATGGTTTCTGGGTGAGATCCGCAGGGTCCCGGCTGCTTCTCCGGAGGGCTCGCCGACTCCGTGTCCCAGAGGAGGACGTGGGGACAGGTGGCCACATGAGGCGATGTCCCTCGGCAAGGCCGCGGCACACACAGCCCGGGTCCCGGTGGCCGTCCTTGTCTTTGGGGCCAACGCGGCTCTGTGCTCCCCAATGGGGGCGCCGGGGAGGGGCGGGACCCATCGGCTCTGAAGCGTCTTAGATAAGACGGCGCCCAAATCACTCCTATCCATCCACCACGTGTGCGATGTGGCCACACCCACATCCACGTGGGGAAGGGCGCAGTCCTTCCTCAGGATCCCTGGGGTCCCTGGCCCAGAGCGAGGGGAAACGCCAGAACCTTTGGGGGAGGAGCTCCAGGAGCAGGGAACAGGGTGGGCAGGGCTCCGAGGCTGGGGCGCAGGAGGAGGCAGGGTGAGGCGTGCGGGCTGAGGTTGGGGTGCAGGAGGAGGCCAGCAGGAGGAGGGAGGGGTGAGGCGTGCGGGCTGAGGCTGGGGCGCAGGAAGAGGCTAGTAGGAGGAGGCAGGGTGAGGCGTGCAGGCTGAAGCTGGGGTGCAGGAGGACACAGGGGTGAGGCGTGTGGGCTGAGGCTGGGGCGCAGGAGGAGGCCACAGGAGGAGGCAGGGGTGAGGCATGCAGGCTGAGGCTGGGGCGCAGGAGGAGGCCACAGGAGGAGGCAGGGGTGAGGCGTGCAGGCTGAAGCTGGGGTGCAGGAGGAGGCAGGGGTGAGGAGCAGCCCAGCAGGTGAGGGGAGCCTGGGACTGGCGTCGAGGCGTCTGGAAACCACCAGGAGCTGAGGCGGCCGGAGAAGTAACGCCCCTTTGAAAGCCTGGCCCCGACCTCCGAGGGAGAAGCTCCGGGGAAGCAGGTGCGGGAGGGGCGGCTCGGGGAGAGGCCGCAGGGCCCGGTGAGAGGAGGCGCAGGGGCCAGTCCCGGGACACGGGCCGGAGGTGAGGGGCCCAGGAATGGCGAACCCTCTAACGGAGAGGGCGCTTCCCCGAGAAGACGGCACCGGGAGGGGCGGGGTGGGTTCTCTGGGCTCTCCTTCAGCCCTCACGGCGCTGCTGTCAGCGCTGAGACCAGATCGGCATCCCCCGCCCCCCGAGCTGTCGCCCCCGTGGGCTCCGGGCCAAGCAGCCCATCCTGGACCAGCAACCGGGAAGGCTCCCGTGGCCGGTGGGATGCTGGAAACCAGAGGCAGCAGGAGAGGCAGGCGCCATGGAGACCCCCATCCTCCAACCAGCGCCACGGAGACGCCCGCTGCCATTCCTCCCCACGGACATGGAGTCGCCCGCCGAAGGAGAGCGCGAATCCAGCTGGCACCGCCCGTCACGGAGCTCAGTTCACAAGGTAACGGTTCCCAGCCCCATCGCGTCGCCCGGGACGGACAGCCCGTCGCACGTGGCTGTTCACGTGGAAAAACACGTCACGAGGGCCGCGTGCAATCATGGGTCACATGGTGCTGCCTTCCCCGGCGGGAAGCGGGTTCCTGCGCTGTCCAGCCCTCCGGGGAGACACTCCCTTAGGGCAGAGCGGGCTCCGCATCGGGGGCATGTGCGTCTTCGGGCTGTGACAGCTCAGCGTGGAAGGGCAGCAAGTGCAGTCGGGAGAACGCCACCTCCCACAGGAAGCCCCCCTGGCTTTGTGCTGGGCCAGCCAGCACTGCCTCCCCTGTGGGCGGACCTCTCCCTCCAGCCTCAGCTCTCAGCGCTGGTGCTGACCGCCCTGGGCTCGGAGCCGGCATCGGGGAGCCTGGGG
This sequence comes from Cnephaeus nilssonii, assembly GCF_951640355.1. NCBI lineage: Eukaryota > Metazoa > Chordata > Mammalia > Chiroptera > Vespertilionidae > Cnephaeus > Cnephaeus nilssonii. The sequence goes on along the minus strand of NC_137078.1, from coordinate 101,027,826 downwards.
GTCTCCATGGACCGGCAGGGCCTGGGGAGGGGCCGCAGGCAGCCGCAGGGGTGCAGAGGGACCGGCATCCGTTCCCTGCAGCTGCCTTAACATCGCAGCCCGGACGGCGCTGAGGCACCAGAACCGGTCCTCCCCGTCCCGGAGGCTGGAGGCTGAGGCCAGGCGTCCGCAGGCCCGTTCTGCTGGGGACCCTGCCCCAAATCCCCCTCAGCGTCTAGGGGCGGCCGGCATCCTCGGCTGGTAGACCCTTCACCCATCTCTGCTCCATCTCCACAGGCGTTCTCCTGGGCGTGTCTGTGTCTGAATCCCCCCTAAAGGTGCTGAAGGAAAGAATGCTGCTGCCGCCCGTTAAAACGGTGGGAAGACGTTATCCGAGGCTATTGCCATCGGGGAGAGAAAATGCAGCGAGGACAGCTGGGAGGGGTCCCCGGGAGCCCAGCGAGGGGGTCGGGGAGGGACTTGCTGAGCAGAGGCATCGAGGGTAGGGGTGCTCAGGGACCTGACTTGGGGTTCCTGCCACACCTGGGCCAGGCCAGTCAGAGGACCCTGACAAACACGGTCAAGGAGCGCCGTTGCCTGGATACCCCGGGCACGCCGACCAGGGCGCGCCTCTGTGACCTCCTCTCCGCCTGCCCACCTGCAAAGAGCTCATCTTTACTAACAAAAGGGTGATATGCTAATTAGACCGGGTCAAACGGACATCTTCTGGATGTCCGACTTCCTTCCAGACAGTTAGGGGGAACCAGGCAAGCAGGGGGCAATTAGGGGGCAACCAGGCCGGCAGGGGGGCAGTTATGGGGCAATCAGGCAGGCAGGCAGACAAGCGGTTAGAAGCCAGCAGTCCTGGATTGCGAGAGGGACGTCTGACTGCCCGTTTAGGCCCGATCCCACAGGGATGGGGCCTAAACAGGCAGTCAGACATCCCCTGAGAGGTCCCGGATTGGAAAGAGTGCAGGTCGGGCTGAGGAACCCCGCCCTCCCCACCCCGACCCTGCATGAATTTCGTGCACTAGACCTCTAGTTTCCAAATAAGAGCTCAGGCCCGGTGCCTGGAGTGAGGACTTGGCATCTTGGAGGTGGGGTCAGGGCACAGCTCAAACCATCACGTCCCATTCTTCATGGCTCATTGGAAATAACCCAGCCAGGGGCTGCCAGCATCTCAGGGTCCCCAGACGCAGACCGGAGGCCGGTGGTGGCTGGGGTGGAGTGTTGCCAGCAGACACTCCGAAAGGAAGTGACACGGGGTGGGCAGAGCTGAGCGGGAAGGGGCCTTGGGCAGAGCATCCACCCTTGTCCCCATATCGGTCAGTCCTGCAGAGGGTGTAACCGGCCCCGGGCATCTCCGGGGGGCCGGGCGGCTGAGACCCCAGGATCCATCACACACACTAGGGGCTGGTCCTGGCCTTGCAGGGGGGCTGGGCAGGGACCTCAGGGGACCTCAGGGAGAGGGTGCTCCGAGGCCCAGGCCTGCACAGCCAGGACGCTGGCCGGGGCTGCCGTGGGCTTCCGTCCGCCCTGCCCAGGCCTCTCCGCACAGATGGCGGAGAACTAATGCTCTAATGAAATCAAGTGACATTGACAAAAGCCCTGATTTTACGCCTTTTCTAGTCCCCGGCCGCAGCGGCGCTGCCCGGGGGAGGTTTCCGCCGAGCCAGGACGATCTGTCTGAGCGGGAAGGCGGGAAGCGGCAGCCGGGACGCGGGCTCTGCTCGCTCACAATATTTATTCGCCTCCCATGTCCCCGCGGGAGTCACCGCCGTCAGCGCAGAGGCAGCGGCGGGCTGCTTCCAAATCGCTTTAAAGCGGAGGAAGAAATCATCTGCTGCCTCTGCGGCCGAGACAGCAGCTTCGTCCCAAAAGGGTGTGAGGCCCCCGAGGCCGCGGCGGGCAGAGGAGGTCACTCTCCGTGGGACACTTTAGAGAAAACCTTGTGGCCGGCGTGGGCGGGAGGGTGGGCGGCCAGTGGAAAAACCGCATCCATTTCTTGGAAATCTTAAAAAGAAAAGAAGTTTTCCCAAACCAGAAGGCAGAATGACCCCACCTCTCGGAGGATGAAATTTTTGGTCAAATTAAAAAAAAAAACACAACCCTTCACATATTTGCACTGCTCGGTTTCCATGGGAACCTGAGAGGCGCGCTCATGCCTGGAGAACGTCTATTTTTATATTAACACTTCGTACCGCAAACAAAGGAGCGGCCGGGGGCGGAGGGGCGGTGGACGGATCCCCGCCTCTCCTTTCAAGACCACAGAGCGCGGTTTGATTGAGAAGAAGCCGCCAACATTTCGCTGAAAACAGAAAGCAAATTCTAGAAGCAGAAGCCGGGAAACGTAACCACCACGAATATCCTTCGTTCAGCCCGCCTACCTGTGCGCCGTGGCCGTGGCCGTGGCCGTGGCCGTGGCCGTGCCCCCCCCCCCCCACGGAGCAGCAGTGCTGGGCCCTGGGGCCCGGCCTGGGGTGCGCCTGGGAAGCGTGAGGGTGTGGCTCAGTGGGTGCCGCTCTGGGTCTGCAGGCCGGCTCATGCCGCCCGCCGACGCCCTGGGCCGGGGTGGACGGCAGCCCGAACAGAGCGGGGGCACCTCGGGGCCCTCGGAACCAGGACCGGGATCGCCGTTTAGGAAGTAGTATCGGCGGCGGTCTCCATCGGGGCCTGGCCTGTTCCCAGAGCCCTGGTTCATCCGAGGCTCCTTCCCCGGCGAGAACGGAACCAGCTCCACCTGGAAGAACCCGGGCTGCACCAGCCGCGGCCGTGGCCCGTGAGGTGGTTTCACGTAGGTTTCTGGACCCTTCGCTGTTGAGGGGGAAACCGCCCCAACGGAAGCAGAGGTGGCAACCGGAGGGAGGGAGTGAACCCCTGGGCTTTCCGATCGCGTCCCCCCAAATAAACCCGTTTTTAAAATCCTGTGTGGGTCCCGCAGCCCCAAGAGGCTGACACACCTGAGCGAGCACCTGGCTTTCCTACCCAAGAAGCGAAAACAAACTCACGGCAACGAAGGCCAAGGGCGAGGACGGGCCAATGAAGGGGGGCCGGCTGATGAGGCCCTGGCTGTCTCTCCTGTTGATTGGCAGGCGGAGGGCAGGTGCATCCTGGCGGGGTGGGGCCTCCAGGGGCCGGGGGCCACGGGGCCACCTGGCCAAGGGCCTCCCTGTCCTGGAGCAGCCGACACCGCCCAGCGCTGGCCCTTGCAGAAGGCGGCTCCCGGGGGGACCAGCAGGCGGTCTCGGCGGCGTGCGGAGCCATCGCTAAACTGCGGGGAGCACGGGGGCACCCTGCCCTGCCGACAGCTGTGGCTTCACCTCCCTCTCTGTGGCATTGTGTCCCCAGCCGGACCGGGAGCGCCCCGAGGCCCGGGGCCCAGCCTGGCTGGTGCCCCACACACGTCGCCCTGTAGCTAGCACCTCTCCGGAGGCTGCGCAGAATCAGAACCCCATTCATATCTGCCGAACAAGATGCATGTTTGAGGAAGAGAGTCAGAGTTAACACGGAATTGGTGTTCTATTGCCGTTGGGACAGCTTACACCTCACAGTGGCGTAAACCACACAGACGTGTTATCCTACGGTTCTGAGGCTCGGGAGCCTGGCCTGGGTCTCGTGTCACTGGGCTACAACCACTTGTGGCCAGGGCCGTGTTCCTTTCTGAAGGGTCTAGGGGTCTAGAACTTTCTAGAAGCCTCCGGAAGCTGTGTTTTCCAGCTTCTAGAAGCCTGCTGCATTCCTTGGCTTGGGGTCCAGTCTCCCATCTTTAAACCCAGCGACATCAGGCCACCTCTGTGGCACGCTGCCTTCTCCCTGGTCCTCTTCCGACCCCCTTGTCCCTTCGAAGGACCCCCCGGGGTGACACGGGCCCCCAGATAATCCAGGATAACCCCCATCTCAGTCAGCCGATGAGCAAACTTAGCTCCACCTGCAACCTTCCTTCTCCTTTTCCACGTGAGTTCACCCGTTTGCAGGGCTGGGGATCGGGACACGCCATCTCTGGCGGGCATTAGCCTAGCCGCCCCAGATGGCATCGGGCAAAATAGGACTTTGGGGGGAAAGAGGAGACCCTATCAGGATGGCATTTATTGTTGTATTGTCCGTAGGGCCAAGCAGAGGGGCGCTAGGGTGGGCACGTGGCTCATAAAGTTTGTGGGATAGACTCCTGTCCTCCACCCACCGACCAAAAGTGACCAGCTGTACGGCTCCCGGACAGCACAGGGCCACCGGGCGGGACTAACACGTGGCTGTCGCCGAATCCTAGACACCTTGGTGACCGTGAGCAGCAGTGATCACAGCCGCCGGCCGGCACTCAGAGAGCCCTTTCAGAGCCGCCGTCCCGGGCAAACCTGTCCCGCTGAGTTACCCCACCCCGAGGGCAGTCAAGACCACTTCCATCTTGCGTAAAGAGAAGTTCAAGGACATTGAGTCGCTCCATCGGGATCTGGCCGCCGCTCAACAGCAGGCCCCTGACCCGCGCAGCAAGCCCGTCCACGGCACCACGCGGCCTCTCTGGGCAAACAGGAGGCGGCCAGGCTGTGGTTGTGGGACCCCCGGGCGGAAGGCAAGACCAGGGCGTCTGGAGGGACCGGTCCACGGCGGGCAGAGGCACGAAGAAAGGGAGCCGGTGACTGGCCGCAGGAGGGCCGTCGGCGCAGACGATGCCTGTGTTCTTGGAACCCACGGCGCACCCACCTTGACCCCCACCTCCATTTCTAAGTCGTAGTTCCCGTCACCCCCTCCAGGTGCCCCTGTCACTTGCCATTGCCTAAGGCTTCACCCCCTAAAACCCAGTCACCTCCTTGAGAAGTTCAACCTGAACTGGCGGCTGTGGGCGGACCCACAGCAGCGTCTGAGGAGCCCGCCTCACACCGCCCTCCAGGGTCATTCTACTGGAGGCCGACGCTCTCCGAGGGAGGGAGGGGGAGGGGGGGGACAGGACACCCCTGAACCATCCTGGGGTCTGTTCTCGGCTCTTTGTCGGTGATTAGAACGCCCTCGAGTTTCTCTGTGGCCCCCCGCTCCTTCGGCAGGTTTTCTGAAAGAGGTGCATAAAGGAGCAGCAGGGACACATCACCGGGAAATGAGAGCGGGACCGGCTCGCCCTCTGCCAACCTCAGCTGTACAGTCTGCGGTGGAAATGCCCCGTTCCCCGCGCCTCCCGTCCCTTCTGGCGACAGAGGGCACTGCCGCTGACAGGAGGGACTGCAGGGTCTCGCTCAGCACTGGCGAGTGTGGGCAGAGCGCGGGGCGCGACCCAGACATCTGGGGTTCAGAGGTCATCAAGAAACTGAACACAGCCCGGCCGGTGCGGCTCAGGGGTTGAGTAACGAGGTACAAACCAGGAGGTCACGGTTCTATTCCTGGTCAGGACATAGGCCTGGTTGCTCGATCCCCAGTGGGGGGCGTGCAGGAGGCAGCTGATCCATGAGTCTGTCAACATTGATGTTTCTCTCTCTCTCCCTCTCCTCTCTGAAACCAATAAAAATGTATTTTTTTTTTAAAGAAAAGATCAGGTGGTCCCAAGAGATAAAACACAGGGCCACCTACAGTAGGGACCCCCTACACCCCGGGCACCTCCTGACCCTGTTGTATTTTTTACCCAACACTTGGCACTATCTCAAACGATTTCCCTTGTTGAACTTTCCTTTTATCTCAAGCAATGCTACTTTTGTTTTTTTACATTTCATCGTGGAACATTCCAAACACACACGTAAGTAGACAGGACAATGGAATGGAACTCCTTCTGCCCACCACGCTGTCGGAAGCGAACCAGCTCGCTCCCCGGACACATGTCAGCGTGTGCTTCTCGGAGAGAGGGCGGTCTGCAAAGCGTGTGCCCCGAGGGACAGACGCTCCGCGTCACGAACCATCAGGGAGATGCAAACCAAGACCACGGAGACGGCGCCTCACACCTGTCCGACTGGGCGACATCCGTAAACCAGCAAGTCCACGCGGACGAGGACGTGGAGAAGGGGACCCCGTGGCTGCTGCGGGGGCGGAAACTGTGGCGATGCCTCAGAAAGCTAACGTAGCCCTTCCTATGTCCCCGCGAGCCCACTTCCGGGCATCGATCTGGAGGAAACAAAAGCACTGATTCACAGAGACACCAGCCCCCGTGTTCACTGCTTACAACAGCCAAGACATGAAAACACCCCCGTGCCCGTCGGCGGGGGACTGGACGGAGAAGGTGGGTGTGTGCGCGATGGACCGCCCTCAGCCACAGGGGAGAATGAAATGGTGCCCTCTGTGACGACACGGGGACCCAGAGGTACCGCGCTAAGTGAGCCACGTCAGACGGAGAAAGACACCCACCTTTTTTAAGTCAACACCGTCACTTCGGCGCAGAGAGGGTGTGCGTGGCCAAGCCCACATCACAAATAATCACCTGGGAGAACCGTCCCGTCTGTCCCGGAACAACACTGCCCGCCGTGGCTAGCGCCTCCAGCCACACGGGCTCCGCTCATCCTCGCTGCTCCGCCCCCCCCCCCCCCACGGCCACGCCGAGGCGCCGACCACGCAGCCACCCGGACAGAAGCAGCACCACGTCCGCGGTCACCGCTTCCCCCTCGTTTACGACCACAACCGCCGATGCTTTGGGCCAGGACGCTCTGGGCGGCCTGAAGCGCCTAAAATCCAGCTTTCATGATGACGGTGTGAGCACTGAGGATTTCCCAGGTTCCAGCACCCCCTCCCGCCCCCTTCCCCCATGAGGCCGCGTGGCCCTGCTCCACGCAAATCTCTTTGTCTCCCGCTCTCCCCAGGCCAGCGTGAGGTCTCACCTGACGGGGCGCCCGAGTGGCAGGGGCCCTGCTGACGGGGTGACCTGAGAGTGAGCTCCCGGCACCTGGGATCCCCAGGGGTTAACTCACCGGCCCCTCTCCCGACGTGGCCACGTGGACGGGGCTCGTGGCCCAGGTGACCTCCCGCCAGGGCAGCAGGCAGTGAGGACGCGGCTCGGTGGTTCCCCGGGAGCAGCGCTGGCGTCTGTTCTGGGTTTGGCATAGGGTCTGCCTTTCCCCCACGATGCCCGCCGGCTCCCGCCTGCAGCCCTGGCCCTGGTGAGCCCGCGGGGGGCGGGGAGGAGGCATCCTTCAGCAGCTCCCGGCGAAGTCGGACTGGGCTGGACGCAGCCCTGATGGATGAGACGCAGCCGTAAACGCCAGCGCCAGCGTGAGCGATGGGCTCCGGACAAGGTCACCCTGATGGCACGGACGTGACGGCTCGGTCGCCGCGCTGGGGGATGCTGTGCGGGGCCTGCAGCCCGTGGAAAACGAGATTCTGGCGGGCACGGCGCCCCGAGGCAGCTGCGGCGTCTGCGCTTCCGGCGGTCCTTGGGGCTGACACCGTGTCCTCGCTCGCAAGCCCCGGCCTGTGTCCCAGCAGTGTCATTCTGGGAAAGCATTGGGGACAGCCAACTGCAGACCACTGTTCACCTTCCCAGAACCACGTGACTCCGCTCGGCACTCCCACCCCCACTCCCTGGGCCCGGGACCACCCCCCACACTCCCTGTGCCCGGGACCCCACCCCACACTCCCTGTGCCCGGGACCACCCCCCACACTCCCTGTGCCCTGGGACCCTACCCCACACTCCCTGTGCCCGGGGACCCCACCCCACACTCCCTGTGTCCTTAGGACCACCCCCCCACTCCCTGTGCCCGGGACCACCCCCCATACTCCCTGTGCCCGGGGACCCCACCCCACACTCCCTGTGCCCGGGACCACTCCCCCCCACTCCCTGTGCCCTCAGGACCACCCCCCACACTCCCTGTGCCCGGGACCACACCTGCACCTGCTGTTCCCGCTCTCAGCCCCGCTCTGGGTGCAGCAGCCGCCTGGCCGGGCCAGACCGGCCTCCTATGCAGCCATCTCCATGGCTCCCCGGCTAAGCCAGCCCCTCAGGCTGCGCCCGCCCTGCCTGCACCGCCATGCATGCTGGGTGTGCACCAGGCTCCAAGCCGGGCATGGAGAGGCCTGGGCTCACACCACCATCGGACGCTCCTCCCGGCCACGGGATGACCACAGCACGCCGGGCGGCAGGCGGGGACTGAGGAGCACCGGCCCGCGTAGAGAGGAAGCATCGGACCGGCACCGGCAGAGCGCACGGCTCTCCCCCCCCCCCCCACCCGCCTCCGGGGCAGCACGAAGGCCACGTGCTCCGTGCCGGGGACGAGGGAGGACAGAGGCCCGGGATGGGGAGCCCGCAGGCCGGTGCTCAGAGGGCAGAGGACGGATGGGGCCGCCGCTGCCCTCCCCTCGTGGGTGTGGACTGTGGAGGCCCGGTGCTCGTGGCCTGGCTGATGTTGGGGCACCTGCTTTCAAAGGCAGATGCCAGGGTCCCCGATTGGATCCGAGTCTCTGGGCCTGGGGTCTGGGCTTCGGTTCTGCCCGGTAACCACGGAGACTCACAAGCCAGAGCCGGGGCAGAAACCGCGGCCCGAGTCCTAAACCCGAGCAAGACGGAGGCGCTCGCCACGGCACAAAGCTGCCCAGGGACGCGTGTCGTCCGCCATCGCACCCGGGGAGCTCTCTGACCCCCACAGGCAGTCAGAGGCCTCGCCCCCACCCCCACCCCGGCGAGTCAGAGCCCGCCGGCCCGGCCTGCGCCCTCCCCGAGCGCCCGCCTCCCCTCCCCGGAACAGTCTTCCCGGTTAATGAGGTTATTTGTTTAAAGGCAAAGAATCCCGTCGGATCATCAGATGCACCAGTATCTTAGGCCTCTACGGCTCTTTGGGGATACAATTTGCGTGTCGTTCGGCTCTTTATTGCTTTCTGCTGGCTGTGGGGCTGCCGGAGAGAGAATGAGGGCGATCTATCACGCGCGGAGGGAGCCTGCCACAGCGGCGTGGAGCTGTCACCGAGGGGGAGGCGGCGGGACCCCCGCGGGGCCGTAAGGCACGGAGGAGGCGGTGAAGGACGAGGGCCCCTCCCCGATGCTCACCGCCCCGAATCCTCGGACCACCTGCTTCCAGACCCGAAGCGGAACGCAGTGAAGGTCAAAGGGACAGAGAGAGGCAGACCCAGGGCCCACGAGCATTTCCTGTTTCCCAAAGATCTCTGCGCCTAACCCAGGGTCCTTCCTCACAGAGCCGTCAGCCCCTGTGGCTCGTTAAGTCATTTAAATTAATTAAAACAAAATGAAATCAGAAGGGAGCGTCTCAGCCAGGCCAGCCATGTGCTGAGTGTCCGGAGCCATGGGTGCCGGCGGCCACCGTGTGGGCAGCGTCGCCGTGGGAAGCTCCCTGGCACAGCCCTGCTCTCCGCCGGCCAGGGTGCACTCAGAGGTACGGGGACGTGGCCCGGGGGCCGCTCTCCACGGGGACCCGTGTGGCTTTCACCAGCTGCTAAAGGCATTTAGGATCCGGGGACCGGAGGGTGGCACGGGGTCATAGACGGGGTGCAGGGTCCCCTCCCTCACCTGGGACCCCTGGCTTTCGGGCCCCAGGCCCTGCTGTCTGTGCTGTGGACTTGCCCTGAGAAGGGGTCCAAAGAGGTCTGATTCCTGAGGAAAGGACAGGGGGCCACCTGGGGGGCTCCCCGGGTCCTCCCTGCACCTGCTCCTGCCGACTACGGAGCAGAGGCGGCCAGCGCCCTCGGGTCCCACGGCCCCTCCTGCAGAGAGGCCAGAGCTGGTCGGTCCCTCTGCAGGGTGGGCGGTCGCCCGTGACCTCCTCCAGCGGGAGCGCTCGGGAGCCAGGGAATGGCTGCTCATTCGCTCCCGGAAGGGCCTCCGCGAGACGCTGCCCAGCGCACGCCGCCGCCGAGCTGAGTTGTCCGTCAGGTGAGAGGTGAGAGGGGCTGCCGTCCTACGTCCTTCTCGAAGGAGGGGAGACTCGGAGAAAGGGCGTCTGTCGGAGGGCATTGCCACGCCGGAGCCCGCACAGCACCCGTCCCTGGGAGCGGTCCTTCCCGTCAATCACAGAGGCTAGCGGGGCGGCCCCAGGGCGCCTGCACACGCGTGAGGGCGGACTGCCGAGGGCAGAAATGGAAGCACGCGGACTCCTGCTCCCAGGCCTGGCCGGACGACGCTGCGTCACGGGGTAGTTATGGTCTGTTCAGTGGTTGCCAATAACAGCCCGGCCCTCAGACGTCAGACTGAGAACAGGCAGAGCCTTTCCGAACCTGGCCCAGAGCCGTCGGAGCCGCTCCGTCCCCGAGTGTGCCTGTCTGCACTCCACCTCCGCCCGGTCCCCTGCCTCCGGGCCACGGTGCCAGGCTGTGGGCACGCACGCCCGGCGACACCTACCCGCTCCAGCGTCCCCTTCTGGAAACCGCGCGTCACCTGTAACTGCCCAGGAATTCAGAGGTCAGGCCCAAAGGAAGGAGGGTCCCCGAGCCCCCAACGAATAGCTCCCCTGCCACGGAGAGGCCTCGCCCACCTGGACGGAGACCCCGTCGTCACGGGGCCATTTGAGTTGTCAGTGACAGATAACAGAGCGCGTCGCCGCGCTGGCTCTCCCCAGAGGCCCGTCTGCTGGCGAGTTTCGGGCCCCAGGCCTCAGAGGGTATTCACTGGAGGCGGCCGCTCCTCGGCCTGGGCGCTGGGCCTCTGGTGGGAGGGCCACTGGACACACTTCACTGACGCGGTGCCCGAGCTCACGTGTCTCCATCCATGGCAACTACAGACCCGGGGCCGCAGCACCCGGAACGTCCTGCAGGGGAACCCGGTTCCGTGGGGAGTTTGCCTTGGACGAGGGGACAAAGGGGCGAGGGACGAGGGGAGGAGGAGCTTTGTCGACCGGCCCGGGTGGGGCCACAGACCCTGACACACCGCATGCGGACCTCCCCCCGGAAGGTGTGCGCACGGGCCCTGGCCCCACTCTGGCTGGGGGAGGAGGGGAAAGCATATCGAGGACCAGAACGACCTCTGACCCGCACCCACCACACCCACGTCAGACCCAGCTTCGTGACTCGGCTGCGGTGGAAGGAGGCGATCTCCTCGGGCAGCTCGGTTACCAAATCATGGGAGCTTGCCGCCAGTTGAGTGGAGTCAGCCACCGTGCAGGGATCGGCGGGACTCGGCCTGGTGCTGCAGAGACGGGGAGACACACGCAGCCCCCCGCCCACCTGGGACCATGGCAGTCACAGGCGTGAGCAGGCGGCCCCTCCAGACCCGCCAAGGACTGCACGGGGCTCCTGGGGGACTTTCCCCGCAACCGTCCTGAATCTCCGGGGCAGGAACCTTCTAGCGCCCACGGCAAAGGGGGAGCCCAGACCCCGTGGAGTGATTGGCAGGTGACATCTGGGCCCTCCATCTCCGGGGCAGGAACCTTCTAGCGCCCACGGCGAAGGGGAGCCCAGACCCCGGGAGTGATTGGCAGGTGACATCTGAGCCCTCCATCTCCGGGGCAGGAACCTTCTAGCGCCCACGGCGAAGGGGAGCCCAGACCCCGGGAGTGATTGGCAGGTGACATCTGAGCCCTCCTGAATTGGGAATCTCACTCCCCACACGGCTCTCCGCGCCTTTGCGGGTTTGTCCCACGCAAATTCTAACCCGAGTGTCAATTATGTCGACCAGCCAAGAAAGTCGCGGACCCCAAAGCACACTGAGATGGTCTTGCCTCGCAGGGGGACGGGGGAGGAGCAGATTAAATAACAAAACCATTGATATTAAGGACTCCCCAAAATTCCAGCTTGCTCCTGTCCCCCGCGCCCCCTCCCTAGCTGTGGCTCCTTGTGGAGAAGAAATGGAGACGTCAGGCCTCATCCCTTGCTCTGTGCGTCTTCCCTTCACGTCCACGGACACGGGCCGTGAGCCGTGGACACGCCTCCTTAAGGAGCATCACCCCGCTCCCTCAGCATGTCCCCCCACGGAGCTTCCCTCGGCGTCCTCGCAGTATGCTGGGAGCGTGACCTAAGTCAGAGCCCAGATTTCGCTCAGGTGGGTTTGTCCTTCAAAGAAAAACCCCTCGGGACCCCAACACATTGACAATATGGCCAGAAGGCCAAGGTCAAGCCCTGGGCAGCACCCATTCCTTCTGGGCGCTCTGAGGGTGCATCCGCCCCGTGCCTCACCCCGCCGGGCGCTCTGCCAGCACCCTCGGCCTCCCTTCCCTGGTTGGGGGCACCACCCCACTCGGCTTCATCTTCACTCGGCATGCTCCCGGGCCCCAAGTTCCCTTCTACAGGGACGCCCGTCACAGGGGACCAGCGCCCCGCCCGCCACCTCTTCTGGGCGTGACCATGTCTAGGAGACCCACTTCCAGGTGAGGCCGCATGCTGGGGGGTGGGGGTGGGGGTGGAGGTGGGATCCCCACCTAGTCAGCCAGATCTGGGCCCGTCACAGAGTCAGCGTGAGGACTCAGCCCCGATGCCTGCCTCCCGCCTGGCACCGTGGCCTCTCAGGGTCGCGCAGGGACCTGCGGCCGGGCTCCTCCTCCCTGTGTCCGTGGGCCCTGCCCCTCGAGGCCCCTCCCTCCTCAGCCTCTCCGTCTCCGCACGTGTTTCCGGGGCAGGAACCCGCATGGCCTCTCCGCACCTGCTCAGGCGCCTCTCCCAGACGCGGACTTGGCTCCGCCCCAGCTGCAGCACGCTGGCTGCCTGTAAAGTCGGGAGAACGCCGGGTCTCCAGCAGCCGGTGGCCCCGTCCACGGCTCGGTCGCCGGCCAGCGACCAGTCAGGCTGGATGTGCGTGTCGCCCTCTGGTCCCAGCGCCTTCGCTGTGCACATGGCGGGGACCCGGCCTCCGAGGCCGCCCGCTGCCGCCCAGGAAAACACTCTGTGCGGTGCTCGCCAGGAGCAGCCCTGAGCCCGAGGCGGCTGTGGGATGGAGAGGCTGCGGACCCTGACGCTCCCCTCGGCCACGCGGCCTGCTGTCAGTAGCGCAGGCCCCTCAGGGCGCACCTGTCACTGGGAGGGAAGGAGCCGTCCCTCCGGCTCAGGCAGGTGCGGGGACTCTCATCAGGCCCCACGCGTGGCCCTCGGGCTCCTCACGCCCACGTCCTGGACCAGGAGCCACAGAGTGCCCGTGGCCGTCGGTGACCGTGGGCATCCAAAGGGGCTGGACCGACGCCCGACCTGCTGCTGGGTGACCCGCGTTGCCACGGGCCTCATGCATGTGCGGCCCCCTCCTCCTCAGGGACTAGGAGGTAACGCACACGAGGCTCAGAACCTGCCACAGGCCAGCCGTGCTGGGCTGCACCCCCCCTCCCCCCGCAGCTGCCCCTGTGGCTTGCCTGGCCTGGGGCACCCACGTCTGATGGTGAGGCATCCCGCAGGCTGAGGGTGTGTGCCTCACCTGGTGCAGGTGTGGGGAGGGGACAGGGTAATGGACTGGGGGCAACATTGAGCCGGGCCCCGTGCCTGCTTTTCTGTGGCATAAACACAGCCCGGGATGGCTCCACAGCGCAGGGGTCTCTCAGAAAGTGGGGGGACACAGCTCCCATCCCCCAGCACAGCCTCCGGGCACCTGCACCTCCCTCCATGCACCTGCCCCCTCTCCGAGGTCTCTGTCAGGGCTGCCTCAGAATGCCCCGGAGCCGCCCCCCCTCCCCCCGAGTGTGATGCAGACGCCGGGGACTCCCGGCTGGTCTGACCCTGCACCCACACACCCATGTGGGCCCGGAGCCACCCTGAGGCCTGGAGCTACTGGCCTATGTCCTCCCTGCCTCCTCCTCCCTCCTTCCTTCTCTCCCTCCTCCCCGCCTCCTCCTCCCTCCTTCCTTCTCTCCCTCCCCCCGCCCTTCTCTGTCTTTTTTGTTTTGTTCTTTAAAGTGTAATTTACATGCAGCGAGATTGAAATGCAAAGATTCTCAGGGCAGCTTTATAAACCTAGACAAATCCATGCACCCACATCAACACTCCCCCCCTCCCCCTTCCCCCCCCGACCCCCCCCCCCCCCCCATCAAGACAGGGAACGTTCCATTCCCAGCCCTCCAGAAAGTTCCCACGACTTCTCCTGCTCAGCAGCGCCGGCCCCCACCCAGGCCACCTCTGCTCCGCTTCCTGCCTCAAAATTAGCTTCTCTCTCCTGGAATCTCCTGCAGACCCGGGGCGAGCACAGCTTTCCAGTCAGCTGCCTCCGCTCCCCACGCTTGTACCAATCACCCGGCAGGCGGGCGAGCTGCAGGCTGTTCTTTTGTCTCCAGGGATCCCCAGCTGGGCCCGGGGCCATCAGCGGGCCCCTCCCGTCTCGAAGGTCACTCAAGGAGATGGGGGGAGGGGGCCCTGGGGAAGGACCCTCTCAGTGGCAGCGAGGTCACGGGTCACAGAGGAGATGGAGTTGGCCCTTGTGACTCCCGCTGAGTCGTTTTCCGGAGCCACCATGCAGGGGCCCCCGCCCCGTCCCCAGCGGCATCTGAGAGTCCCCTCTGCTCTCTGCGCGGCACCAAGGCCTGGTGGCCGGGACACTGAGCGGCCATCCCACTGGGAAACTCGGGGTGCGGTCAGGGCTGAAACACCCCATGGGGGTCCTGTCGTCTCAAAGGCTGCAGCGGCGGGGGACATGCGTGGACGGCCCGCTGTCTGACCCGCTCCCCGGCTCTTACGGGAAGGTGAGCTGGCACTGGCCTCCAACTCGCCCGGTTCCAACAGGACTCGGCCCGTTTCCCGGGCAGCGTGTCCCCTCTGAGAACAGGCAGGACGGACCCCGGCTCGAAGCTGAGGTCTCAGGTGGGTCCCAGCCCCCACCCCACCCTCCACCCCACCACACCCCACCCTGACCCAGAGAACAGGGGCACGGAGCCCCCCTGCCTTCCCTGAGCCGGCCCCTCCTCTCCCCGGCGGGCTGACCTCAGGCAAGTCTCCTAAGCTGTTCATGCTTGTGTTTCTTGGGCTGAAACGTGAGGATACAAAGTGCCACCGCAGGCGACGTCGGGAAGATCCAGAGAGAGACTCGGATGCCAGAACAGCACCGGCCGGAGGCAGAGGTGGGCGTGACCCCGGGAGGGCGGCCGTGTCCATGTTGACAGGGGCCCCCACCCTCTCACTCAGCCCCGGTCCCAGCGATGGGAGAACCCTCACCCGGGGGATCTCTCATGACACAGACTGATCATGACGTCCCCTTCATAAAGCCCACCATCGCCACACCCCAGCCTCAGGGCAGGTCAGACACAGTGACGTGGCCCTTTGTGACCGGTGTGTGCGAGTTTTCCGGCCATCACCCCTGCCCATTCCCACGGGCCCTGGCCCAGCCGTACGGCGGGCCCTGCAGCCCCGTGACCCCGGGGCCGCGTCACCGGCACGTTTGTGAACGCTCCTCCCGCAGCCTGGGGGTCCCCTGGCTCACTGTTCTGCTCCGTTCGAGAAGGTCAACCTCCTCCAAGAGCTTCTTCTGACTTCCGCACATTGAACACAGTGCCCTCTGCGCTGCGAGCCGCCTCGTGCCTGTTGCTGTGGTCTGCTCAGTAGACGTGGGCCCTTCTCAGCAGGGAAGGGGCTTATGATTTCTCTTTCTGCCACCATACAGAAAGGACTCGGTAATCACTGCTGACTGGATACCTGGGCGGATGCGTGGATGATGGATAAATGGATGGATGGTGGATGGGTGGGTGGGTGGGTGGGTAGATGGATGGGTGGATGGCTGGATGGATGGTGGATGGATGGATGGATGGATGGTGGATGGATGGATGGATGATAGATGAATGAATGATGGATGGGTGGGTGGGTGGATGAATGGATGCATGATGGATGGATGGATGGATGGATGGAAGGATGTGGTAGGTAGATGGTTGGATGGATATGGATGGATGGATGGATATGGATGGATGGATGGATGGATGGATGGATGTGGTAGGTGGGTGGTTGGATGGATATGGATATGGATATGGATATGGATGGATGGATGGATTGATAAATATGGTAGGTGGATGGTTGGATGGATATGGATGGATGGATGGATGGATGGATGGATGGATGTGGTAGGTGGATGGTTGGATGGATATAGATGGATGGATGGATGTGGTAGGTGGATGGTTGGATGGATATGGATGGATGATGGATGGATGGATATGGATGGATGGATGGATGGATGTGGTAGGTGGGTGGTTGGATGGCTATGGATGGATGGATGGATAGATGTATGCTAGGGAGGTGGGAGGATAGATAGGCAGCTGGAGTGGTGAGACTGAACAGAATCTAAGTACATGTGCTACACAGAACATGGGGACATTTTCATCTCACATCTACCCTGGATATGGTTCCTCTCTAGTGGGTCCCCTCAGATACCGAGAGGTCTCGGCCAAATCATTAAACAAAAAAAAAATTAGACAGGAACACAAGGACTATGAGCCTCCTTTCATTCTCTTCCCAGATGAACTCATCCTGACCTCCACTAGACTAGCCTTTCCTGAAAACCTCTCCTTGTCTGGTCCTTTTCAAACCACCCCACCCCCCCCTTACCCACCACTGCCCTTCCTTCTGGTCCCTGTTATCTTAGGAACAGATGCATCAAGACTGAGGCTGTTGGCTGCGGAACATGAGGAGACTGAGCTGACAAATGACCCACCTTGTGCCGTTGGCATCAGGTGACGAACTCACAGAAACGACAGAAACAAAAATAGCCGCCAGGGCAAATGAGTATTGAGCCCTGATCCTGTGCCAGGCCCCTCGCGGAGGGCTTCACGCTCGCCCCGAAGCCAGAGGGGAGCAGACGCCCAACTGCACGCATTTACTGAGACATCAAGAGGACAACGCAACCTTTGGATCAATTCAGTCTTGTGACCATTGATTCTGCGAGTGCTGGGGGCCGACTGTGAGGAAGGTCGCTGAGCGCCTTCTCTCCTCACTCGAAGGTGAATCAAGAGATGCCTCCTGGCTGGGGGCCACTCGCACCCTGGAGGAGAGAGCAGATATGTGCCCGCTATGCTGGAAGGAGGGAGGGTGCCCGGACGTACTCAACAGGATGCAGGAAGCTCTTTTCTTAATATATCTTTATTGATTTCAGAGAGGAAGGGAGAGGGAGAGATAGAAACATCAATGATGAGAGAGAATCATTGATTGGCTGCCTCCTGCACGCCCCCCATTGGGGATCGAGCCCACAACCCAGGCCTGTGCCCGACCAGGAATCAAACGGTGGACTCCTAGTTCCATCATCACCACCACAATTATCACCACTAGCATCATCACTAAGCCACACCGGCCGGGCACAGCTCTGTCTCCTCGTTTGGGCTCACCAGCAGCCCTGCCAGGGACTTGCAGGGAGCCGGGCAGAGTGATGTGGTGATTAGTGCAGCTTGTCCTAACAGCCAGATTCATGCTTCGGGACTAGCGGGACCAGAGCCCATCTGCGGCCTCCTGTGTGGCTGAATCCAAAGCCCTGCGGCCTTGGGAACTGGCTGGAGAGCAGTCCAAGGCCTGGAGCCTGGAGCCCGGAGCTGCCTAGATGTCGTGTTTACCAGAGATCAGCACCAGAGGCGACAGACTCTCCCAGGGCCATGCCCATTGGCGAACCATACGCCCCGTGTCTCCCTTCTTTAAAACCTGCTTGTGACACCTGGCAGAGACTCCACCGGGGACCAAGCTTTAATGGGCTCCTCTGAGCAATGAGGGAGCGAAGAGAGCTCAGCTCTGAATGCAGCAGGGAGGGGTCCTTGGGTGGGAGCCTACGGAGAGGAGCCGTGCTAACTGGGTCTGGCATAAAGTCTTTCTAACCAATTAACCAGTGTCAGGATAGGCTTTGGTACAGCCCACACTTCCCTCCACTTACTACCCCATGTTTTAACAGCCGTCATAGCAAAACTGAGAGGCCCTCGCTGCCCCCACGGCCCTGTCTCTCCTGAGCTCATTGTAAATGTGCTTCTGTCTTCACTGTCCTGCTGAACCGGCTCCTGCCCAGGTCACCCTGGGCTCCATGTCACCAGCTCAAATGGCCACTTCTCTCTTTTCATCATTTGTCCTCTCAGCCACACTCACCATAGTGGTCCACTCACTCCATTCAACACTATTCTCTCAGCTTCTAGGACACCATCATCACCATCATCACTATCATTACCACCATCATTATAATCACCATCATCACCATCATTATAATCATCACCACCATCATCATAATCACCCTCATCACCACCATCATCATCACCATAATCATCATCATCACCATCATCACCACCATCACCACCATCACCCTCATCACCATCACCATCATCATCACCATCACCACCATCATCATCACCCTCATCACCATCACCCTCATCATCACCATCATCACCATCATTATATTCACCATCATCACCACCATCATCACCACCACCATCATCACCATCATCACCATCACCCTCATCACCCTCATCACCACCATCGCCACCATCATCACCATGATTATAATCACCATCATCACCACCATCATCATCATCAACCATCTGCTGCTAACTTCACCATCATCACCATCATCACCACAATCACCATCGCCATCACCACCTCCATCATCACCACCACCGCCATCACCACCACCGCCATCACCACCGCTGCCATCACCGCCATCATCATCATCACCGCCATCATCACTACCATCATTACCATTATCATCATCATCATCACCATCTGTGCCACGCCAGCGCAGCCAGGTTCAGTGAGCCTGAGGGGGGCGGGGGAACGTTGAGAAAAAACAGACAAGAGAACAAAGCTGGGTCTGGCTGGGACGCTGCTCTCTCTGATGGAGAGGCAGCCCACGGCCTGCAAGCCGAGTCTTTATTTTACAGCCAGGTTCCACGAGGCAAAGGAAGGGCGTGGTTACAACGTTCTTGCGGGTCTCGAACCTACTCAATACATGCACCTGATCAAGCTTTGTTTACTTGCTGCACCTCCAGCAGCCCGTGTCACTCAGCCACGTGGGGCCACAGGTTCAGACCATAACCTGTCCAAACACTAGAGCCACTCTCCACATCTCCCCCCTTTTTTTCTGTTTTTAAACACTTTCATTTACACCATCAAAAGCTCTAGGCAAATTATGCAGCATAACCAAAACATCAAGAACAAACTTCTGGCTATTAACAAAACAACCAACACAGTAACGTTAATGTAATACAGCAACAAAACTCTGGCTATTAATAAAACAATAACAAAACAATGCCAATGCAACACAGCAATGAGAAACCAAACTACAGACATGTTGAAGTTTCTTTTGCTGCTGGTGTATATCTTACTCAGAGTCCTCAGACGTGGCTATGCCAGACTTTACAGAAAACTGGCAGCTCACCGAATCCCGCATAGCCAGACACATAGCTTCCACTCCCTGCTTTTCCACCATCTGCTGCTAACTTCTTCAGCTGACCCCATGTTGGTACCTCGGTCCCTTGAGTAGTCTTCGTTGTCTTCTTCCGCATCTCTGTCATCGGGCACTCGCAGTCTTTTGAACGGAGGGACAAGGAGTTCTCTGGGTCCCCTGCACCTCCTCCAGCCGCTGGTGACGCTTCTCTGTCTCCTCTCCTCGATGAGGAGGCCGCACAGCTGCCGCAGGTCGGCGAGCCTCTGCGGGATGGTCTCGGCACTCAGGGCGCTGCTGTCGGTGACGATGCTCTGGCTCCTCTCGAAGATGCCGTCGATGCGAAGATGTCGTCAGTGCGAGGATGGTGCCCCTGGATTCTGAGGATCAGGCTGCTTGGACGGTTGGCTTTGGGACTGAGCCGGCACCAGTCCCAGTCAGATCAGCCCCGTCCGCTCCGGTGGAAATCTGGTCCCTTCCTCAGCTTCTTCAGCCGCTGCTGCATGGAGTCCTCTCCGGCAGCGAGCAGCCCTCGGTCCTGCAGAGCTGGAGACCTCCAACTCCGAGTCTGGCGTCCCACACAGACCCCGAGTTCCAGGGAGCTCTCAGGTCATCGAACAGCCAAAACTCATATTGAGGTCATCAACCACAGAGCACAGCAGACAGTCCTTAACAAAATGCGCTGCCTGGCTCTGAGCATCCCGCTGACCAGGACTTCCATCCTGTGCTTTACACTTCCTAACAACACTTAAAAAACTTAAAAATGCATCACTAAGCACTGTTTTAGGGATCCCCTTTCTGAGACCCTGAGTTCTCCATGTGTTACACCCAGCGGCTACCACACCTCGCTCCCTACTCTACTTTCACCTTCTGCACATGCCTCAGGGAGTCTCCTTTCACCTGACCATCATAGTCCCCCCAACTCAGGGCCGTGTTGGGCCCCATATGTGCCGCGCCAGCACAGCCAGGTTCGGTGAGCCTGAGAGGGGGCGGTGGAATACTAAGAAAAGACAGACAAGAGAAGAAAGCTGGGTCTGGGTGGGGTGCTGCTCTCTCTGATGGAGAGACAGCCCACAGCCTGCAAGCCGAGTCTTTACTTTTTAGCCAGATTCCACGAGGCAAAGGAAGGGTGTGGTTACAATGTTCTCGTGGGTTTCAAATCTACTCAATTACATGCACCTGGTCAAGCCTTGGTTCCTTGCTGCTCCTCCCGCAGCCCACATCACTCAGCCACGTGGGGCCACAGGTTCAGACCATAACCTGTCCAAACACTGTAGCTGCTCTCCACAACCATCATCATCACCATCACCACCATCACCACCATCATTATCATCACCATCATCACTACCACCACCATCATCACTACCATCATTACCATTATCATCATTACCATCACTATCACAATCATCACCACCATCATTATCATCACCATCATCACTACCATCACCATCATCACCATCATCACCCCATCACCATCACCACCATCATCACTACCATCATTACCATTATCATCATCACTATCACTATCACCATCATCACCACCATCATTATCATCACCATCATCACTACCACTACCATCACCATCACCATCACCATCATCACCATTACTATCACCATCACCATCATCACCACCATCATTATCATCACCCTCATCAGCACCATCAGCACTATCACCACCATCACCACCATCCATCACTACCATCATTACCATTATCATCATCACCACCACCATCACCACCATCATCACTATGATCATCACCACCATCATTATCATAACCATCACCATCACCATCACCATCACCACCATCTCCATCACCATCACCACATTTACTGGGTATTGGCTCTGTTACAGGCTCTGTGCTGAGTACTTTACACACATCATCTCATCATATAACTTCCGCACATCTCGTTAGGGTGGGGCGCTTTGTTGCCCTAATTTTACAATGTTTCATTAGCTAAGAGATTAGATACCAAATCTGGAACCAGGCTCCCTGGTCCTGTCAAATTACCCCTAGGTGTCCTTGGGGTAAGTTAATTAACTCACTGATCCTCAGTTTTCCTCGCCTGCAAAATGGGGTGAACGGTAGGGTCCGCTCCACAGAGCTGTCGTAGGGTTCCAGGAGAGGGTCGTGGGAAGCAATAGGCTGGTGCTTGGTGAGCAATGAGAACTCAGAAACTGTGGGCCAGTCCGTCCACGAGGCACAAAAACATGAGGACCCCTGAGGCTCTCGGGGGATGAGGACTTCGCTCCAAGTCATGTTGGGAGTGCTCAGTCCTCAAGGCTGCCTCCTGCCAGGACGGGGATCCCCGTGGAAGGAGGCAGGACTGACACGCGGCCCCTTTGTTCCAAGGCGGGCAGGAGCCCGTCCTCCCCCACTCCTATCAAATGTTCTAGAAGCAGCACAGGCCCCGACTGAGGCGCCTCTTGTTTTCACTGCTTTGACCTTTCAGAAAGCTCTCTGCGTCCTCTGTGCCGGCGTCACCATCTGAGAGGAAGCTGCACAAAGCCATCCCCTGCCTCCCACACGCCAGCCCGGTCCTCCTCCCACCCCCTGCTGGCCCCGTGCACCTGCTCTGCATCCCGGGCCCCCTCCGAGCAGCCCCCGAGCACAGAGACGCGGGGGCTGCGGGCGGCAGTGGCATTTGCTCCGCTGTAAATTAGCTTGTCTCGAGGCTGGCGAAATGGCTCTGAAAGAAAGTTGCTTAAAGTTCACTCTTGATTCCAGTGAGAGAAGCAGACGTTGCCGGGACCTTTGCCAGCTGAGGAAAAGGGAAAAAGGGGGGAGCCGTTAGCCCCAAACCATGGGGAGCGTCTTGGCCTGCAAAGAGGCATCTGTAGGTGACAGCCAGGAGGCACGCGGCTTGGGGACTCCGGCGGGTCACCAGGGCTGTCCCCGAGGTCCACGCCGAAGCTCTTTCCCTCCCAAAGGCCCCTGAGAGCCGCACGCCGTGTGGAGTGGGCACCGTCCCTGCCGCCTCCCACCCTCCAAACAGGCCGTACAGTTTGCTCACAATGCTCCACCTGCCTGAGATGCCCCACCCTCCTCTCCAGGGCGTACACACCAGAGGCCTGAGCTGGGGGCCACTTCCTCCAGGAAGCCCTCCCTGAAGCCCCCCCCCCCCCACCATGTGCATAGTTTTGCCACTCGCACTGCCCGGTGGGGCTTGCCCTGCGTTCCACGAGGGACACCTATTTCCACCCAATGATATCTCTCTGCTCCTTGGAACACCCCCGAGGAGCCCCAGAAGGACAGGTAAGTTCTTTGGCACCCAGTCCCCTGCGGGGGACCCACAGTTCTCGCTGCGCCCTGGGAAGCCACCGGAGGGAGACAGTCATTCTTCGCTGACCCTGGATGAACGGGGAGTTCGACACCAAGAACCTGGCCTGGGCTGCGGAGGTGGGCAGAGCCTCCCCGGGCCTGGCCCTCCCTCCTCCCCACCCGCCAAGGATCTCAGCCTGCACCGGGCGCCACCTTCACCTCCCGACTGCTCCCCACCCTCCGCCGTCCCCAGAACCTGCGCTCAGCCTCGCAGAGAATCCTCTGGTGTGTCCCCCGCCTCCATCCTCACCTGTCAGATCACACCACCTCTCACCTGCACTCCTGTGAGAGCCCCAGGGTCTCCGCTTCATTTGTCAATTAGGGGTTAGGGTTAGGGTTAGGGGGTTAGGGTTAGGGTTAGGATTGGTAGTTAGGGTTAGGGTTAGGGTTAGGGTGGTGGTTGGGGTTAGGGTTAGGTTTCGGGGCCAGGATGCAGGTAGTGTTGGGTTAGGATTGGAGTCAGTGCCTCAGCATGTGGTTATGGGGAGAATGTTCTTTGGTCCACTTATAGAGGACACTGGCCAGGATGGTTCCTGACCTCATACCTGGCTCTCGGCCTGGAACTGATCCCACCGGATGGGGCCACACCTGGCCCAGGTCTCAGGGCAGGGCTGAGAGGCCCCGCAGGCCCTGTACCCAGAGGGCAGGAGACAGAGAGAAATAGACAGACAGAGACAGATAAGAGAGACAGAGAGAGGAAGACAAAGGCCGAGACAAAGAACTAGAAACAGAGACAGAAGTAGAGAGAGTGAGAAGGAGAGAGACACTGACACAGAGAGCAAGCAGGCAGAGCCCAGGACTCAGGGGTAGGGATGGAGACAGGCGGTCCCTGGCAGCTGGCCCGCAGCCTCTTGAGGGGACCCCACCCCAGGCTCCTCACAGAGCCCAGTGGGAACCAGCTGAATGAATGTTCTGGTGCCTCATGCAGTCCCGTGTCAGAGGGGTTCCTGATGTGATTTCCCCGGGAAACGACGGTGGGAAATTCTCCCTCCCCATCGACACCTCCCCGGCGGAGGCTCGGGAGCCCGGCTGAGCCACGACCGACCCAGAGCCACTCAGGCCCCCACACCGCACTTCCACGGAAAGGCCGCCGGTTTCGCCCGTGGGCAGGAGGTCCGGGCGGGCACGCTGCAGGGGCAGAGCTGGGCCTCTGAGGCTGCGTCGGGTGGCAAGAGCACTTGAGGACACGGTCCCAGCTGGCTCCTGGATCCGGGGTCGTGGCAGCCCGTCCTGCCCAGACGACCTCGTGCTCACTGCTGGGCCAGGGCCTCTGCGCCCGTGAGCACACGTGTGTGGGAACAGCGTGGAGAACTCCATGGGCCTACCGTTGACTCCACACACTTCCAGCGTTTTTTATGCCAGAAACTGTGGGGCTGACAAAAGGGGGGCTCAGACCCCACCCCGCCATGACATCACTCCTGTGTGGCTGTGTCCTCCGTGCAGGGACCCCATCTTCACCGGCAGCCGACGCCCCACTGTGTTGTTGCCTGAGTGACAAGAGGAGTCAGCGTGGGGAGAAGGGCAGGGTGTCCCAGCAGAGCAGCGAGCAGAGCGGCGGGCAGAGCGGCCGGCAGGCTGCAGAGGCCTGGACCATCCTCTGGGCTCGCCTGGGCCTCGGGGCAGCGGCTGTCTGGCTCCGAGTCTCGCAGCCCCACCGGCCTCTCCAGCCCATTGAACGGTTCCTTGTCTAAGCTCCACACAAGAGCATTTTAATGATAATGACAGGCTTTCTGGGGCCACAGAGCTCACACTCCCTTAGAGGTGGGTGCTCTTCCGATGCTCGAGGGAGGGGAGGAGGGAGCAGCTGCCCCGCCCCAGGCTCCTAGCTCACACCTGGGAGCTCCCGCCCACCCAGGCTCCTCGCTCACACCTGGGAGCACCCGCCCACCCAGGCTCCTCGCTCACACCTGGGAGCACCTGTTCACACCAGGCTCCTCGCTCACACCGGTTGAGCTGAACCATGTGGGCTCCCCTCCTCTCAGACCAGCTCCTGGCCAGGTGGCTGTTTTCTCTGTCGGCTCCTCCAAGTCCAGCGGGCACCCTGGCCCCTTCCTGGCCTGGGGGAAGGGGTGCCCACAGGCCCGGTGCCCTCGCTCTGTGCACCGCCTGTGAGCGCAGTCTCGTCCTTGTGAAGTCCCGGAAACAGCTCCCCACGCAGCAGCTGCCGCACAGACCCTGTCTGCTGGGACGTGTGAAGGGTTCGCACCTTCTGTCTGAGTTTGTTTCTCATCTCACCCGGCACAGCGTGTGTCTGAGGACGGGAGCGGTCCCTTCGCTGCCTGGTCCACGGGCCAGCACACAGCCTCCGAGTCAGACTCAGCACCTCGGAGTGTCTCTCCACCTCCCTCCCACTGGCCAGACCCCTGACTCGTGTCCACGCCCCAGCACGCATGGTGAGATCCCCGGACACGGTGCGGGCAGAGGAGCAACCCGTGGTCAAGGCCAAGGACTGTCCCGCTCCCAGCTCTGCCGCCTCCTGACTTTGGGAGCGAGGACAGGTGACCCCTGGAAGGTGTGGGCTGGCTGAGAGTGTTCCATGGGACCACGGCGGGGACACGCCTGGCCCCGCCTCCTGTGGGCCACCACGGGTGCCCGATCACGGAGCACCTGCGTGACCAGCTGCGTTCTTGACGCCCTTATCAACTGCAGGGTGAGGACTGTGTGCTCAGCTCTGGGCCTGTGGCTCCAGCGGGAGGGAGGCGCCCAGCACGTCCACGTGTCGCTGTGGGCACTCGGGAGCCGGCCTGAAGGTTTGCTCTGAGGATTAAACGACGGAGCGCATGTGAAGAGCTGCCCCCGGCGCCCGGCGTGCCCCGGAGGCTCGATAAATATCAGCCTCAGGAATAACGGCAACATTTACCGAGGGCTTTGCGCGCCGCCCCGCTTCCGAGCGCCTCTGCGTTAACCCGCGGGACTCCGTGCCTCCCAGAAGGCGGCGTCCCCGCGGCCACGCCGGAAACCGAGCCCGGGCACCGAGTGCTGGCCGTGGCCACCGGCCTGGCTCCGAGCTTTCACACCATGTCACCGTCACTCAGCGCCCTGAGGGCAGGACCGGGCCGTCTCAGCGCCTCCCGCTGGGTGGGCATCAGGTGCCCACTGAGTGTGCTCGCCCGATGGAGGTGCCCAGAGAGGGGCCTTCCTCCCAGCTCGGGGTTCTCCCCGACACCCCACTGAGCGGCCGGTGGTCAGTGGTCTCCCCGCTTCCTCCTGAGCCTGGAACGAGCCCCCACAAAACGACGCTCCATTGGATGTGAGGACAAATGGACCCGTGTGAGACGTGGGTGTGTGGCCGCCCCGCCCCCGTGGGCCTCCTGCCACCTGGGGAGCGCTCTGATTCTGGGCCACGGGCGCCCCCTCCCGGGCCTTCCCCCCACGTGGGTTCCAAACACCAGGCATTTCAGGAGACCTAAGGTGCCCGCCGCCCGTGTCCCCACCCAGCCCTCGAGGCCACCCCGGCCACCACCTCCCCGGCCACGGACGTTCGGGT
This sequence comes from Cnephaeus nilssonii, assembly GCF_951640355.1. NCBI lineage: Eukaryota > Metazoa > Chordata > Mammalia > Chiroptera > Vespertilionidae > Cnephaeus > Cnephaeus nilssonii. Next base: position 101,001,901 of record NC_137078.1, on the reverse strand, counting down.
GGGTTTCGTCTCGGGCGGCACACACACCGTATGGCGATATCCAGAATATTCTGGATCTCTTCCATGTGTCCCTGTGCACACATGTGAGCGTCTCCCTGGTTCTGTTCCCAGGAGGGTGTTACGGGCGGCAGGACATGAGCAGTTGCCGTGTTATTGCGTGTTCTCCCGGCTCCCTCAGGGCGGGGACGCCGCTCTCCCAGCAGCAGTGAGTTCTCTCCGGCGTTCGGGCCCTGGTGGTCCCACTGGTGTTCACGGGACACCCATGCGTGTGGGCGCAGCGCGGGGCCGGAGTCAGCCAGGCACACGGTGTCTGACTGCAGCCGCTCGGGGGCCCCAGGCACAGGGGCCAGGCTGGGCATCCACAGCTCACAGACGGGGGCCTTGGGGACTGCGGCGTCTTTGGGCCGCAGTGTGCTCATCTGCCGCAGCTGACGAAGCGGAGAACACGCGTGTAGCTATGGAGGCACACGTCGACATAAATACGTGGACGGAGGAAGAGCGAGAGGTCCATGGAGAAAGACGGGTAGAGAGAGAGGTGATGTAGACATGGACATGGACATGGACAGAAACAGAGGCAGAAATAGAGACAGAGACAGAGGGAGAGACGGACATGGATAGAAAGAGACAGATACGAACATGAACATGGACATGGAGATGGATATTTACATGAACAGAGACCGAGAGAGGCAGAGACAGGCAGCGATGGAGATGGGCATGGATGGGGACAGGACGGAGAGAGACCCGATGCACGTGCCCACACGTGAACCCTGTCCTGCACACGCATGGGAGAGGCAGCCACAGCCAGGAGTGAGCACAGAGACGCGGACATCGAGCTACAGACACACACAGCACGGACACGCACACACAGCACGGACATGCACACACAGCACGGACACACACACACAGCACGGACACACACACACAGCACGGACACGCACACACAGCACGGACACGCTCCCCCAGCACGGACACGCACACACAGCACGGACATGCACACACAGCACGGACACGCTCCCCCAGCATGGACACGCACACACAGCACGGACACGCACACACAGCACGGACATGCACACACAGCACGGACACGCTCCCCTAGCACGGGTTCTGGTGCCTCAGTTCCCACCTCATAACTCGTCGGCTGCCACGGGAGGAGGATGCGAGATCATACCTACCGAGCACGTGGCATGGCGCCTGGCCCCAAACAGCGCTCCCACTGGTGACCACCTGTTTCCCGTGTGTGCGCCCCGCCCCCCAGGCCACGGGGACACACCCGTGTGAGCAAGGGCTCCCTGCAGGGGGACACCCAGTGAGGGGTGTGGTCTGGGATTGGGTGATGCGGGAGGGGCTGGGCTTTGCTCTGGATGGATGCTGGGCAGGAGGGAGGGGGACTCAGCGAGGGAGCACCGCCATGGTTTCCGGTAGAAGGCGGGAGACGTGAGGTCACCGCTGGCATGGTGAGATTGTGGGGGGACTCCGCTCCGGAGGGGGGGCAAGTGGTCATTCTGGGGTCTGAACCTCCCCGACTGGGCTCAGACCCCACCGTAGGGTGGCCTTGCTGACCTTGCTATGCCATGAAACCTTTTTTTCTTTTTTTAAAATATATTTTTATTGATTTCAGAGAGAAAGGGAGAGGGGGAGTGAGAGAGAAACATCAATGATGAGAATCATTGATCGGCTGCCTCCTGCACGCCCCCTACTGGGGATCGAGCCAGCAACCCGGGCATGTGCCCTTGACCGGAATCGAGTCCTTGGGCCGACGCTCTATCCACTGAGCCACACCGGCTAGGGCTGCCATGAAATCTTTTATGACGAGCAGGAGAAACAGCACCGCGCCCACCCGGTGTGGCCGGCACCCCACGCACGGCCCACCCACCGGCCCGGCCACCCCGCTGTCAGCGGCTCCTACCGCTCCCCAAGCAGCAGACAGACCTTCTGATGCAGGTCCTTCCTCAAGTAACAGCTGCTCCCGCGCTGCCATCTCCTCTTGCTTGCGGTCTGCGCCTCGGCCTTTCTGCCCCGCGGGCTCCGCTCTGGGTCCTGCCGGCCCGTCTCCACGGAGGGGCCCGCGCCTCCCAGGTGGGGCATGGCCGTCTCCCTCCCCCAAGGCCACGGGGCTCCTGAGGGGCAGAGCGGGTCCTCCCCCGGCCCTTCCTCCGCCAGACACACCCGCACGGGGACCGGGACAGACTGTTCCGTCCGCCGGGCCGTCCTCAGGGCACAGTGAGCGACTGAGAGCCCCCAGGACAGAGTGTGGGCTCCGAGTCTGGGCCTGGGGTCCGCCCTGACTCCACGACCACACTGGGTGGAAGGGTGACCCCCAAACGCGTGTCCACCACCCCGTGCATGGGACCTTGTCCGGGGGTGAGTCTGGGCAGGTGGAATCGAGGGTGTGCTGGGGAGGTGGGTCCTCGATGAGTGGCAGGTGCCCTTCCAACACGGGGAGGGACGCACAGACGTACGGAGAAGAGGCGCGTGACAACGGAGGCCGAGGCAGCAACGGAGGGGTGCCCTGCCAGCCCAGGAACCCCGAGGGGGCTTCAGCCGCCAGGAGCGAGGGGGGCCGGGGGGGGGTGTCTCTCTCAGAGCCCCCAGGGTGGTCGCCCCTGCCCTCGCCTGGATGTTGAGCTTCTGGTCTGCGGGGTGCAAGGCCCGTTTCTGTGGCTGCCGGCGCCCGGGTTGCTGTGAGAACCCCAGAGAGTTAACGCAGTGGCGTACGGTGCCACCCAGCCCTGCACCCAGGCTCTGACCCCCACCGTGTGGCCGCCCTTTGTTGGGGGCCCTGGGCCTCCGCGTCTCGGGGCTGCGGCTCAGCGGCTGTCTCCGGCGGAACCCTGCCGCTCAGCCCTCAGGCAGCCGCGGGGTAATGACTGTCATTATGTGGTTGTGGTGTCGCGGGCGCCGGTGATTTGTCATTGTTAACATTTATGAAGCGTCCAGTCCCTCCGCAGGAAATGATGATGCGAAGCACAGGGAACTGTCCCCCCATCGGCCGGGCCGGCTCAGGGAGAAGTTTCCGGAAAGGAGAAAGGACTCGGGCAGAAGTGGGGGTGGGGGCAGTGGGCTGAGACCCTTCCAACAAACCCCCTAAAACACTTGAAAATGTCAACGGATGCTGACGGGCAAGTTCTGCTGGAGAAGGGGAAGCCGCCGGTACACAATGAAGGACGGCCCGGCCGGGGGCTCAGTGGTTGACCGTTGACCCAGGAACCAAGAGGTCACAGTTGATTCCCAGTCAGGGCACAGGCCTGGGCTGCGGGCTCGATCCCCAGTGTGGGGCGTGCAGGAGGCAGCCGGTCCATGATTCTCTCTCCTCATGGATGTTTCATGGAAAGCTACAGGGAGCCCCCACCCTAGACTCCCGGGGTCTCGTCGGGCTGCCCAGGAGGGCCTGGTGTGTGGGAACTGTGGGTGAAGAGCAGGGTCTCCCGAGGCCGGTCACAGCAGACCCCACCCACCCTCCCCACCCACCGGTCCCACCTGAGCCCACTCCCCAGAGGAGACCGCAGGCCCCGCCCCATTCCTGCCCCAGGGTCCGGCCTCAGTTGTTGCACAACCGGCCAGTGGCCCCGCTGTCTTTGGAGGGAAAGGGCCCAGGCCGGTGGGTGTCCCTGACGTCGACCCTCCTCCGAACATAAAATTCTCTGGGCTCCTCACTGCCTGGACGTACAGGATGATGATTCCAGTGCGTCTGCGGTCCTTGGGCCATAGGCTGGGCCCCAAGTTGTGGACGGGCACCCATCCCGGCGCCGCCCGCCCGCCCGCCCGCCGCCGCGGCAGGTCCGCTCTGGCCGGGCAGCTGTGCGGCCCGGAGCTCCCGGCCTCCCTGGACTGGTTTCTTGTTCCGCAAGACGGTGGTGGCGTCAGCGTCTCCCTTGCCGGGCTGTTGGAGGATCCAGCGAGTTAATGTGATAAAGCGCTGGGAACAGTGTGTGCCATGGAGCCCGCGCTGTGTGAGTGTGTGTGAATAAATAAGAACGAGTGTTTTGTCTGCTTGCTGGTTGCAAGTGATTTCTGCCTGCCATCACGGGGAAGCCGCAGCCAGTGTCCCTGGAGAGCACCCCTCCCAACCCCCTCTCCTCCCCCCCCAACCCCCCTCCTCCGGCCCCCACTCCATCCTCTCCCCGCTCAGCGTTCTGCCTCCCGCAGCATGCTGACACCTAAGTAGACACAGTCTGTCAGCTTGGGCATAAAAAGCTGCAAGTGGCATTTAGGAAGGGAAAACAAATGATTTTCCCCGGCTCTCTCTGAAGTCCCCGTGTCCCCAGGGGATGAACACTGAAGTATCTCACAATAGCTTTCAGGGAAGTCGGAAGATAAACGCAAACACTGCTCATGTGTCTGAGGCGCCCAGGAGGGCTGGCGGGCGGGGCCGGGCTCCAGCAAAGGCGCAAAGGAGACCTTTCTCCCAGGGACAGCGGTCCTGCGCTGCTGCCAGCACGCCATCTCTCTGAGCAACCCAGCACCCGGCAGCCCTCACTGGAGCCAGCCCCCTCCCCGCTCCAGCCCCAGACCCACACCGCCTAGTCCGGAGCTGCCCGTCCAAGCCGCGGTCAACTTCCGCCCCCAAAGCCCTGATTCCCGCCCCTGATTCCTGGGGAATGTTTTGTGCAGAAACACCGGCAGCAGAGTGGCAGATGCCGGAGCAACGGGACACCGAGAGCCCGGGTGGGGGCACAGGCAGGGCTATGTGGGAAGTTAAGGGTCACAGAGATGGGAGTGACCATTCTAAGTGCCACAGGACCACTCCTGAGAAAGTGTCTGAGGTTATTGAACCATAGGCTGGGCCTAGACAGGTCACCCGAGCAGGGAGCCAGGGGAACATGGACACTAACCTCCATGGACACTAACCTCGATTTTCTCACCTAAAAGTAAACCCTGCATGACAGGATTGTTATGAGGATTAAATGGGTCATTTATGGCCTGGAAAGTAGAGCATGAGATATTCAGCAGATGCCATCATTACTGTTTTCATCATCACCATCATCACCATCACCACTATCATTATCATTATCCTCACCACCATCTTCACCATCACAACCATCATTATCATTACCATCATCATCACCACCATTATCATCATCATCACCATTATCATCACCATCACAACCTTCATTAGCCACCATCATCATCATTATCACTATCACCATCACCATCATCATTGCCATCACCATCATCATCACCATCACAACCATCATTATCCAACATCATCATCATTGCCATCATCATCATCACCATCACTATCACCATCATCATCATCATCACCATCACCATCATCATCACCACCATCATCATCATCATCACCACCATTATCATCATCATCATCACGATCACAACCATCATTATCATCACCATCATCATCATTACCATCATCATCATCACCATTATCATTACCATCACTATGATCATCATCATCGCCATCACCATCATCATCATTACCATCACCATCATCATCACCACCATTATCATCATCACCATCATCATCATCATCACTATCACCACCATTATCATCATCATCACCATCAGCACTACCACCACCATCACCATCAGCACTACCACCACCATCATCATCATTACCATCATCATCACCATCACTATCACCATCACCACCATTATCATCACCATCATCATCACCATCACCACCATTATCATCATCACCATCACCATCACCATCAGCACTACCACCATCATCATCATCACCATCGCTATCATCACTATCACCACCATAATCACCAACGTCACTATCATCATCACCATCACCATCACTATCATCACCATCACCATCATTATCACCATCAGCACTACCACCACCATCACCATCATCAACATTATCATAATTATTATAGCCTCGAAGGGAGAAAAGACTCTGGGCTCTAACAGATGGGTTATCCTGGGACAGGAGAGAGGCAGAGGGAGGCAGGTCAGGCAGGTGAAATGAGAGGCAAGGAAAGGAGGCTGGGAGGATGGAGGGTTCCCGAGGCCAGTTTTGCTGTAGGGCTGGAAGCAGAACCTAGTGGCAAGGGTAGGCTGGGGTCAACTGGTAGCAGCTTTGTAGGACCCCAGGGTCTCCCGCCCTGCCCTTCCCCCAGACTCCTGGCTTTGTCCTTCTTTGCCTCGAACCCAAATGTTCCACCCATGCTTAGGTGGTAACCCCAACTCCATATCTGGAGATCCACGCCACCTTCTAGCAACGTGTGTGAACACAACAGCAGAGGCACAAGCGTGCTGTACAGGGTCGGTCCCCTAAGGCCACCCAAATGGAGCCCTTCTTTATAGGAGCCTGGCTTCCTCCCCCGCATGTCTGCCTCGCCCTCTCGGCTTAACGGGGGGGGGGGGGGGGGGGGGGGGAGGGGCGTCCTGGGTTTCTTCTAAGAGGCTGATTGGCACGTCCTCCTGGGCGGGGAGTGAGAATGGCACGAACCAGCTGGCAGGCTGCAGCGCCAGGCCTCCAGCTCGGGCCTGCTGTAATCGGGATAATGTGGGAGCTGATTTGTTCTGTCCAGAATGTACCATTATTGTTAGATTTCCCACTAGCTAGCTTTGGCAATAGTCAATTATGTCTGCTTCCCACCTGGGGGGACTCCTGATCCTTTCTCGGGCAGGGACATGGCCTCCTCCGGCGAGGCTGTAAATGCCTCATTACTGCTCTCAGCTGCACACTTGGTCTTTTTTCTCACTCTGGGTCACATTTCATTTTGGTTTAAATAATGAAACCAGCAGACCGGAGATTAGAGCTGTTAAATGATTTTTTGCTCCCAGGAAACAGATGCCTGTCCAAGCTCCGGACTCCCCGGCAGCCCCGTGCGCGCTCGGTGCTGACAGGACTGGAAGGAGTGGACTCAAGCGGACAGTGTGGCTCAAACGCCCAGAGACTAGACTCACAGTCCATTCTGAGACCGAGAGGGCAGCCACCAGGGCAGAGGGGGAGGAGACGGGCCCTGGGCCCTGATGGCAGTTGCAAAGTAAGTCTTGGAGTCTCACACCCACAACCATAGTGAGCTCTGTCCTGAGGCAGGGGTGGAGACAGATGCCTCGGACCTTCATGGGGCGGCAAGACGACCCGGGCCCGTCATGCTGTTTCAGGTGCTTTCTCGTGGGTCTTCATTTGATCTTTCCACCGCTCAGAAATGCTCTGGGGTCACGTGGCAGCCTCCTGTGCAGAGAAGAAAAAGCTTCAGAGATCCTTGGCTCAACCAAGGTAGCAACACCTCCTACGCCAGCCCAGCTTGCAGCCCTGCATTCTCCCCCCTCCCTGTCCTCTCCTCCCCACAGCAGGAGGCCGGGAGTCCAGCGTGGCCAACGATGAGCCCCAGGTGATGCGTGAGCAGGAGCCAGACTCGGCCTGTGCACTGCCTTCTGTTCCAGGGGTGACCCATCTCCGCTTCCCCTGTGGACAGAGGGACCTGCTCACTGAGAAACAACAGCACGAATCCCAGGGCCATTGTGAACCCTCTGAGCCTCCGTTTCCTAATCTGTGAAGTGGGAGGAGTCAGGCCAGCCCTGTGGTTAGAGAGTGTGTGTGGACGCGCCTGAGCTGCTGTTACGATCTAGGATTCCAGCAAGAAGAAAGGCTGCCCACAGAGAAGCCACCTCCTGCGCCCCTCCCACGGGACAGGTGCCCGAGCAGCGCAGGATGGAGCGCGCTGGAGAAGCCGCGGGTGTTGTGCTGGAAGACGGGCCACAGACCGGGAGGGCGGGGCTCCGGGAGACAGGAAATCGCTTCCAGTGACTTACAAACCTTGTGCGGAGAAAATGGCACCATCACAGGTCAGAGGATGTGGCAGGAAGCCGATTGCACGTCCCGTTAATCAGACCCGAATTAACTTGTGTCGAGTGGCTGGAACAGGCGGTGCCTTGGGCCAGACCCAGCTGAGCCGGCAATTGAGTCCCCGGGAGCAGGGCCGGGTCCCCACTTCCCGGGTGGTTGGCCCTGTTTCAGCCATACCAGGAGTCCACTCACTCTGACCAGGGTCACCAAGGGCCACAAGGAAGGGAAAGTCACGGCTGCTCCTCAGGGCTGGCCCACACGGAGGTTGTCATCTCTCCTCCTCCTTCCCCTCCCCCACCAACATGACACTTTTTACTGGACCCCACCCCCATCTAAGAGGACCCCTGCCTTACTCATCTCCCAGCTTCCATTTGCCTTGGGCCCCTGGTGTGGTCCTAAGGTGTCTGAACCACACCACGCCTGCAGGTTCAGCTCAGCGGCCCTAGTGTGTCCTTCCAGCTCAGGCCCCGTGGACACAGGGTTAATTCTGGTGCTTGGCGGTTCCGCCCCCAGACAGCCTGGAGCTCCTGAGAGCAGAGCATCCAGCTCCACGGTCGGGAGCCTTGGTGACGGCGCCCTCTGGTGCTGAGGCTGAAGCATGCGTGCACTTGGGCGGCAGGCAAGGCTGGTTCAACCGCCACGCTGCTGCTTTCTTGCTGTGGCTTCGTGCGACTTGCTTGGCCTTGTGAAGGCCTGGTTTTCTGACATGCGAATGGGGTAATGAGGCATTTCCGGAGGGAGCTGCCACCCCTGCGTTATGAGCTGCCACCCTCACTCCAGCGCACTGTGGCCCGGATCCCATCCCCACCATCCTGCTGAATCTGAGCATGCCAGGACCACGGGGGCTGCCACTACCTTCAATGGCCCTTTCCAACCCTAACCTTCCAACCCCTTGGCACCTCCACACACTCCCCATCTCTGCTTTCCGAAAACCCCCGGTGCTCCAGGCTCCCAGGACCACCTTCTCCCTCCTGCCTCTCACCTCCCTGGCTCTCGTCCTAAAGCTGCTGCCCCCACAGCTTCTCTCTGCACCCGTGTTAGTCGCGTGGGCCGCCGTAACAAAATCCCACGGGCTGGGCGGCTTAGACAACAGACACTGCTTTCTCACAGCCCTGGACCCGGAAGGCCCAGATCAAGGTGCTGGCAGATCCGGTTCCTGGTGAGGACACTCTTGCTGGTTTGCTGACATCTGTCCACCCTCTTGCCATGTCCTCACGCGGCCTTTCCTCGTGTGAGCACATGGAGGGAGAGCTCTTTGGTGTCTCTTCGTGTAAAGACACTAACCCCCAGGTGACAACACAGGAGGTCACGGTTCGATTCCTGGTCAGGGCACATGCCCGGGTGTGGGCTCGATCCCCAGTAGAGGGAGTGTGGGGTGTGGTCCCAGGACACAGGGAGTGTGGGGGGTGGTCCCAGGCACAGGGAGTGTGGGGGGTGGTCCCAGGACACAGGGAGTGTGGGGGGGTGGTCCCAGACACAGGGAGTGTGGGAGGTGGTCCTGGGCACAGGGAGTGTGGGGGGGTGGTCCCAGGACACAGGGAGTGTGGGGGGTGGTCCCAGGACACAGGGAGTGTGGGGGGTGGTCCCAGGACACAGGGAGTGTGGGGGGTGGTCCCGGGCACAGAGAGTGTGGGGGGTGGTCCCAGGACACAGGGAGTGTGGGGGGTGGTCCCAGGACACAGGGAGTGTGGGGGGTGGTCCCAGGATACAGGGAGTGTGGGGGGTGGTCCCGGGCACAGGGAGTGTGGGGGGTGGTCCCAGGACACAGGGAGTGTGGGGGGTGGTCCCGGGCACAGGGAGTGTGGGGGGTGGTCCCCAGACACAGGGAGTGTGGGGGGTGGTCCCAGGACACAGGGAGTGTGGGGGGTGGTCCCAGGACACAGGGAGTGTGGGGGCTGGTCCCAGTGTGGGGTGGTCCACTGGAGGGTCCCGATCACAAACCCGAGGCACTTCTATTTCCCCCTTAATGGAGAACAACGCGTGGCGCCCAATTCCCATCTTGTTTTTAAATGTAAACTGGAAAGAACATTAGAAATGAAACATTAATGGAATGTGAGGAACGAACTCTGCATTTCGTCCCATTTACCAAATTGCCGAGCTCATTGCGGGACGGGAGGGGTGTGACCGCGCCCGCCCTGCACGCGTGGCCGGCCGCCGAGAAGCCAGGCGGTAAATATTTTATGTACTTTAATTTTCTCCTCGTGGGCGCGACGTTCTCAGTCATTCTTTGTTGTGTTTTTCCGCTTCAGAGATGCTGGGAGCATCTATTTCCCCTAAAAAGAGCCACGTTCCGGTTTCTGTCCTGTGGCTTTTCCCTCGAACCCAGGAGGGCACCGATGCCACGGGGAGGTCCGGAACCTCACCGCCCCGCCGAGCCGTGTTCCTGGGCGATGTAAGGCCTCCGTGGAAAGTCTCCTGTGAGCAGCGCGCACGCGCCGCAGGAAGAGGGGGTGAGTGTGCAGCCAGGGTCGCTGGAAGCGCTCGAGCCCTGAGTGCTCATCGTCAGTGAGACGTTAACACGACGGCGGCCCCGTCCCATTGACAGTCTGCTCACTGGGGGGGTGGCTGTTCGCCCCGCCCAGGGTCCCCTGCGTCTTCTGGGCGGGTCCCAAGGATTAAAACTCAGTCCCGTGGGTCCTCCTTCCTGCGTTCTCCCCCTTGCACACACACCCCTCCTCTGTCCATTTTCACCGGCTCCCGGAGCGCCTGGGCAGACGCTCTTACAACCGGGCGCCCGGCCCTCCGCTAATGAGATCCCTGGATCCGGGCCCAGTGGGATGTGACTAGTTTTACACGCCCCGTCTTTCCTCTTTGCTTGAAAAATTATGAACAAGAGCTGGTACCTCAGCGGGGAAGGGCGGTGTACTTTAAATCCATAACAATTTACCTCGAGGAAAACAGGGGGGGCGGGGATAAAGAGGCTCAGAAAACTCATTTTTCTGTCTCAGATAAGCAAGGCTCACGTGGTGCGAATGCAGAGCGGCCTCCGGACCTTCTGTCCGTCCTTCTCCCGCTCTGAACCCCCCACCTGGGGGCTGGTGGGGGCGGCTGGAGGTGGGCGACTCCATGAATGAGCTCCGATGTCTGGTCGTCCTTTCGAACGGCCCGTCCACGCTGTGTCTCTTCCACAGGCCACGGTCGGGGCCAGCCCCGGCGAGAAGCGGGGTCCGAGGGTCAGGAGTGATCGGCACCCATCCTTCGCCCCTAGCAGGCGCCAGAGTCGTGGAGGGAGATGGTGTGGGCAGCCGTGTCCCTGGGTCCTCTGTCCCCGCCCGGCCACTGGCTCGCCCCCTAGCACACCTGTCCTCCAGGCCCGGGTCTGTGCCAGAGTCGCCTGCCAGGGGGGGGCGTGGGGCCTGCATCCGCCTCCCTCACTGCACCCCGCAGCCTGGTTCCCGGGCTCAGCCATCCAGTTCAGAGAGGAGCGACAGGGCCCCAAACAGACCCCACCCCCTCACTCCGGCCGGAGCACAGCCTCCGCGGACGGTTTAGCATCAGCCCTCCCAGTCCCGCCTGCTCCCCGAGGCCGAGTGTGAGCCGGCCGCACACTCGCACACGTGGGCTCGGGGGTCCGCCAGCAGGGGTGACAGCTGGCAGAGGGCGGGGTTAGGTGGAATCCCTTTGGATTCGCCATCTTCGTCAGGGAGGGGTCTTCCATGGGCCTCTCCCATCTCTGCCCTCCTGGTGGCTGTGTGTGTGCGGTTTGGAGGGAACTGAGTCCCTTGGTCGGAAGTTCAGAAAGGCCTCAGGAGTTTCCATCACCCCCGGGGGGCCCATCCCGGGGGAGGGAGCAGCCTGCCATGGGGGGATCTCAGGACCCCGAGCTCCTTCCCTGAGCTCAGAGGCCCCACCAGCCAGGAGCTCTCGGGCCAGTCCCCACGCGGAGGCGCTCGGATGGACACGCAGAATATCTCCGGCCCAAAGAGCAGGTCCGGGCACACACAGCCCGGTGACCAGAGAGAAGCAAAGCCTCCCACACGTCCACATGTCCACATGCCCACGGGCCCACATGCCCTCACGTCCACAGGCCCACATGCCCACATGCCCACATGCCCACGGCCCCCATGCCCACGGGCCCACAGGCCCACACGTCCACATGCCCACATGCCCACATGCCCACATGCCCACAGGCCCACGGGCCCACATGCCCACGGGCCCCCATGAGTTGGGGACAAGGCCAGCGGATGCGGAGGGGCCGCTCTCCCCAGCGGGCTCTGTGCTGACGGGCTAAGGACCGGGGGAGGCTGTCTGACATTGAGCCGGTAATGTGTGCGATCGCTCCGTCCCGAGGAGGCGGGGGAAAGGGCCCGCACTGGGGGGGAAGCTGTGCTCACTGGGCCTGAATTGCAGCGCTAAGCGAGTTTGCGGAAGGGAAGGGGGGCGGGGGAGGGAGAGAAAGGTCAGGCAAGAATTAATGGAACACGAGAGGCCCAGCAAAGTGCATGAAAAACAAATTGAGGCTGCAGCCCGGGGATTAAATGGAAACCCAGAGGAAATGGATGGCGGGGAAAGAGAGGGGTGTGTGCGAGGACACAGTCGCCCGCGCCAGGTCACGCACAGCCTCCCGGCCACGCCAGGTCACACACAGCCTCCCAGCCACGCCAGGTCACACACAGCCTCCTGGCCACGCCAGATCACGCACAGCCTCCCGGCCACACCAGGTCACGCACAGCCTCCTGGCCACGCCAGATCACACACAACCTCCTGGCCACGCCAGATCACGCACAGCCTCCTGGCCACGCCAAATCACGCACAGCCTCCCGGCCACGCCAGATCATGCACAGCCTCCCAGCCACACCAGGTCACACACAGCCTCCCGGCCACACCAGGTCACACACAGCCTCCCGGCCACGCCAGATCACGCACAGCCTCCTGGCCACGCCAAATCACACACAGCCTCCCGGCCACACCAGGTCACGCACAACCTCCCGGCCACACCACAGCCTTGGCAATGGGTATGACAGGTCGGCCACGTTACCCTCTGTGAAGAGCAGAGGGAAGTGCCCTCCCGGCCGGGCACTGGCCACAGGCAATGAGCCCCCTGCAGACGCTGAGAGCTCCCCTGACCCAGTCGCCCAGCGGACAACCAGGAGCAGCCCTGATGCCCAGAGCCGTGGAAGTCGCTCAAACTGCCCGTCCTGAGCCCGCTCACCGCCTCCCTTTCCTTCCTGCAGAAACCACGGGCCAGGCCCTGCCCGCGTCCCCGGGCCTGCGGTGCTTCCCGGCGTGCGTGGCCTGGTGGCTCCTGCTCCCGGGGCCTGTGAGCATGGAAGCCCCTCCTTCCTGGCAGCCCTCTCTGTTCTGCGCTCACGAGGCCTGATCCCACAAAGCCGGGTTTGGCTATGTGCCCTCCCCAACGTCCTCCCGTGTCCCCGCAGATGCCGGCAGGGGTCTGGGTGGGCAGGACGCACTAGGGGCCAGGCTCCTTCCTGGGACACAGAGGAGGCCGGGCAGAGTCGGATGCGCTGCCTGGGGCTGGGCGCAGGCCCACTTGCAGCCCTGACCCTGACCCTGTCCCTCGCCCACCTGTCTGCCCGCCACCCCTCCACGCCGCTCCCCTCCGCCCGCCCCTCCGCCCCCACAGGGAGACATAACTCAGCCGCGGCGGAAGCACACGGGCGGGTAATGACTTGCTGACGCCGCCTGTTCGATGGGCTCCTGCTCCTTCCTGTTTCAATTCCGGAAGACACTGATTCACAGATGGTGCCCGGGCGAAAGGACGCGTCAGAGAAGAATGGAGTCCTCTCCAGCGACATGCGTGTGGCCTGTTTCTCTTGCACATCGAGGCCTGAGCTGGGGAGTCTGAGTGGGAGAGGTGACTCCCCTCGGGGGTCAGGGGACCCAGCTCATGGGAGACAGTGCGTGACCTCCCTCCCTGGCCAGGTCAGCCCCCACCCGCAGGCTGTCCCTGGGCAGGCGATCTTCGCTGGTGAGGGGGCTCCCTGAGCACCTGAGATGCTCCGGAAACAAGGGAGGACTTGGCTTTTTACAGACACTCAGACCAGGTTTCTGCATTGATCACTAAACACATGTGCCGACCCTCGTCCTCCAATCAGCAAAGGGTCCTGGGCGCTGGGTGTGCCCGCCCTGTGCTACGTGCATTGATGCGGGATTGACTTCCACTTTCATTGGGGTTCATGTCCTACAAGACACGCTGTGGAAGGCATATAGATAAGGCTGAATTTTTCCTGATTCTGGAACGTACTTGGTTTGAACTTTTCTATTTATCATGTAAATAGCATGTAATTTAAAATAATTTTAGCTGAATCTTCTATTGGACTTACAATATCCAATCATTCTATAGAAAGAGAAGCCAAATTGAAATACAAAATGTACTTCACATTTTTTTAAAAAGAATCACCATTGTCATTATCACCTTCACCATCATCATCATCACCACCACCATCACCATCATCATCATCACCACTATCATCATCACCACTATCATCACATCACCATCATCACCATCTCACCATCATCACCATCATCATCACCATCACTACCATCATCACCACCATCACTATCACCATCATCACCAGCATCATCACTATCACCATCACCACCATCATCATCACCACCATCATCACCATCATCATCACCACCATCATCACCATCATCATCATCATCACCACCATCATCACCACCATCATCATCATCACCATCATCATCATCATCACCACTATCATCACCATTACCACCATTATCATTACCATCTCACCATCATCACCATCATCATCACATCACTACCATCATCACCACCATCACCATCATCACCATCACCACCATCATCATCACCACCATCATCACCACCACCATCACCATCACTACCATCATCACCACCACCATCACCATCACTACTATCATCACCATCATCACCACCACCATCACCATCACTACCTCAGCACCATCACCACCATCACCATCATAGTAAATTACATAAAAATCAGAAGTCTGTATCTACACCTTTTCCCAGGGGTTCCCTGTGGAGTTAATCTCCAGACAGCGGAGTAGGACTGCCTTGATGAGGTGTCTTTGGTGATGCCCTCCTTTCCTTATATCCGTTCCCCTAACCCTCACCAATAACCAGCTTGCCCTTGAATTGTTGTCTCAGGCTCTGCCTCTGGGGACAGATGAAACTAGGAGATTCCTCCCGGGTTGCTGTGTGGATTAAATGAGGTAAACCAAGTAAATTCTGGCAGGCAGGGAGCAGTCAGTAAATCTGAAGTATCATTGATCTCAGGAAGCCATCAGCTCTGTGCTGTGGGGAAATGGTTGCTTGAAGCACTGCTGGGATTTATGGGCCGTAGCCCGGGGCTGGGAATCTCTTCTATATCGCTGCCCTGTTTCCTCGGTGAGTTCCCGCTTCCTCCCTCCTGCCCGGGCCTCCCAGCGGGGCCGGTCTGGTCCTGTTGATTTTTATCCTGAGCCCCTAACAGGGATGCTGGTCACGTGGCCTTTTCTGCAGGGTGTCATCTCCCCTCCTCCCAGCCCAGTGACGAAGAAAGAGGGTTTGGGTCAGGAATCTGGGACTCGTGGTTTCTGTGGGACCTTGACCTTGTTGCGTGGCCTCTCTGGCCCTCCGGTTACTGCTCGCCTCTAAAACGAGGATTGCGATTATCATGACCCCCACGTGGTTGCCGTGGGAGACAGCGAGACAATGAACTTAAAGTGCTCAGCACAGGAAGAATGCACTTACCCAACGATTGCTTTACTCGTGTTATTAGCAGTCCCTTCATCCGGCAGCGGCCACACCGTTTGAGTACAGGCACGAGGGGACGGAGGCTGCACCCTGCCGGCCCCTCCCTGCCTCCGGGGCTGCTGTCCTCCTGGCCACTTCATCACATGTGGATGCCGGTTCCCAGTGTTTGTGTTTTTAATTGAAAACCCAAGTTACCCCGCCTCATAGGCCACTGCTGTCCATGACTCAGTCTGTGACATGGACAGAATGCCTGCTGGTCCCTATTTCCCGCGACTGCTCATTTCGCTGGGACGCTATGACTCCATTAAGAGTGCTGGGAGCTGCCTGGCCGGTGTGGCTCAGTGGTTGAGCATCGACCTAGGAACCAGGAGGTCACGGTTCGATTCCCGATCAGGGCACATGCCCGGGTTGCAGGCTCCATCGCCAGTAGGAGGCGTGCAGGAGGCAGCTGATCAGTGACTCTCATCATTGATGTTCCTATCGCTCTCTCCCTCTCTGAAGTTAATAAAAATATTTTTTTTTTAAAGAGTGCCAGAATCCTGGGAAGAGATTGGTGCCAGGGAGCCTCCTCCTTTAATAAAAAGCAAGAGACCAGATTTCCCGAAGAGGGACGAGCTCGGGGGGCGGCGGCCCTCGGACTCCGGGGAAGAGCCTGCGCCTGAGCTGGCCGCCACAGAGGAGCTGGAGTGACATCGGTGGAATGAACGACCGATGGCTGACGATTCTCCAGGCAGGAGGGGCCCTGGGGTAGACCTGGCCCCTCTCCGTCCTCACACTCGGGGACACGATGTAAACTAGAGGCTTTGGAAGAGACGCGTGCCCAGGCTCACCCCGCCTGGCTGTGGGATCGTAAGCACGGTACGTACCTCCCTGAGGTTTGCAAAACAGAAGTCCCGGGGTGAACAGAGGAGTCTCCGGCAGCCTGTGGGGACGGGACCGAGCTGCGGAGGACAGGAACCTTCCCAGCCGTGGCCGGAAGCGTGGCGGGGTCTGATGTCACTCACGCACAGGAGCGGGCGGCCCTGAGCTGGTGGGAAGGTCAAAGGCGGCATCTGAGACCGAGCTCACCCTCCTCTGCTCCACCGTCATCACGATGCCGCTGTGCTCAGCGTGGCTGCTGGGCCTCCCGCCATCGCTCCCAGCCTCCGGGCAGGAATATCAAGGGGGGCTGAAGGGCCGGAGCAGAGCCTTCTCCCAGGAAGCCTGTGCGTCTCTGTCTGCAAGGGGCCGCGCTCCCCAGCAGCTTGCACTTGGATCTTCTTGGCCAACACTGCGTGACCGGGCCGCCGTTCCCGGGCAGAGGTCACACGGACAAACCCAGGTTCTGGGACCGAGGACACGGGGACGGACACTGGGTGGGCCGAGGAGCCGCCAGGGTCCCTTCGTGGTACAGGGGAGGCGCCGAATGTTAACCGGAGGCCACCACCACCCGCCCCCCCCCCCCCCCACACTCACCGCTGTGCGCCCCGGGTGAGCGTGTGCTAAGATAGCGACAGGGTCCCCCGCGGGGTGCCTGGGCAGCTTGCGGCTCGCTGTGCCACATTAGGGAGTTGAAAGGTGAGACCATTCTCTCCCACGCCAATGCTCCTGTTTCATCGGAGTTCGTTTTAAATCAGCCAACAACATTCGTGCAGCTTCTGCTCAGACATGGTCCCCGGAGCTGGAGCAGCGCCTAAGAGGGGGCAGCGGAACCCGTGGGTACAGCACGGCCCTGGGGTACAGCACGGCCCTGGGGTACAGCATGGTCCTGGGGTACAGCATAGCCCGGGGGTACAGCACGGCCCTGGGGTACAGCACGGCCCTGGGGTACAGCACGGCCCTGGGGTACAGCACGGCCTGGGGTACAGCATAGCCCTGGGGTACAGCACGGCCCTGGGGTACAGCACGGCCCTGGGGTACAGCATAGCCCTGGGGTACAGCACGGCCCTGGGGTACAGCATGGCCCTGGGGTACAGCACGGCCTGGGGTACAGCACGGCCCTGGGGTACAGCACGGCCCTGGGGTACAGCATGGCCCTGGGGTACAGCACGGCCCTGGGGTACAGCACGGCCCTGGGGTACAGCATGGCCCTGGGGTACAGCACGGCCCTGGGGTGCAGCACGGCCCTGGGGTGCAGCACGGCCCTGGGGTACAGCATGGCTCTGGGGTACAGCATGGACCTGGGGTACAGCATAGCCCTGGGGTACAGCACGGCTCTGGGGTACAGCACGGCCCTGGGGTACAGCACGGCTCTGGGGTGCAGCTGGTTTCCCATGGCGCTCAGGCCCCGCTGCCCACCAGCAGGGCTCACACAGCCGGGATTCTGGTGTCGGCAGCTGGTCAGCCAGCAGGGCCAGGCCCGAGCGCCATGGGACACGGGACAAGCGTGGTCCCGCCTCAGGACAGTCATGCTGCCCGGGAGGGAGCACGTTCCCGAGGTCCAGCAGCGCCGGGCTCGGTCATTTGCTCGGAACCCGCGCGGTGCGCCCAGGGCTGGGCTCGGGCTCCAGCCGCACCCTGCAGACGTCCCCTCTCTAACGTGGGCACCGGTGATGCCCAGAGGAGCGCGGGGGAGGCGGGAGCGGGTGGGAAGGCCGGCTGCTCATCGGGGTCCACAGTGAGAGCGGTCCGAGGGAGCCCCACGCTCCTCAGCTCCATGACCTGCCCCTGGCGACACGTCCTCCCCCGGGGCCTGGATCGTCCTGCCGGCCCAGGAGGTTCTGTGGGACGTCGCTGCTGCCGCTAGAAAATAAAACGTGACAGTAACCAGACGGCAGCCGCCATCCATCGGCGCTCGCCTATGTCAGCCAGCGATTCGGCTGCTGGGTTTACGGCCCACGTTCCACGCCACAGCCGCCGCGACCTTCCTCACGGCGCTCTCCGACTCATTACCCTCTAAGCGGGGAGCGGGGTGCTGCGAGGGGGTCTGCAGACACTCTGGGTTGGAGCCTGGTCACCAGGCCTGGGGGGGACCTCAGACCAGCCCCTGTACCCGGGACAGCCTCAGTGTCCCGATGGGATGGCAGTAACCATGCGCCCGGCTCATGGGGCTTGGTGGCTGTTCGTCACGGCGGTGGGCACGCCCGAGGCTGACCTCCTTGGTTCCTGCCCCCCAACATCCACGCCCTGTGTGAGCCCCGCCCCTCAAACGCAGCTGGGACCCCTGACCTGCTTCTCCTGCTAGGATCTGGCAAAGGGAGAGGACAGAGCAGATGGGAGCGAGGTCCTTATTCAGTGGACTGGGAGTTCACCAAAGGGCATCAGCTGGGTGGGCGTGGCCAGATAGGTGGGCGTGGTCCCATTTGGTGGGCGTGGTCAGAGCAGGTGGGCGTGGTCAGAGCAGGTGAGCCTTTAGCTGCTAGGGGCAGGGCCTCCCTGAAGTCCGAGGCTCCAGGCAGCCGACTCTCTCCTGCTGCCCGAAAACAAGAAGGTCGCCATGGGTTCTGCAAGCGCCCACCACCTGCGGGACCTTCGCAGCTGCTCCTTCCCGGCCGAGCCGCCGGTGAGGACCCAGCCTGGCTCACAGGGGACGTCCGCCTGCTGAGCTCCTGCGCGGGGACCCGGCAGAGCCACGCAGGGACCCCCGGCCGCAAAGCTGCTGCCGCCACTGCACCCGTGGCACCGGGTTATGCCACAGACTCACGGAAACCCACGTGGGATGCCGACGCGGTGGCCGGGAGGTAGGTAAGGCTGTGCCCGTGAGCTGTCTCACTAACTGTCGTCCCCGCGTTCCGTGGGGGATGCCCCCAGGGAGCCATGGCAGTGCCCGTCCAGCCGGCCGGCCGGAGGCGCAGCCGCCGTGGGGCTGTCAGACCAGCTGCGGCTCCTGTCCCGGGGCCACCTTGGCTCATGGCTGCACCGAGAGATGAGATTCGGGCCAAAGGCGCCCAGAGCCAGGACCGGAGCGACTTTCTCACCGCCCGGCCGAGGTTTCGTGGCGTTAAAGCCTCCGACCTCCTGGCCTCCTCCTCAAGCCCAGCTGGCCTCCAGCCAGGAGTGAGGCGGGGCGAGCGGGCTGTGTGGGCTGCCGGACGCCGATGCCGGGGTCTGCCCAGCCGCCTCCGTCACAGACGCCCTCGTCTTCCCTCGCATTCGTCTATTCACAGTCACGCCCGTCCGCAGGCCCCACGTCCGCAGGCCCCACGTCTGGCTGCAGCTGCTGAAACACTCATCACACGGCACCCAAGAAAGCAACCGGCGCCAATGCCCACCAAACCCCACCGCCCCCCAAAACCTCCGCCTCGTATCAACAAAGGACACGTGTTGGTCGGCTTTAACTTGTCTTCTCATTAAAGCGTCTCAGGCCCATTGCACTGGCCTTCCAGGGGCGCTGCTCCTCGTCCCGGAGGCGCCGCGTGCCTTCCCGCGCGAAGGGATGCTCGGGGCCACGGAGCCACTGTTCCGTCCTTTGGGATTCACGGCCGCCTTTCTCCTGAGCTGCCTCGTAAACCCGCCCCCGGGGCGTCACCGGGAGAACTGGGGGAGGGGGAGGCGGCCTCCAGTCCCGAGAGAAGCCGGCGTCAGAAACAGCCAGACCCAAAGCCCGGGTCTGGGTCAGGTGGAGGGAAGCCGGGGCCGCCAGCGCAGGACCCCGTGGGCTGCGAGTGACCCCAACACCAGGCCTGCGGCCACTGGGGTGGAGCCCTCGCCCCACGTCTCTCCCGGGGACACGGTTGCTGCCTGGCAGTCCTGCGGGGGACGAGGAGCCGTGTGTCCGCAGCCGCCGCCGAGGAC
The DNA here is from genome assembly GCF_951640355.1 of Cnephaeus nilssonii. NCBI lineage: Eukaryota > Metazoa > Chordata > Mammalia > Chiroptera > Vespertilionidae > Cnephaeus > Cnephaeus nilssonii. The sequence goes on along the minus strand of NC_137078.1, from coordinate 100,981,724 downwards.
AGTCATGAGTGAGGGCGGTGGAAGGACGCAGCACTGTGTCTCATTCACTGCCTTTTTCTTTTTAAATTTTTTTATTGATGTCAGAGAGGAAGGGAGAGGGAGGGAGAGAGAAATATCAATGATGAGAGAGAATCAGCTGCCTCCTGCACATCCGGATGGAGCCCACAACCCGGGCAGGTGCCCTGACCAGGAATTGAACCCATGACCTCCTGGTTCGTAGCTCGATGCTCAACCGCTGAGCCCCGCCGGCCGGGCTGAGTCACTATCTCGGCCAGAGGGCCCAGCTCTCCGGCAACTTCCCCTCGGCCTTTCGTGCTGCAGCAGCTCCTGCCCAGAGGCCCCGGAGCAAGCTGGGGATTGAACCAACCCACGTGTGTCCGTCCCAATTGCAAGCTGGGGAGTCCGGGAGGGGGCCCCCAGGTCGGGCCGTGAATGGAGCGCGGGGAGGGAGGCAGCAGGACAGGACCCGGCAACATGAGCCCGTCCCCCATTTCTGGCTGAAACGTCCTGTTCAGCTACGTGGACCCCACGGTCAGGGGCCGTGGAGCCCAGCCCTCTGGCCTGGGAGCCATCCGCCGCCGCGGTGACATTGCGCATCTCGCCGGGTCCAGGCCTGGTGGCCGGATGGCTGCCCTCACAGGCAGCGCCCCATCGCCACCGCCCCGCGTCTGCCGTCACCTCCGCGGCCACTCCGGCCGTCCTCCCGCCCCGTGCGCTGGCTGCGAGGGGACGCGAGGAGGGCGACCGGCGTGACCAGCCGCCCAGCTGGTGCCGGACAGCAGGGCTGGGCGCGGAGGCCGGCCCCCCGCTCCTCAGAGTCCTCCTCGCAGCCCATCTGCACCCCGGGCTCCCCGCGGCAGGCGGCCTCGGCCAAGTCCAGATCCGAGCAATTAGCTGGTGATCGCTCCAGAGCGGCGCAGAGCGAGGCCAGGACCTGCCTCTCCTGGAGATTGAAGGGTAACAGCCCTCCATGCTCTCCAGCTCCGGCCACTTCCTCGTGACCCCACGGCCTTTCCTGGGAGACCCGCTCCCCTCACAGGAGAAGAACGGGCAGGACGTGGGGCAGGGACTGGACCCCCCGGCTCTGAGCTTGGGGACCGGCAGAGAACGGCCACGGGGCGCGGCTGTGAGTCCTGAGCCGCCACTTCAGCGGCGGAGACGTGACAGGTGACCGGGCTGTCCACCGGTGGCACCGCCTCCTTAGGACGCGCTGAGGAGTCACCGCCGAGCCGCCCGGCAGAGCCTCGGACAGCTCCCCGCACCGCCCGCTGCGCCCCTGAGGGCGTGGGGCTGTGACACCTGGTCTCCTGGGCACCAGCGCGGGAAGGGGGCCCTCAGCCCCGGTGGCCCGTCCTGCAGGGCCCGGCCCGAATGTGGCGCACCCCACGCTGCCCACAGGCCTCTGGCCGCGCATCATGGCCCGACCGCGTGCCCGGGAGAGCGGCGGCCGGGACAGCTGCCGGCCTCGCAAGCAAAGCGAGGTCTCTGCCTCCCACGCCTCCCTGAGGCGACGGGGAGGGAGCCGGACGCCAGTGCAACGACCTGGAGCCAGGAAAGCACTCCCGCTTTGGAGCACTCCTCCCAGCGGCCGGTCACCAGCTGCGGTATAAGCCCGGCCTGCTGCACACAGGGGGGGGCGGGGGGTGAAAATAAATCGTTTCCGCGGGGCAGACGCGCAGCACCGCCAAGTCAAAGGTCAGCAGAAAATATTACAGAAACGAAGGAAGGTGAGAGGGAGGAGGGAGGAAGGAGGAGGGAGGAGGGAGGGAGGAAGGAGGGAGAGAGGAAGGAGGGAGGAAAAAGTCTTGATTCCTATTACAGACAGAAGCTAATTTCTTTAATGTACAAGGAGCGTCTAAAAATCTATAAGGAAACAACCTCCAATTGCCCAGAAAAACCGGCCGAGAAGAGATGACGGCTCACAGAACAGGCACACGGTGGCGGCTCTTTTAACGTTATTGTTGGGAGAGTCAGGTGCAATGCTCTTGCCCACATTGCGCCCCCCGCCCCCGCCCCCGGCCTTCTCCCCCCCCGCCCCCCCCCCCCGCCTTCTCCCCCCACTGTCCGTGGCCATGGGTCACACACACACGTGCGCAGAAGATCTGTGGTTCATCTCCCGCCCCCGTCCCCGCTCTGTGACACGCCAGTCCTCCCGTGCTCCCGCCTCCGGCCCTGAGGGATCCTGGGGGACAGAGGTCCTGCCATCCCCGCGCTCTGTGCGCTCTGCCAGGCGCGGTCCCGCTGCTGCGGGCTCTGAGGCTTCGGGAAAGCCTGTGCGATGACGGTGAAGACGGCGCGCAGCTGCCACAGAGGAGAGAACGTTCCAGAGCGGCCCCCAACACCTGGTTCATCTTTAACGCATATGTTTCCACGGAGAGGAAGGGAGGGGAGGTGAGCGCGGCAGACAGAGCCAACGCACAGGGAGTTTGAATCAAAGGGCCTGACAGCCACCCACCACACGGCACGCTGAGAGCAAATACCAATTAGAAACCAATTATTTATCAGATCAAGCGATCGTGAGCGGAAGCAGCGCTGCGGAGCCCCGGGCGGCGAGACCTGGGGGCGAGGACTCCACGCGGGTCCGGGAGGGGGCGGGCCGTCGCCGTGGTTCGGGCACCGCATGGGCCAAGGGCACAGGACGCTGGGCACACGGGACAGCGTGGCCGTCGGCCCTGTGGGCGGAGGTCCCGGCAGGCAGCACGGCGGCTCTCAGGTGCAGGTGAGCACCGGCTCCCCGGGCTCGGCCCAGCGTCTGGGGATGAAGGAGCAGGCGCCGCGCAGGCCGGACGTGTGCTCAGCCATCGGTGCCGCCTGATCTCAGCTTCTTACCCTTCCTATCCGGTGTCACTTCTTTTTAATCCTCACCTGAGGGCATGCTTTTGATTTGAGAGAGAGAGGGAGGGGGGGAAGGAGGGAGGGAGGGAGGGAGAGAGAGAGAGAAAGAGAGAGACAGAGAAATGTGGATCCGCTTCGCTGCCCCCCATACACACCCTGACCTGGAATCGAACCCGAAACCTTTTGGTGTACAGGATGATGCTACAGCCAACCGAGTCACCTGGCCTGGACAGGTGTTACTTTTTAAAATATATATATATTTTTTTTTTTACTGATTTCAGAGAGGCAGGGAGAGGGAGAGAGAGAAACATCAATGATGAGAGAGAATCATGGATCGGCTGCCTCCTGCACGCCCCCCACTGGGGATCGAGCCCACAGCCCAGGCCTTTGCCCCGACCGGGAATCCAACCGTGCCTCCTGGTCAACGCTCAACCACAGAGCCATGTTGGCGGGCCCAGGTGTTACTGTTTAATTGAAATTGATTGGAGGGAAATCTATCCTCAACCCCTTCGGTGAGCTCGGGGGAGGGGCCGGAGGACACAGGGGTCCCCGGGTACCAGGCTCCTCCTAGGTCCGTCGGCGCTGACCACGGCGCCCGTCCAGCGAGCGGGCACGAGGCGGCACGGAGAGGGCCCTTCCACACCGTTCCCCTGGCTCCCTCCCCTCCTGCTCTGTGTGGACGTGGCTCCTTCTTTAGGCGCCGGAGACGGCGTGGGCCCTGACCGGGAATCGAACCGTGACCTCCTGGTTCACAGGTCGGCAGGCCTGGCAGGCTCTTTCTTTAGGCGACGGCATGGACTGTGGGGCCCACAGACTTGGGTTCAAACCAAATCCGCGTCACTGAGCTTTGGTTCTTCATTTGTTAAAAAAAGTGGGGGGCAGGGGGGATACCTTCACATTCATTCTTGGCTTCTTAACCTCTATTATGAAATACTAGAGGCCCAGTGCACAAATTCGTACACGGGTGGGGTCCTTCGGCCTGGCCAGCAATTGGGGCCGATTGGGGGGCCGGCCGGCCACGGGAAGGGACCATGGGAGGTTGGCCCACCGGTCCCCCATTCGGGTCCATGGCTTGGAGTGGGGGGTCAGCAGGCCGAGGGGAGGGGTCACAGGAGGTTGGCCGGCTGAGGGGTGGGGGGGAGATGCAGAGGGTTGTGGGAGTGCACTGACCATCAGGGTGAAGCTCCTGCGTTGAGTGTCTTCCCCCTGGTGGTCAGTGTGTGTCATAGCAACTGGTCGACTGGTCATTTCTGGTCGTTCCAGTCATTCGGTTGTAATGGTTGCTTACACTTTTATATATATACTAGAGGCCCGGTGCATGAAATTCGTGCGGGGGGGGCCGCGGTGTCCCTCAGCCCAGCCTGCACCCTCTCCAATCTGGGACCCCTCAAGGGATGTCTGACTGCCCGTTTAGGCCAGTTCCTAAACGGGCAGTCAGACATCCCTCTCACAATCCAGGACTGCTGGCTCCCAACTGCTCACCTGCCTGCCTTCCTGATTGCCCCTAACCCCTTCTGCCTGCCAGCCTGATCACCCCTAACCACTCCCTTGCCAGCCTGATTGATGCCTAACTACACCCCTGCAGGCCTGGGTCCCCCCCCAACTGCCCTTCCCTGCAGGCCCGGTCGCCCCCAACTTCCCTCCTCTGCCGGCCTGGTCACCCCTAACTGCCCTCCCCTGCAGGCTTGATCACCCTGAACAGCCCTCCCTTGCAGGCCTGGTCCCTCCCAACTGCCCTCCCCTGCTGGCCTGATCACCCACAACTACCCTCCCTTGCAGGCCTTCCCCCTCCCAACTTTTATCCCCTGCTGTCCATCTTGTGGTGGCCATCTTGTGTCCACATGGGGGCAGCCATCTTTGACCACATGGGGCAGCCATCTTGTATGTTGGAGTGATAGTCAATTTGCATATTACTCTTTTATTAGATAGGATAGACTAGAGGCCCATTGCATGAAAATTCATGCAATAGGCCTTCCTTCCCCTGGCTGCCGGTACTGGTTTTCCTCCGGCACCCAGGACCCAGGCCTTCGCTCCGCCCGCAGTGGAGAAGCCAAGCCTCTTCAGTCTTCAATCTTCAGTCTTCGCTCCGTGCCTGCATATGCAAATTAACCTGCCATCTTTGTTGGGTTAATTTGCATGCTCACTCCTGATTGGCTGGTGGGTGTCACGGAGGTACGGTCAATTTGCATATTTCTCTTTTATTAGTGTAGATTCTTACATTCCAAAGACTGTGCCGAACACATCTACACAGCTTAACGAACGGTAAGAAAGCACTCAGTCTACCCACCACCCAACTACAGAAACTTCAGCAAGACAAGCTGGGCCCTGCCCTGCCCCATCACCTCTGCCTGCCCGCCCCGCCCACCACCTCTGCCTTCCCCAAGCCCTCCTCCCCCAAGCCCGCCTCCCCTGGACGCTCTGTGCCGCTCCTTCTTCCTGTCTGTTCACCTTAATACCTACCCACTCAGGCGGCTGAGCTGTGCAGGGTCTTGAATCTTAGGTGAGGGGACCCCTAGTCTGTGCTTCTGTCACTTGCTTGCTTTTTTTTTTTTCTGAACATGATGCGTTCCTAAACGTTTTATTTTGAAATCGTGGGAAATGTACAGAATAATTGCAAGAGCAGCCGGGATGACTCCCCAACGCCCTTTCCTAAATCCACCAGTTTTCCACATTTGCCACGGCCCGTTAATCTGCTCCATGCACACCCTTTCTGTGCAGCTCCTCTGGGCTACCTGAGAGCGAATTGCCCGCACCCGCTGCCTGCCCTGCCAGTCAGCTGCCTTCCCCACGGCAATGAGCCCCAGTCCGGGTAAGTCCGAGTTTAATACGTGCAGTACTCTCCTCAGCCCGCAGCTCCCAGGCCAACCGGTGGCTCCCCGTGATGTCGCTAGACCGTCTCCCCGGCCCACGAGCCAGTCCCCGGACATGCTGCACCTGTTGGTCACATCCCTCGAGTCTCCGTCACTGGACAGCTGCCCAGTCTGGCTCTGTTTGCCGTGACACCAGCATTTCTGAAGAAGACGGGCCGCGGAGTCCACAGGAGGGTCCGACGGGTCGGTCAGTGCTTCCTCCTGCTCGGCGTCCAGGCGTGCGTGCCGGCCAGGACCCACCCCGAGATGCCGGACCCTCCCGGCTTCAGCTGGAAGGACATGGTGCCCCCCTCCCCTGGGGATGCCAACTCAGGCCACCTTTCAGGATGATGCCCGTGTGGCACCACACCAACACCCCATCTTCCCTACCCTCCTCCCCGACTTTGCACCCACGGACGAGTCTCCCAGGCCCAACTTTACCACGATTGCCACAGATCAGCCCCTGTGCTCTCCGACGCCCAGCGCGCTCAGCCCGCCGCCCGCCGGCCCTCGTGGGCTCAGGGACTGAACTGGTTATTGCCGATCAGCGTGGATGCGCGGTCCACCGCTGTTACTGTGTGCTCGGAGCCGGCGGGGCCCTGTGACCTCCCACCCTGCCCGTCCCTTCCTGATGCAGATCAGTTTGTGCTGAAATCTCCATTCGGATCCAGCCCAGGCCCCGGCCCGCCCCGCTCTGCACGCTCAGGAGGGCCCGAGGCTGGGTCCGTCGCTGGGATGGCGTTTCCATTTCAGAGCGCCCTTTCCATGGAGTTAAACGGATTATGCATGTGGTTACATGTTGGGTCTGTTAGAATCGCTGTGGACCCCAGCACCCCCGATGCAAGCCCCCCCAATCGCTAGTGCCCAGGAGAGGCCCGGGCCAGCTCTGCGTGCTGCCATCCAGGCTACTGTTACAGCCGTTTTGTCCCATTTAAACTCGGAGTGGGGGGTGAGGAGGCCTAATCGCATGTGATGGATCCTCTTACAAAGGCCACGTGAAGACAGAGACACACGTGGAGGAGGGGGATGCACCTGAGAGCCAAGGAACCAATTTCTGGCAAACCGCCAGCCGGGGACAGGCAGGCCCCTCCTGCTCTCAGGGGGACCGGCCCCTCAGACACGTGGCCTTGACCCCTGGCCTCCAGGCTGAGCGGGTAAACCCCTGGGGTTGAAGGCCCCCAGGCTACGGTACTTTGTTACAGCAGCTCCCCTCCCCCGCCCCCCGCCCCAGACTGGTTCAGGGGCAGAGCCAGGAATCGAACCTGGTTCCTGGCACAGGAATCCTCACCAGGCCTGCCTCGGCCCAGACCAGGAGGCGAGGCCCAGAGACACGGTGAGCTGGCCCAGGTGACCCGAGCCGGCCCCCAGCTCCGTCTCCTGGCCGCTCATCCGCTCCGCTCGTCCATCTCCGTGCACTGTCTGTGCTGCTCTCAGGAACCGCGAGGACCGAGGGGGGGGGGGGGTGCAGCCTGTGACCGCCTGACACCAGACAGGAAATTCCTCGTTATTTGTGCATCGACAGCCACGGCCTGGCGTTGAGCGTCGTGTCCCCACCCCTTCATCATTTCACGTGGGAAAGAGGCAGAAACCGCTCTAAGTCCCTCGTCCCTGCCTGCTCCGGGGGGTCCCAGCCGCCTGGGGGCTTAGGAAATCGGGCTCTCTCCCCAGGAAGACGGCGTCACGGTCCCCGGAATCGTTAGGAAAACAGCGGCGGCAGTTCCGGCTGCGTTCGGCGCGGTGGGCCAGCGCGCCAGCTAACTCCGTGGCCTGAGCTGCGTCTCCGGCCCCCGCCCCCACGTCTATTGCCGTGTTCAATTTGGAGAACACGGGCGACAGGAGCGGGCGTGAACTTTAAGTGGCATTCACCCGCCGCCGCTCTCCCGAATCCCATTATCGCGTCCCCACAAATATGCAAATGGGCGATATTTTCACCCTGAGCATCTCATTCCGCTCCGCTCCGGGGAGCCCTAACCAGCGCCCAGCCAGCCCGCGGCTCCTGTGAGCGCCAGGGCGCCCCTCCGCGCGGTGTGGCCTCGCCTGCGAGCTGGCTTTTCCTCAGGAGTGAACACCAGCGCCTGGAGGGAGGGTGAAACTCCTTCCTTCTGAAGAACAACCGGCCTTGCCCGCCGCGTGGACTCGGGCGGAGCCACTGCCATCCGAGCGCCCGCCCCACCCGTCCGCCCGGCAGGTGCCCGCGGCTGGGTTCGCTCCTCCTAAACCCACAGGCCCCATCACGCCTCCAAGGGTGCGCAGGCAGGTACACTCCAAAGCGAACAAATAGCCCGCCTGGTGTGGCTCCGCGGATAGAGCATTGGCCTGTGGACTGAAGGGTCCCGGGTTCGAGTCCTGGTAGGGAACATGCCCAGGTTGTGGGCTCGATCCCCAATGATTCTCTCTCGTGTTCCTATCTCCCCTTCCTCTCTGAAAAAAAAATGTGTATATTTTTAAAAAGCAAGTGAATAAAAGTGCACGGGGGAGCCCATGGCAAAGACACGACAGGGAGACGCCCGGGGAAGCAGAGGGTTCTGGATCGATCGGTGGTGAGTGTGCGGGCGCTGCTGGAACTGGTTCCACGGGCGGAGAGGCGGGCACCCCACAGCTTCCCTGTGTCTCGGCTCCGGAGGCTGGAGGGTGAGACCGCGGGGTCACCAGCCGCGCCCCCCCTGGAGGCTCCGGGAAGGGTGCGTCCGGCCTCCCTCCAGCTTCTGCTGGCTCCGTGGCTGGGAGCCTCCCTCCAGCCCTCGCGGGGCGGCCCCCGACCCCCATGTGCAAGTCTGTGCCCACGTTTCCCGTTTAGGAGGACACAGTCCCGCGGGGGGGGGGGGGGGGCGCCCTGCCCCAGGGTGACCTCACCGTAACGAATGACGCCTGCAGGGACCCGCTGTCCAAGTCCAGCCACATCGGAGGTTCTGGGGGCCGGGCTTCACCTGGGCACCGGGAGGGACAAAGTACCATAACCTGGGGGCCTTCAGGCCTGTATGAGGCGGGGCCGTTGCTCCAAGTCTCGCCCGCACTCTCCAGGGCCCACCAGGGGCGGCCCCTCCGGCTACCCTCCCGCGCCCTGCGCAGCCCGGGGTCCGGCTCAGCGAGACCCAGCCGGCGCTGGGCTGGAATCAGCGCGTCCGGCTCCCCAGGAGGCCACGCTCCGGTCTGTGAACGCGGCACCTTGGGCCAGTTGTCCACCAGCCAGACCGCTGTCGGGGTTGGGACTGGGGGTGGGGGCACACGGCCAGAGCCCGCTGGGATCGGAGAGCCCGCCCTCCTTCCCCGGGGCCCCAAGGTGCCCCTGCCCCCTCGCCCCGCCTGGTGCCAGCAGCCAGAGGGCCAGGCGCTGGCTCGGGCTTGTCTAAGATCTGCGTCGGATCCAAACTCGAATCCCGGTGACGAGCAGACAAGCAAAGCCCACGATGCGGCTCTGAGAGACGGCCCGACCCCGGGACCTGAGACGCACAAACCGCAGCTGCTAACGAACGGGGAGGGAGGCCCGGTGAGCGCCTGTCCCGCGGGGCCGGTTCATTCCCTCCTGATGTGTCGCCGCGCCCTCGCCCTCCCCGGGAGCCAGCGCTGGGCCCGCCTGGACCGGCTTTGATTTAAGTGCAGCCCCAAGGGCCCGAGGCGGGAGAAGACGGACGAGCAGAAGGCGCTGCTCCCGTGTAATTGGAGGAAATGGGAGGCCTGTGCGCCAGCCCGTCATTAACAAGTTCCCCGAAGCTTCCTGCAGACGAGTCTCAGAGCCCCCCCTCCGTGCGAGCGCGCCCCCCTCCCCCCGCGGCGGAACCTGACAAATAAAAACGTTGGGGAGGCCTCTCCCCCTTTTGTTTGACAGGAAGCAGCGCTGCCTTCGGGAAGGACAGTAAAGCTGCCCTTCGTTTTCTGCGACGCCGCGTTTTAGTCCCGGGAGAAAGCGGGAAGGATGGCCCTGCGTGGCCGTGGCCGTGGCCGTGGCCGTGGCTGTAGGGAGAGGAATGGTTGGGAGATTTGTGTTGCGGCGGCCTTGTCCGCGGTCGCCCTAAATAGCAACTTGACTGTGTTTACGGGAGTTCCAGGGGGCGGGGGGCTGCTCCCCGGAAATCACCCTGCTGCCCGCGCCTGGAAGCCCACCTTCGGACGGAGAGGTCCCGGGTTCGATTCCGTCAAGGACACGGACCTCGGCTGCAGGCTCCGGCCGGGGTGGGAAAGCAGCCAATCAATGTGTGTCCCTCACATCCATGTTTCTCAATCTCTGTCTCTCCCCCGCCCTCCACTCTCTCTAAAAGTCTACGGGGCCCGGCTGGTGTGGCTCAGCGTCGACCTGTGAACCAGGAGGTCACAGTTCGATTCCCTGTCAGGGCATGTGCCCAGGTTGCGGGCTCAGTCCCAGTGGGGGGCATGCAGGAGGCAGCCAATCAAGGGTTCTCTCTCATCATTGATGTTTCTCTCTCTCCCTCTCCCTTCCTCTCTGAAATCAATTAAAAATATATTTATTAAAAGAAAAAAACACCGTGACGGTCCACCCAGGCCCCACGTGGCCTCTCCAGGGCTGTGTCCCCCACGGAGAGGGGGTGTCCCCTACGGAGAGGGGGTGTCCCCCTTGGAGAGGGGGTGTCTGCCGGGGACTCCGGGCCCCTTGGGTTGTGACCCTCCCGGGACCTCCCAGCCCCGCACAGACCTGGGCCCGGAGTGCTCCCTGCCGCTTCGCTCTGACGCAGAGTCCAGGCCTGGAGGAAAGGCAGAGGAAAAGGGGGGTCGAGCCCCTTGCTCCAGGGACAGTGGAGAGCAAGGTCCGAGCCCCGACCCCCCGCCTCCAGCCCCGGGAGCCGAGCGCCGTCCTCCCTCGGAGCGCCAGCGCCCGGCTTGGCCGCCTCAGGAGCACTCCTGCAGCCGTGACATTTTCTAGTTCTCTGAAGGAGAAGTTACAAGTGGCAGCAATGTGGCTCTTACTCAGGGGATGATTGCTACTTTCTGCAACTCTTGATGCGAAACTCAGGGGTCGGCTGCCAGCTGATGGCTGACAGTCAGTGAGTCGGGAGTCCGCCTCTGGTTTGTTGATGAGACACAAAACTCTCCAAGTGGAAAAGACAGGAGGATGGCAGCTGGCACTTCAGGGCACAGCCTGGCGGGGAGGGTGCAGGGCACAGCCTGGGGGGGTGCAGGGCACAGCCTGGGGGGTGCAGGGCACAGCCTGGGGGGTGCAGGGCACAGCCTGGGGGGGTGCAGGGCACAGCCTGGGGGGGAGGGTGCAGGGCACAGCCTGGGGGGGAGGGTGCAGGGCACAGCCTGGGGGGTGCAGGACACAGCCTGGGGGGGTGCAGGGCACAGCCTGGGGGGGTGCAGGGCACAGCCTGGGGGGTGCAGGGCACAGCCTGGGGGGTGCAGGGCACAGCCTGGGGGGGTGCAGGGCACAGCCTGGGGGGGAGGGTGCAGGGCACAGCCTGGGGGGTGCAGGACACAGTCTGGGGGGGTGCAGGGCACAGCCTGGGGGGGAGGGTGCAGGGCACAGCCGGGGGGGAGGGTGCAGGGCACAGCCCGGGAGGGTGCAGGACACAGCCTCGGGGGGTGCAGGGCACAGCCTGGGAGGGTGCAGGACACAGCCTGGGGGGGGGGGGGTGCAGGGCACAGCCTGGGTGGGTGCAGGGCACAGCCTGGGTGGGTGGGTGCAGGGCACAGCCTGCGGGAGGGGGTGCAGGGCACAGCCTGGGTGGGTGGGTGCAGGGCACAGTCTGGGGGGGTGCAGGGCACAGCCTGGGGGGGTGCAGGGCACAGCCTGGGGGGGTGCAGGGCACAGCCTGGGTGGGTGGGTGCAGGGCACAGCCTGGGGGGTGCAGGGCACAGCCTGGGGGGGTGCAGGGCACAGCCTGGGGGGGAGGGTGCAGGGCACAGCCTGGGGGGTGCAGGGCACAGCCTGGGAGGGTGCAGGGCACAGCCTGGGGGTGGGGTGCAGGGCACAGCCTGGGTGGGTGGGTGCAGGGCACAGCCTGGGTGGGTGGGTGCAGGGCACAGCCTGGGGGGGCTTTCAGGGCACAGCCTGGGTGGGTGCAGGGCACAGCCTGGGGGGGCTTTCAGGGCACAGCCTGGGTGGGTGCAGGGCACAGTCTGGGGGGGTGCAGGGCACAGCCTGGGGGGGGTGCAGGGCACAGCCTGGGGGGGTGCAGGGCACAGCCTGGGTGGGTGGGTGCAGGGCACAGCCTGGGGGGTGCAGGGCACAGCCTGGGGGGGTGCAGGGCACAGCCTGGGGGGGAGGGTGCAGGGCACAGCCTGGGGGGTGCAGGGCACAGCCTGGGAGGGTGCAGGGCACAGCCTGGGGGTGGGGTGCAGGGCACAGCCTGGGGGGGCTTTCAGGGCACAGCCTGGGTGGGTGCAGGGCACAGCCTGGGGGGGAGGGTGCAGGGCACAGCCTGGGGGGTGCAGGGCACAGCCTGGGAGGGTGCAGGGCACAGCCTGGGGGGTGCAGGGCACAGTCTGGGGGGGTGCAGGGCACAGCCTGGGGGGGAGGGTGCAGGGCACAGCCTGGGGGTGGGGTGCAGGGCACAGCCTGGGTGGGTGGGTGCAGGGCACAGCCTGGGGGGGCTTTCAGGGCACAGCCTGGGTGGGTGCAGGGCACAGCCTGGGTGGGTGGGTGCATGGCACAGCCTGGGTGGGTGGGTGCATGGCACAGCCTGGGTGGGTGCAGGGCACAGCCTGGGTGGGTGGGTGCAGGGCACAGCCTGGAGGAAGGGGAGTCTGTTACAGACGCTGAGGACCCTGGAGCCCCCGACGGCTCACACTGAGGCACGGCTGTCCGCGGACCCCCTGCTCGGCGGGGTCTCCATGGCTGTGAGCACGCAGTACACGCAGGGGCTCTGTCACACACGCAGAGGCGTGCTCCACCCACTCAACTCCAAACGGGACCCAGTGAGGGGCATCGGTCTACGTCAGTGGCCACAGGGAAGGGTGGTTCTGAAGGGACCCAACCTCACACCCTGGCCTGCGGGTCTGAGTGTCTCTGACGTTGGCCGTGCACCGGGCGGGACCCGCTTTGTTCCCAACGCAGAGGGACCTTCCCGGAGGGAATGGAGCCCCGGCTCAGCTCGGCTCAGCAGGAGGAGGTGGCGGAGGCAGAGACCTTCGGCTCCGCCCCTGACCCCTGGGAAATCAGGGCAGAAGCAGGTGTGGGCTCGGCCCTGATAATCGCGCTCCATCCTCTGCCAGGAACATAATCAGATCCCCTGGTCTCATTTCCTCCGCGCCCGCCCGCCGCCCAGGCTGTGGGGCGCCCAGGGTGAACGAGAGCCCCCTCCTGCCCCCCAGCGGGTCAGGCGCATGGGGAGCGAAGGGATGCGATCGAGAAGCAGGTCTGAGCCAGCTGAGCTGCTGATGAACCGGGAGCTGGAGGCGCCACGCTGCTGAGCGGCCCCAGGCCCGCAGGTGGAGAAGGACGCCGTGGGTCCGGCGTGGCAGGAGGGGAGACCCGTGTCTGCAGAGTGGGCGTTGGGGCCTGACAGCCCGCTGTGTGCCCCGAGGCAGTTCCTTCGCCCGCTGTGAGCGGGCACCACATGCCCACCGCCTGGAGCCGTGCTGGGATTTAAAACGATGATGCGGGCCGAGCCGGCGGGGCTCAGTGGCTGAGCATCGACCTATGAACCGGGAGGTCCCGGGTTCGATTCCCGGTCAGGGCACAGGCCCAGGTTGCGGGCTCCATCCCCAGTGGGGGCGTGCAGGAGGCAGCCAGTCCATGACTCTCATCACTGACGTTTCTCTCTCTCTCCCCCTCTCCCTTCCTCTCTGAAATCAGTAAGTACAGCATATTAAAAATAAAAAAATAATGTGTGGTGCCTGATTCAGCCACGTATCGGCAGACACACTGGCATCTGATAAAGAGGAACACCCCCACCCGTCCACCCTGCAAACCCCCGAGTGCGGCGTTAGAGTGGGTGGCACATGATGCTCACAGATGCTGACTTGCTGGCGGGGCTGGCTTCCTTCTGGGCGGGGGGGAGAAGGGGGGGAGGGTCCTAGAGTGAGCGAGCAAGTCCCGCCCATGCAGGTGAGCGCCACGTCCCAGGCGGCTCTGGCCTGGTGTCCGCGGTCGTTCCCGGGCCTCCCGCCAGCTCGGCGAGACCTGTGCCCCCAGGACCGGCTTGCTGAGGGCCTAGAGCCTCCAGGACCCTCTTCAGCTTGGAAACTTCCAGCAGATGAAGAGAGGGGGAGACGGGGGGCGGGCAGAGGACCAGGGGACAGGGGAGGGGGCAGGAAGCCGCCTTTGCCTCCCTTAGCTGAAGAGGGACGAAGAGCTCCCAGAATGCCAGGTCCAGCTCCGAAGGAGTGGGGGTCCCGGAGGCGGACAGCGTCTGGCCCCGACCTCCCCGATGCCGCCGCTGCAGCCTGCAGTGTGGGGACCAGAAGGCACGGGTTCCAGGGGCTTGCTGTCCTAGCATCAGCCCCCCCCCCCCCACCCGTCCCGCACGTTTTCCGGGAGGCTTTGCGCCCCACCTGTGCGCCCTGCCCCGGCCCACGGCAGCGCCGCACGCACGGGCAAATGACTAGAAACGGGGCCAAATTATCACCGATACGATGTGCATCAAGAAAACAAATTAAGTCTAACATTTGTGCGGTGACAGCTGACCTTTGCTTGATTGAAGGAACGGCTGCGGAGGGCGCCCATTAAAGGTGTTTAACTTAATGGAGCAATCTCCCAAGTTTCAGGAGAAAGCCGGCTGGCGGGCCTGAAGGAGGAGGAAGCTGCCCGAGCGCGCTGCCACCTGCTGGCAGGAGGAGGGACTGCTGGCGGGGAGCCGGTGGAAGGCCTGGGTGCAGGCAGGGACCCTGGGAGACCTCTGTGCCCCTTGCATAGACCCAGGCTCAGCCATGCACCCAGCCTCTTCTCCCACCTGCTCACCTGGAGTGGGGAGGGGCAGGGCCCTCGGCTCAGTGCCCTGAGGGGGTTCCTTTAGCGTGGGGGACAGTGGAAACCCCGATCCCTGGAGTTGCGGGGACAGAACCCACCCTCGGGGCTCCCCCAGCGAAGATGGGGCGTACTGACAGAGCGCTTTGTAGACACACGTGTTCCTCTTCGCCACGCCACCCTCCCCAGGGCCTCGCCGCTGACACGTGGGCCTGAAAGAGGGACTAATCACACATCCCAGGGGCTCCTGGCGCTCTGGGGTGGAGTCCTGAGTGGGCCCTGCTCTTTGGAACAACCCACAGAGAGAGACTCTGCCGTCCACCTTCGGGGCACCTTGGCTGGGACGCGGAGAAGCTGCCTGGAGCCAGGTGGCCCCGTGTGTGTGTGGGAGGGGGGGGGTCTTAGAATGGCACCTCCCTCCCTGTGCCGCTCGGCCATCCAGGGCAGACTGTTGCTGGTGGGATTAAGATTTTGACCCTTTCCAAAAACGTGGGAGACGCAAGCTTTGCTGTGTTGTTTGTTCGTGTGAGCATGGAGTTTTTGCCACGCGCGCCCCACGCCCTCTAAGCGAACTTGGGGGCCAGGCCCACAAAGGCTGTAGCTCAGCGTGTCATGGGGGCTCGGGGACTGAGAGGTGGTGACCAGCCCTTGTGGATTTGGGGGCCGGCGTCCTCTGGGCTCACAGCCCGACGGGCGGCTCTGCCCACAGGAGGCGGGGCGCCTGCTGCTGCTCACCTGGAGCTCAGGTAAGGGGGTGCTCGCTGCAGGCACCAGGACGGCAGTGCCTGGGATCCCCACACACAGGCTGGGGCAGCTTGACTAGTGACCCCCGGTGGCACACGCCACCTTTATCACTGAAGCGTTGACAGAAGCATAGGACACAAAGCTGAAATCTAAAGAAATCCAATCTGTGACCGTAATTATCCCTGCAATTCAGGGAAAGACGGCCACGTTCAGCTTCCTAACGAGTTTCTGCCGAAGCTCTGGCTGTCATTGTGCGCTTTGATGGAAAGGGCTTGTGAGTGAAATAGGCCCGCTCCTGCCTCGTGCCTCCGTGCTGTGCGGCCGGAGAACCACGGCGCTAGGAAGGCTGCCCACCGGGCTGTGCACGGTGACAGAGCGCAGGGTCAGGCCCTCTGCTCTCCCTCTCCTCCCCATGCCCGCCCATGGGCTCCAAGCCCAGGCTCCTCTGGAATTGTCCCAGGTCAGGCTCCGTCCACACTGACAACCATTGTCTTGTGGGTCAGTGATTTCCCATCACCCCATGGTGCTCACCACTCCTGTTAGCTTCTGTCTTGTTTGTGTTCTTCATGGGACCCAGCCCATCATCATTATCTCCACCATCACCTCATCACCACTATCAAATATCATCACCACCATCACCATCATCACCACCATCACTATAATCATCATCATCACCACTATCATCATCACCATCATCACCATCATCACCACCATCATCATCATCATCACCACCGTCACCACCATCACTATCATCACCACCGTCACCACCATCACCTCACCACCTCTATCACCATCATCACCACTATCACTATCATCACCATCATTACCACCATCACTACCATCACTATAATCATCATCACCACCATCACCATCATCAGCACTATGATCACCACCATCATCACCATCACCATCATCATCAATATATCATCTCCATCACCATCATCATCATCATCATCACCATCATCATCACCATCATCATTATCTCCACCATCACCTCATCACCATCATCATTATCATCACCACCATCACTATAATCACCATCATCATCATCATCACCATCACCATCATCACCACCATCACCCCCATCACCATATCACCATCATCATTATCATCACCATCATCACCATCATCACCACCATCACTATCATCACCATCATCTCCATCACCATAATCATCACTACCATCATCATCATCACCACCGTCACCACCATCATTATCATCATTACCATCACCACATCACCATCATCACTACCATCACTATAATCATCATCATCACTACTATCATCACCATCATCATCACCACCATCATCATCACTATTATCATCTCCATCATCATCATCACCATCACCACCATCACCACCATCATCATCACCATCACCATCACCATCATCATTATTAACATGTTACTGCTGAATAAACCAAGGTCCAAGGAGGTGGAATGACTTGTTCAAGGAGGACTGTTATGGGCTGAATTATGGGCCCCCCAAATTCCTATGTTGAAGTCCTACCCCCAGTACCTCAGAGTGTAATTGTAATTTGGAGACAGGACCTTTAAAAGGGTGAGTAGGGCTAAATGAGGTCATATGGGCGAGTCCTAATCCAAACTGACCAGCGTCCTCATAAGAGAAGGAAATTTGGGGACACAAAGAGCCCAGAATGCCGTGCTCAGAGGAAGGGCCATGTGGGGACCAGCACGAAGCAGCCATCTGCCAGCCAAGGAGGGTCTCGGGGAACCAGCCCTGCTGACACCTTGCCCTTGGACTCCAGCCTCCCGACGGTGAGACGACGCACGTCTGTTGTGTCAGCCGCCCACTCGGTGGCGTTCTGCTGAGTGGAGCCTCAGCACACGAAGACCAGGACCCAGCCAGCCAGGACCCAACTAGCCACCTGCCCCTGGTGCTGACCTGCCTCGCGCTCATCCAAGATAAGGTTGAACCTGCGGGACGGGAGAGTCCTGAGCTTGGGCCCCCGGAGCGGGCAGGCATGAGCCCCCTCAGGGCGCCTGTCTCCCTCCAGCCATCTGGACGCCTCGCCTCCGGAGGGCGCGATGGGGACGGAGTGCATCGCACATCGCTAGCACGTCATTTGTCAGGAGCACGGGGCCGTGACCGCAGGTACCCCCGGAGGACCCCACCGCCAGGGCGTGAGGAGAGGGAGGTGTGCCAGGCTGTTCCCACGACATCTGTGGTTTTCTGTTTGTTTTTTGTTTCCCCGAGGAAACACCTCGGCAGGATGCGTCTGGGTTTCACCTGCCGCACAAGCTGTCAGCAAGTTTCTAGACTCGGGGGAGGCAGCTACATCAGGGGGACCTTCGGAGACGGACAGACAGGGCGTGGGGGAGCCACGGACTTAGGTGGGGTTCACGCAGGGTGGGCGGTGCTGCATGTCATGCCCACCTCCAGCGAAGGGGCCTCCGGGGGCCTGGGGGTCGGGACCGAGCACTCCGAGGACACCGAGGCCGGCTGTGGGGGGGCCTGGGGGAGCCGGGACCTGTAAGAGCAGCAGGTTCCAAGCTGCTCTGCCCTGAGCTGGGGGGTGGCGTCTCCCAAGATGTGGGGTCAAGAGGGACAGCCCAGTGGGAGCCCCGCACAGGCGCAGGGTCAGCAGACACGGCGGAGGCGAGGGTGCCGAGGGCATCCCAGGGGCGGGCGCTGGTCCAGAGGGAATGCCGGGCCGCGGTCTGCGGACTGACCCGGCCCTCACAGGTCACAGGAGCTGCCAGAGCTCCGAGCAGAGGCTGCAGGGGCGAGGCCACGTGGGCGGGGCCTGGGGCGGGGCCTGGGGGGGGGGGTTAGGTCCTGCGGGATCAGGGCTGGATCTTGCAATAATGGGGGGGCGGAGTGGGGGCTGAGCGGGAGTCCGGAAGGATGTGGCCTGGTAATGTGTACCTTTGAGAGAGGCCTGTGGCTTGGTGGAAGGGGAGGGGCTGAGAGAGGACACCGCTCGGGCGGGGTGGGGCGGGGTGGGGTGGCAGAAGGGGTGAGGAAGGCCCTGCAGATGAAGCCTGAAGCCAGAATGCCCGGAGGGAGCCTCCCCTGGCCTGCGGGGCGTGGCCTGAGCTGGGGCCACGGCAGGCGCAGGTGGAGCAGAAAAGGTTCCTTCAGCTCCGACAGACAGGTCCCCCGAGGTCCCTGGGGATCCCCAAGTAGAGGCGACTGGCAGGTAGGTCCCTGGCGTCCCCGGGCAGCAGCTGGCAAGAAAGTCCTGGCAGATGAGGTGCTGGTGGGAGGGCAGGGCCGGTCGGGTGGAAATAGCGGGCAGGAGCCTCGGGTTTTGTGGTGTTTCTAGGAGACGGTGCGCGGACAGAGGCAGGACTGGGGCTGAGGCTGGTGGCAAGCTTCTCAGACGACCCCGCAGGGCGGTGGGACTCGGTGCTGGGAGGGGCCCTGGGTGCTAGGAGGGGGCAGGGCGCTGGGACATGGTGCTGGGAGGGGCTCTGGGTGCTGGGAGGGGGCAGGGAGGTGGGACATGGTGCTGGGAGGGGGCAGGGAGGTGGGACATGGTGCTAGGAGGGGCCCTGGGTGCTGGGAGGGGGCAGGACAGTGGGACTAGGAGCTGGGAGGGGGCAGGGCCGGCGAGAAGATGAGGGTGCTGGGAGGGGGCAGGGCGCTGGGACTCAGTGCTGGGAGGGGCCCTGGGTGCTGGGAGGGGGCAGGACAGTGGGACTAGGTGCTGGGAGGGGGCAGGGCCGGCGAGAAGATGAGGGTGCTGGGAGGAGGACTCTGCAGAGAGGACAGGAGCGTCGGTGAGGCTGCGGGCAGGACGCCAGGCTGTCAGGACGCGGAGTCCATTTATCTTCCCGCAGAAACCCGTGACAGCCCTTCACGTCCGCGTCCTCTGCAGAAATTGGGAAGTGCGTCCGCACACTCGGCGCTCCTGTCTGAGATGACAGCGGGAACCGTGGAAACGGCGAGAACGCCAGGATTCTGCCCTCCGCCCTCAGGAGCAGTGACAGCGCGGCGCGTCCGTGGCCCGCAGGCCCCGCTTCCTCTCGGCGCCCCCAGACGCCAGCCACACCGCTCCGTGGCCCGCAGGCCCCGCTTCCTCTCGGCCCCCCCAGACGCCAGCCACACCGCTCCGTGGCCCACAGGCCCCGCTTCCTCTCGGCCCCCCCAGACGCCAGCCACACCGCTCCGTGGCCCGCAGGCCCCGCTTCCTCTCGGCGCCCCCAGACGCCAGCCACATCGCTCTGGGGCTTGCTGTGCATATGGGGTGCCTTTGCCCGGACTTAGCAGATGCCCAGGACCCCGGGGCAGGCAGCTGCCTGGGAGCCACCTGGGAGCCCTCGGCAGAGGAGGCCCGGCTTGTCCCGAAGTCGGGGTGCTGACTCCCTAGGATCCCCTGCTGCCCGGGAAGGAGTGACATTTTCAGCCTAAAGATCATAATGTGGGGCCAGGCCGGGCAGGCGTCCAAAGTGTGGCTGCAAACAAAAGCCCGAATCTGAGGCCCAGTGTCCCCGTCCTTAGTGACAGCAGGGTGAGAGGTCAGAGGGCGGGAGGTCAGGTGAGGGGCTGTGGAGGGAGCCTGGGCGGGGACAGCACCTGGACAGTGGCCCTGAGGGTCCTCCAGCGAGGGCCTCGGGGGCCACAGGCCGACCTCACCTCCTCTGTGCCCGCCGCTGGGTGCGGAGGGAAAGGCCGGCTGCCCCCCATCACGGTGCCCATCTCAGCGGGTCCGAGTTGGAAGCCCATCCTGTGCGGAGCTGAAGAAATGCCGGAGACTGTTGTCTCCAGGGTCCGCCATGAGGCCTGTCCTGCGGTCTCTCTCCCCACACCACACGGTTGCACAGTCGTCGCACCCATTTTACAGATGAGAATGTCGAGGCTAAGAGATCGCAGTGGCTCACACGCCGACCTTGTCCCCAGCCCTGAGCCGAAGGCTCAGGTACCTTAGGCTCCTTTCAAACTCACAGGTTGGGGGCTTCACCCCATTTTATAGAAGAGGAAGTTGGGGTTTAGGAGGCCGCCCCGGTCCACAGGCCTCTGAGCACACAGAGGTTCTCTGACCAGAAGCTTTCCGGAGGCTCTGCGGGCCACTGGATGCTCCCAGCCCCGCGTCAGCCCCGCCCTCTTCCCGCCTGCGGGCGGTGAGGGCAGCCACGCCTCCTCGGCTCCTGCTCTGGGGGCTCAGGCCCTGGGCTCACGCCTTTCCTGTCTCCAGGGCAGGTTCTGGGGGCGGGAGGGAGATGGAGGAGGAGGAGGGCATGGAGGTCGACATCTGACCCCACCTGGGTCCTTCTGGAAGCTGGGAGGCAGCTCGTGTCCAGGACTGAGAGGCGGGCCTGATGCAGCCACTTCTGTCTCTCCTGCGGGCCGCCCCCTCGAGCCAGCCCTTCTGGGACTCAGAGCGGCCTGGGGCGCGGAGCGTGGGGCGGGGGCAGGAGGGCGGCAGCGCCTCTCGCAGAAGCCAGAATGAGCTGCTGAGCCTGGATGCGTGGCTGTCGCTGGCGGTAGGTCATAGCTGTACGTGTGTGTGTACCTAGTTGAGGGCCCACTCTGCAAAACGGTGGGGGGGGGGGGAGAAAAACAGGTGAAGACTTGGGTATGCAGACCCTCCTTGCAGCCCTCGCAGCCCGGGCGCCCGGAAGGCGGGGTGGACAGCGATCCCTCCGCCTCCATGTTCCTGTCCCCACCTCGCTGTCCCCACGCTGCGCTGTGACAGGGCCAGCAGAGACCTGGGCACTGACAGACGGGGTCACCGCAGCCGGGAACTCGGGCCTCCACGTTCCCGATCGCCGTTCCCGCCTCCTCCCCACGTCCCGCCTCCCTTTGCAGCCAGGGAACAAGGTTCCTCTGCCCAGACTCCCGGGCAGGCGTCCGGGTCTCTGCCTGTTCCCAACATGGGCCTTGCCCGTTCCAAGTGCGGGCCTCATGCCCAGCACCCGGGGCCTCGGCTGAGTGCGGAACTGGGGGCTCCTGGAGCCCCACCTGCCCTGGATGCTGAGCCAGGGGAGCCGGGGGAACTGGGGTAGAGGGGAGTCGCTCAGAGCCTGAGTCGGGGTAGAGGGGAGTCGCTCAGAGCCTGCTCCAGGGCTGGCAGCGGGCGGGGCTCCCGGGACCCGCGGGGCCTTCGGGAGGCAGCCCCTCCCCTCCCAGCCTCAGCTCAGCATCTACCCTCCCCTCAGGCCCTGGTCCCGGTGAGACAGACCCTCTGCTCGCTCCCCGGAGTCACATTGTCACTTGAGATGAAGGAGATTTCAAATGGAGGCCTGTTTTCACGCTCAGCCGACCTGGATGCGCGGCCCCTCGTGCAGAAGTAGCGGGTCTGGCCGCGTCCCAGCCCCGTGGGCCCGGGGGAGGGTCTGTTAGACCAGCCCTCAGGGAGCGCTTCGGGGTCCCGGGTTCAGGAAGCCAGCGGCAAGCAGAGCCCCCACCCAGCCCGGCCTCCCGCTCTGGCCCGCGTGGGACTCTGGATACACACACACCTCACGCAGACACACGTGGGTCTCACAGGCACGCGTGCACGCGCACGCACACACACACACACACACACAGGACACGCGGGTTCCAGTCCCTCCGGGGCCAGCTCCTGGGGCTGCCAGGCGGTACTATTTCATGAAAAGCAAACAAGTTGCATTCCTTGATTACGTTTCCTGATTTCTAAGAAAGCAAAATTGCAGTAATTGGTTTACAGTACGCAGCCTGCTGTTTGCGCAAGGAAATTAGATAGGAAGCGGGTCGATGGGGCTGTCGGCAGACGTGGTTTAGATGACAGACGTCGGAAACGCTTCCAAACAACATCTCTGCGCGACTTGCAGTTTAAGTAACCGGCGATGGTCCGAAGCCGAGTCCCCGGGCAGCGTGGCAGGGGTGCGGGGAGGCGCCAGGTCCCAGGATTGCGTGACCCTCCGGGCAGCCCGGTGAGGCCTCCGTCTGTGGGGAGGACAGGATTCCTCGAGTTTTATGGGGCGGGACAGAGGCACACGTCCCTGCTCGGCGAAGGACACTCCGGCTCCCAGCAGGCCACAGGCTCGGCGGGGGGCCGGCTGTTCTGGAAGGTGGTGGTGCATGGCCCGAGCTTGATGTACAGCCTTAAAGTCACCCACCCACCTGCTCAGGTGCCGGAGCCCAGACCCAGGAGAGCCCTGGGCCCATGGCCTCGCCCCGGGGGGCATCGAGGAGCCCCCCTTCGCATGGGGACTCCAGTTCCTGTGCCGCGCCAGCACGGCCAAGGGTGACCCCGAGTGGGGGCGACGAAGGATTGAGAACAGACAAGAGAAGGAAAGCTGGGACTCGGTGGGACGCCACGTCCCTGATGGGGACCCAGCAGCGCCGACGTCCACCAGCCGTGTCTTTATTTTGTAGCCGATGCCACAGGCAAAGGAAGGGCAGGTCAAGATGTTCACAGCATTCTCTGGGTTTCAATCCTCCTCAACTACATGCACCTGATCCAGCTTTGTGTACTTGCAGCCTCTATCACTCAGGCACGTGGGGCCACGTGTTCGGACCACAGGTTCAAGCTCACAACCACAGCTGTTGGCTATCACTGTGCTGGGAGGCCCTGCCCTCCAGGCTGGGACTTGCACGTGGCCACGAGAGGACTGTGCCCTCTCATCAGTCCAAGGCTTGAACCTGTGCAAACACTGTAGCCGCGCCCCACAAGTTCCCTCTGCACCTGCTGGCCCCCCGCCACCCCCGCCCCAGCCCTCTGTGCTCCTGAGGGCGGGGCCCGGACAGTCCTGTGTGCACAGCCCTGCGCCCTCGCCTCTGCCCAGCATCGCCCCAGCATCCTGTGCGGCGCTCAGCCTCTGAGCCACACCAGCCGGCAGGATTGTCACCTTTACACCGCAGCTTCCCTATCTTGGCTCAGCCGGGTCAGGCCGAGACCCTTGGGGGGTGACGGCCACCCCAGGGCAGAGGCAGGGTGCCCTGGCAGGTCCAGCTCGGTCCCCCGTGAACTCCCGTGTGCCCCGCGTTGGCCCTCACCTGAGCGCAGGGCCGCCCTGCTCCGCACCTGGTGGCGGCCTCCGAGCTCCTTGGCCTCCGGACGCCGCCATCGGGATCGGGCTCCGCAGTGCGTGGCCGGCGAGCAGAACGGGCTCCCGCCGGGCGCCTGGCCCGTAAACCGAGCGGAGGGAAGGAGCCCGCCACGCGGCAGGAGGGCCCTTTCCAGGACAAGGACGGGGTCCAGGACGGGACTGTGGGGGAGCACCCCACCGGCTCCCCCACCCCCACCGTCCCCCTCACGGGCCCCTGAAGGCAGTCGAGGCCTGGGCTTCCCTCGGGCTCGCAGCCGCCTGGCATGGAGGGCAGCTGCCGCGCCCGCTCACGCTCCGTCTCCCCTTCCTTCCTCCGCATCTCGCACTGTGTCTTCCCCCCGAGAGCCCTGATTATCTGTGTCTCACGTGGAACGAGCTTCAGGGCCCCCCACCTCCCGTGGACTCAACGGCGAACAGGAGCCCTGGGCGATGAGCCTTCCTCTGAAGACCTTTGCGAGCAGCAGCCGCCGGGTCGGGGGCTGCAGACCCGCAGGGCGAGGGCAGGCTCACGTCACAGGGGAAGCGTCTAACAGCCCTTCGTCCTCTTCTGGAAGAATCTAAGCTGAGTGAGAGGGCTCTCTGCTGTGTTTCTTTCCTCATAGTTGTTTCACGGCAATAAAAGTGGGTTTCGGTGGCGAGCCGGCACGGCCATGGCATACTCAGCCCCACGGTGGGCGCCTTAGGTACCGCGCCAGCTCAGCCAGGTTCGGTGACCCCGAGAGGGGGCGGGGAAGGGTTAGAAAAGACAGACAAGAGAAGAAGCTGGGTCTGGGTGGGACTGTCCTCTCTGATGGAGAGCGAGCGACAGCGCCATGGACTACCAGCCGTGTCTTTACTTTATAGCCAGTTTCCACGAGGCAAAGTAAGGGCGTGGTCAAGATGTTTACAGCCTTCTCGTGGGTTTCGATCCTACTCAACTACACGCACCTGAACTCCATCAAGCCCACGTCACTCAGGCACGTGGGGCCACGTGTTCGGACCACAGGTTCAAGCTCACAACCACACTGTTGGCTATCACTGTGCTGGGAGGCCCTGCCCTCCAGGCTGGGACTTGCACGTGGCCACGAGAGGACTGTGCCCTCTCAGTACGAGGCTTGAACCTGTCCAAACACTGTAGCCGCTCCCCACAGGTTTCCATTTAAACCTTGGACCGGAGTCCCAGAGAGGACAAGGGGCGGGAACGGAGGCCCCGTGACCCCCATCCCCTCACTCAGCAGCTCTCATGGGCCTGGGGACAGGGGTCGGGTGTCAGGGGTCGGGCACCGGGGTGGACACCCATGGGGCCCAGGTGGCCCTGCCCCACCAGGGAGCTGCGCGTACCCCGCGTCCAGGCGAGAGGCGGAGAGCCGGCCGGCCCCACGCTGAGACACCGGCCCCGGCGGGTGATGCCGCTCCAGGGGCCACTTCCAGGATCCAGGGTCAGGAGAGGCCGTGGGAGGTGCCACTTCCGCTGCAGATGAGCGAATTTTCAAAAATATCAAGAACCGTGTTAGCGGCATAAATTTGGACTCCAGACTCCTAGGAGGAGCAGCTTGGAGCTTCCGCTTCCCAGTTACACCCCCCGCCCCCCCCCCCCACCGCCCCCCATGTCTCCGGCATCGTGAGCCTGCGGCCCCCTAGGCGGCTGGGCTGAGTTAACAGTCTCCGGTCCCTGAAGATGCAGCCGGTCCCCATAGTCCTGGGTCTGTGCAAGGGTCACAGCCCCGCACCCACCCCGTGGGCCCAAGGCCTCCCACCCACCCTGAATGGTCATGACAGCCCAAGGCCCCGCCTCCAGCCCGCCCCCTGGGGCCCACAGCTCTGCCTCAGGCACCTCAGCTCGCACTCGCCCGTCCGTGTTCATTTCTGGCCTGGAGCCCGGCCGGGGCCGCTCAGCTGGTTGGGCGTCGGCCTGTGCACCCCAAGGGCCCACGCCCAGGGTTCAGGCTGGGTCCCCGGGAGGAGGCGTGCAAGAGGCAGCCGATCCATGTTTCCCTCTCACATTGATGTTTCCCTCTCTCCTCTCGCTTCCTCTCCCTCTAAAAAAAAAAAATCAATCAATAAAATAAAAATCTTAAAAATAAATTCCTGGCCTGGGTGTTCCTTTGCTTGTGCATGTATGTTTCCTCAGTGCTGTAGCTCCTTCAGTATGTCTGTGTTCTGCAGCAGGACTTGCATGACACGTCAAGCACCGCTCCCTGCCTCCAGGCCTGTGTTTGCAGAACCCTGCGTGTTCTCACTCAGCTGCTGCGTTTTCCTAAAAATACTGCGCCCTCGTCACGTTTGGAGAAGGCGGAAAACCCTAGAATGGAGGCCAGGGGAGGGACTGGGAAGGAAGCCTTAGACACGGAGAGCCGGGCTGTCACCTTTCATTCCGAGCGGTGACCGTTGGGGACACACTGCAGAGGGTCCCCGGACACCAAAGAAACACTGTCACCTTCGTGCTACCGAACGGGGCGTGGCAGCCAGCCTCGGGGCCCCGGGCGCATTGGGGAGCGGATGCCCTGGCTCTGAACCGGACCCCGCCCTGGCCATCCTGGTTCAGCTTTACATCTGGACCCAGCGGAGAGAGGTCACACATGAAAAGACGTCTCTGCACGCGTTAGCCAAATGCTCGATTCAAAACACGCCTTCCGGTCTCTCGGGAGAGGGTGTGTCGATGCCAGGGCAAGACTCCTCCCTGGGCGACGTCCCCGGTCCGGGGAGCGCTCCTCCCAGGTGACAGGCCCGGGGGCTCTCATAAACCACCGTCCTCGGCTGCGAATTATTCGCGAGGCGGTGGGCTCCCAGGGAACAGAAGTTTCTCCCATCCAAGTACTAACCAGGCCCGACCCTGCTTAGCTTCCGAGATCAGACGAGATCGGGCGCGTTCAGGGTGGTATGGCCGTAGACTAGGGAACAGAAGTTTCTGTGTGGATTTGTGTTGTAATGAGAGCTGGTAGCGGTGCCGTGCCGCAAACACGGAGCTCAGCCCCATGAAAATTTAATCCGTATCTATTTTGGAGCGAGAGAGTCCCGTCTGCCTAATTGAAGCATGTGTCATCCTGACACTAAAGAGTGCATCCTCGGTCCTTTTATTGGATGGGGCGCCCGGCTCCGACGCTGTTCAATTGAAAGCATGCTGCTCGTTGGGAGAGGAAGGGGGTGAGCGGCACTTTATGACGGGGGGCGAGAGGGGGGGGGGCGCGGGGGGATCCGTCTGACTCGGGGCTGAGCATTGCCTGCTTTTTCCTGGGCGGCGGCCCTGAAGCAGCCGCAGCCACCCCACCCCTCAACGCTCCAATAGAGGAGGATAAACGAGGAACATTTAGACAGGCGCTGGGAGCGCGATGGCGGCCGTCAGTCATCGGCGTCCTGGGAACCGGACTGTGAGCAGCTCGGCGAGGCGGGCCCCGGCCCAGCTGTCCGCGGCACGTCTATGATCAAAACAGAATCTCATTCACTGTTTTCTCAGAGTGTAATCTCTCTCCCCAGAGCTCCCCATTTTGTTTACTAATCTATGGACATGTTTCAAAGCATCTGACCCACCTGGTTCGCTCCTTTGGAATCGGTTACCTGGATAAATGGATGGAAATGACGGAGTCATTAACCGGGAGCCTTTCACAGGGGCCTGAGCCCCTCCGAGGCCACTCGACACTGCCACCCTCCCTCCAGGGCTTCACCCTCTCCAGGGGTAAGAGACCGATCTGGATTTCTCGCCTTTGAATCCTGACTCCCCTGTGTGGTGCTGGGCAGGTTACGCAGCCTCTCTGTGCTTCAGCCTCCTTCTCTGTGAGACAGGGATGGTGATAGCACCTACAAGAGTACTCATATTTCTTTTCTCGTTCACCAGGCATGTGCTTCTTTAATTTCTGATAGTCACCGCCGATGAAGCCTCTCCGTGCCTCCTACCAAGCCAGATGATACACCACAAAATCATGGTTATGATAGTGGTGATAATGCTGGTGGTGATGATGGTGATGGTGGTGGTGGTGGTGGTGATGGTGGTGATGATGCTGATAATGATGCAATGGTGTTGATGATGGTGAAGATAATGATGATGGTGATGATGGTGGTGGTGGTGGTGATGGTGATGATACTGGTGATGATGATGCTGATAATGATGCGATGGTGGTGATGATGGTGAAGATGATGATGGTGGTGATGGTGGTAATGATACTGGTGATAATGATGCTGATAATGATGCAATGGTGGTGATGATGGTGAAGATGATGATGGTGATGATGATGGTAATGATGGTGATGATGATGGTGAGGGTGATGGTGAAGATGGTGAAGATGAATATGGTGATGATGTTGATGTGGTGATTGTGATGATGATGATGATGGTGATTATGATGGTGATGATTGTGACGATGATGGTGAAGATGGCGATGGTGATGTGATGATGATGGTGATGGTGGTGATTCTGATGATGATGATGGTGATGATTGTGACGATGATGGTGAAGATGGCGATGGTGATGTGATGATGATGGTGATGGTGGTGATTGTGATGATGATGGTGGTGATGCTGATGGTGATGATTGTGACGATGATGGTGATGATGGTGAAGATGGCGATTATGGTGGCCAACATAATCACTGGCATTTGCTAAATGCCAACACTTTTAATTGCTTCCATGTATTCATTCATTTTATCCCCACAACAATCTTTTTGAGGGAGGGACAATTATTGCAAATGAGGAAACCAGGGCTTACGTTTGTTAATAACTAACCCAAGGCCACCCACCTGGCTGGTGGCCTGCCTGGGATTCAGAGTTGGCAATGCTGCACTGGTCAGCCTGCACACATCCTTCCTGCCGTGACCAGGCCAGCTGGCTCCCTTTGGCCCAAGCGCCCGAGCACAGGGGCCTGAGCTAGAGCCTCTTGCTGGAATCCCAAGGAGAAGGGACCAGAGCCCAGGACCGCCTGGCCACCGCACTCACTCACACAGGGCGTGGCTCACGTGGGGCGGCAGGCCAGCAGCCTGGCATTTCCCAACCTGCGCTCGAGAGGTTTGTTTGGGGAAGAAAATGCTCACAAAAAAGATGACTTGTATTCTACTGTGGACAGCAAGTCCCGAGTGGATGGCGCCTCAGCTTGTGCGCCCACAGGCATCGGCGACCAGAACCTGGCTCACCCGCCCTCACCGGGGCCAGGCCACCAGCAGGCCCCTCTGCGGAAACGCTCTCTGTGTCGTCCCCACATTCCCCTCTGGCCCCCCTCGCTGACCTTTGGAAAACAAGGTATTTCGTTTAAGCCTTTAAATTACAGTGTAAATGTTTAAATTGTGCCCACATGTCTCGCTCCCACTCCCTGCTACGACACGCGGCCTCATCTTCTCCAAAAGGCAGCGAATGTACATGTCCCTGAACCAGGAACCGCGAGGACCGCGCCGGTGCATCTCGGGGTACAGGGCAGGATTGGGCTGTTTCCCGGCAACCTGTGGGGAGCGGGTTCCCAGAAGCTAAGCCACTTGGCTCGGTATTTCTGAATAATCACACTGAGTGCCGGGCCCTGTAGACTCTACCCTGGAGGGAAGACTCCGAACTAGAGTAACAGCGGCGCCTCCACGCCTGCCACCGCCCATGGAGCCGCCCGGACAGTCAGCCGGGAGTCTCCACCCAGGAGGCAGGGTCCCCCTTGAAACCTGGGGCTGCACTGACTTTAGGGGGCTGGGACCCAATGAGAGAATTGTCCCTGCTGGTCCCTGAAAACATCAGACACACACATGCCTGCACACATGTGTGTACTCACAACATGTGCACACATGCACGATCAAACTCGCTGACGTGTGTACATATGCATGTACATGCACACACATGCACACATTCATGCATAGGCACACATTCGTGCACATGCTCACACATGCACATGCATACACTTACACACATATACACATTCATGCACAGGTGCATACACACGCACACACATCCATGCACAGGCATGTGTGCATACACATGCACACGTGCACATGCATACACATACACATTCATGCACAGGTGTGTGTGCGTACACATGTACACACATGCACTGCACATACATATACATCAATGTACAGGCATGCACGCGTGCACATGCACACACACACATGCACACGTACACAGCTCTCTTGCTGAATTGTGTCTGCACCATCCTTCAGCTACGTGAGGCTATGACTCCCTTCTCGTACTCGCATGCACAGCGAGCAGCCCAGGTTTCCGGCTGCTGTGAGTCCGACGGACGTTGACTGCTGTCTCTCATAACAAACAGAATCCAACATGACCTGAGACCACTGGCCCCGCGTGGCCTAAGCCATCAACCAGACATCCCCCAAGGGCTCCCGGACTGCAAGAGGGCGTAGGCCGGGCTGAGGGGACCCCCTCCCCCGAGTGCACGAATTTCACGCACCGGGCCTCTAGTCAAACAGTAACCTGAGACCACGGGCCCCGCGTGGCCGGGACTTGCTCGGTCACGGGCAGCTTCCTCCATCTTTGCCCCACTTCCAGCTTAGGGTCCAGCAGAGCGCACTGACTGAGGTCCCCGTAAGTCACACGGGACGCCCCGGTTCTAGTGAGTACCTGCAGCTCCCCACAGCCCCCCGCAGGGCTGGGACCTCCCCCTTCTCCACCACGAGGCCCCCTCCGCGGCCTGCCTTTGACTCTCTACCAAGCACCAGGACATGGCGACCCCACCCCAGCACGGCCTCCGCTGTGTCTTAGCGGGGAGCCTTTGTCATGTCATGCACGGCACCCGTCGGCCACGGCCATGCAGAGAGGAAGTGGCTGCCCTGAGTGTCCCCCCCACAGAGCGGGGCAGCCGTGGGAGCAGGCGGGCCGCCGGCGGGACATCCTGGAGCAGGTGGGGGAGGCCCCAACTGGGCGTGCATTTCCCGTCTGGGGTCCCTGCACCGCTGGGTCCATCGCTGAATGTGGGGGGACAGAGTGAGCAGGTCCGGGGTCAGGGAATCGGGGAGGTCTGCAGCGAGTGGGCGGAGGGGCACTTGGCCGGCGTGTCACTCAGGGGAGCGCTGCTGGGGACCCCAGCTTCGGCACTAAACGTGCAGGTGGCCGCATCCCTCGGTTCAGCCGCAGCTGGAAAGGCAGCCGGCGCCCTGGATCCTGGAAAGCGGAAGAGCCATTTGCTCCCTTCCCGTCCCTCCCACATGTGCCCGTGGAAGGAGCCGTATGGCAGCCACGCCACGTGGCACCCGGAGGCCGAGGCTCAGGGCAGGTGCCGTGTGTGGAGTAAGGGTCTGCGGAACAAGCCCGCCCGAATCCCCATGTGACCACGTCCACGGCCTCGTGTGGGTGCGGACACAGAATTCACAGAAGGAAGGGACTGACTGGTCGGGACCCACGAGATGCTGTCCGTGTGGCTACCTGGCCGCAGGGCCACGGAGGAGGCGGGCCAACCCACGTGGCCAGATGCCACCAGGTTCTGAGCCCCGTGCCGTCCACGCTCAGGATGTAACGTCAAGAGGGATGACCGGCTGGCCCGTTACGGCTCACGCCTCCACGCGGGAGGGTTCTGACCAAGAAGGAACGTGTGTTGGTGTTGGAGCCGCGGCGCCCACGGGGACTGACTTCGTACCACAGAGGCGGACAGCCTCGGCCGCCACAGGTGTGTGACCAGGGACACGCTCCCCCTCCCCTCTCGTCTGTCTGTTAAGGAGAGTGGATTGCACACAGACGGCTTTAGTTTAGACCAGGGGTCCTCAAACTTTTTAAACAGGGGGCCAGTTCACTGTCCCTCAGACCGTTGGAGGGCCGGACTATAGTTTAAAAAAAACTATGAACAAATTCCTATGCACACTGCTAAGTCGGCTGCTAAGCAGGACAGGCAGCGGCGGCAAAAGCACCCGGCGGGCCGGATAAACGTCCTTTGAGGACCCCTGGTTTAGACCCTTGTAAGACTGAGGGTATAAATCAACCCCAACAAAGGGGAAGTGCTGTCAGGAAGGGGCTCTGACATGTGGTGTGTGTGTGTGTGTGTGTGTGTGTGTGTGTGTGTGTTAAATCTTCATTGCTGAACACATTACATGTGTCCCCCTCCCGGCCCATCCCAACCCCACCCCCACCCCCCCGCAGGCCTTCCCCACTCTATCGTCTGCGTCCAGGTGATATTTGCCTTTAAAAGGATAATGTCCGGCCCTAACCGGTGTGGCTCAGTGGATAGAGCGTCGGCCTGTGGACTGAAGGGTCCCAGGTTCAATTCCCGTCAAGGGCATGTACCTTGGTTGTGGGCTCAACCCCAGTAGGGGGTGTGCAGGAGGCAGCTGATGGATGCTTCTCTCTCATCGATGTTTCTAACTCTCTATCCCTCTCCCTTCTTCTCTGTAAAAAATCAATAAAACATATTTTAAAATAAAAGGATGATGTCCGAGTTACACCGTGCACCTCACTTTGCCAAAGAGGAGGCGGTTGAGTAACGGCTTTTGCATGACTTCCCGGCGTCTGGACGGAAGCGGAGCCTCACAGGGGCCGCGGGACACAGGCTCGGTCCGGCGTCCCCTCTGACGTGGACGGGCAGGCCGGCAGGTGGCGGTGCCCACGGAGGTGAGGACGCTTCCTCTAACGGCAAACGAAAGGACCCGTGACTGTCCCGGAGACGGGAGGCGTGGCCCGTCCACGTCGCACAGGGAAAGCCGCTGGGCTCTCCCTTCGGGACCCACGGGGCGTCCACTCAGAGTGTGGGAGGGGGAGGGGTGCCAGCCACCATTCCCGCTGTTTGCCTCCCGCTGAGAGGTGTAAATCAGATCCTGCAAGAACGGAAGTTATGAGGCACAGCTCCTCGGAGAGGAGGAAATATTGGCAAGTGAGCGGGCTGGGCGCTCAGGCCCGCACCATCACTCCTCCGGAGACTGGCGGGGGGGTGGGGGGGGGGCGCACCCCCTCCCGCAGGGGCAGCAGCCGGGCCAGGGTTGGTACAGAACCAGAGAGCCGGGCCCGCCCTCGGCCGGGGCTCCATCCATCCCTCAGCTGAGCCCGCCACGCACATGCGCGGGGCACTTAATTGCTCATAAAAATGATTTGCTGGGCGTCTCGTTTTTTAATAAACTATGGGGGGAGGGGAGGCGGAGACGGAGTTCCACAGAGGTTGGCTCTCTCCTCTCAGATTAACGACAAGACGCCTGGTGGGGAGGGAGCCAACGATGGCGGGGGGGAGGGGGAGGGGGCGGGGGAGGGGGAGGGGCAGAGCACTTTCTCAGGAGTGATTTCCTGCTGGTGGGCGCCAGGCTCGGCTCTTCTGCGGCTGCTGGCGCGGCCCCCAGGGGCCCAGCGGCTTCCTTTTGTTCCGAAAGCCCTTGGTCCTTGGGCGCTGGGGCGAGGGACAGGGCCACCCCCACCTGTGCCCGGCCCCCAGGCCGTGACACCCCGTCGGGAAAGACGAATGATTAGCACGGAAACGAAGAACGGGCCTCCGTGGGGCGCCCCGTTATCTGCCTGCTACCAGCAGGGATGCGGCTCTTTGCACTTCCCTCTCGCATCGTTCCGTCCATGAACAACTCTCAGACGTCACGCATGTCATTTATGTCCGTGTGGAATGAGGGTTATCCCTGTGCTTTTAAAAAGAATTAATGCAGACAGACATTTTAGTGTCTCCGTTTTCATTTTCAGTACAGTAAGCGTCGATAGATGTCACCCCCACAGGGGCCCCCTCAGACGTCTCCCCTCAGCCGTCTCCCACTGAGGCTCGGAGAAGGCCCGACCACTCCGTCAGCCCCTCCTGGGTGTCGGCTGGATCCTGAGACACTGGGAACCCCGTCGGTTCCTACACCAGCTCGGCCTGGCCCCCCACAGGCGAGCACCCGTCCCAGAGCCGCCGTGTCCCGTGGCCGTGGGCCCCAGGATGGAATGGTGCAGCCTGACGGCCGGGCTTGGGCGCAGCCAGGTGTCAGCCTCCCCCAGGAGGGGGCCCGGGGCCAGGACCTGCCCAGGGCTGCGGGCTCCCCGCACCTTCCCTGCAGACAGCCTTCCCGGCGGCACCCTGAGGACAGGTCACTGCTCTGCCCGCCCTGCGCTCTGCCCGCCGGCCCTCCCTGGCACGGGTTTGCTCTTCGCAGCCTCAGGGTTTCCCCTGCTCGGCCCCGCACCCCCTCCCTGCAGTGGGCCAGCGCCGTCCCCTCTCCCGGTCCCCCCAGGGGCCCTCACGTTCCCTCTGTCCTCCGTCCAGATCCCTGCACGGGGCCTGGTCTTCCCGGAGCAAAGCCCTGGCGACAACCGTCCTTCCTGGGTGGGGATGGGCGTGCGGAGCTCCAAAGCGGGAGGACGGAGCGGGCTGCGGGTCAGGCTCAGGATGGATCCTGGCTACGCGAAAGGCGTGGCTGCCAACGTCCGACCGCCCCGGAGACCCTGACGGATCTCCCCCCCCCCCCACCCCCGGTCCTGGGAACCCCAGCGGGCGGGCCATGGCGGGCCCTCGCAGAGCACGCTCTCCTGTCCACGCGCGTTCCGTGGCAGCCGCTTCGGGGAGTGGCTCACAGGCCTTGCTACATCGGGCCTCGCTCGCTGAACCCTCGCGGCGGCTGGGCCCCGGGCCGGGCTGTGGGTGCGCTCAGAGCAGGGCACATTGTGGACAACACAACGCTCTCGCGGTCAGCGGACGGCGCCGCAGGCCCTCCGTCCGGTCAGCCTCCAGCGGGGTCTGCGGTTCCCCAGCCCTGGGTTCTGCGGAGAGTGCGTGTCATTGCCAGCGGCTGACGAACAGCCCGATGCCCCCCGGCTTCCCACCCAGCGGTGGTTTCTCCCGCCATCCTGGCTTCTCGGTGGGATGCTCCCTCCCCCGCAGCCCTCGCCCCCTCCCAGGCGGCCCTGCCCCCCGGCTTCCCTCCAGAGCAGGCGGGCTCAGGGGACGGGGCCAAGCTTCCGGCCGCACTGCGGGGGCACAGTGTCTTCTGGGCGCTCCCAGGAGAAAGGGCACTGCCCTCCGCACGCCCTGGTGCTGCCCCGCCCGCTGACAGCAGGTTTGGGGTCGGGGTTCGAGCCCGGGCACAGCACTCTGCCTCGGAGCCTCGGCTTCCTCGTCTGTCGGGGTCCTGAGGCCCAGGCTCCTAGGACAGGGCCCCCAAGCCGGGGGCTGGGTGACGGGGCAAGGGAGGCTGAGAGAGGCCGGGACAGGAGGGGCCTTCGCTGGGCAGGGCAACGGGTGCCTGGGGTGGGGCTAGCTGGTAGGATTGGGGAGACAGTCCCCCCTCAGGCTCCCCGATTTAAACCCTGGCTGCACGCAGGCGCTCCCAGCACCAGTCCCGGCCTCATTGGCACCCCCTCTCCCCACCGCCCCGTGGCGCAGGAGGACCCGGTCCCCCGAGGCGACCTGGAGAGACGCCTGCACTTCCCGGGCGAGCCTGTGAGGCCCGGCCTCGGTGCGGGGCTGTGCGGGTCTGTGCCGCCCGCTCTGTGGCTTTACACGGCGCCATCCTGAGTCCCTCCCAGACCGTGGCTGGGCGGGGTGGGCACGCGGTCCTCAGGCGGGTGTCCTGTGCAGACCGCTCCACAGGAGGCCCCGCTGCCTCGGGTGACCTCCCCCCTACCCCCGCCCCCCCACGGTTCCCCGGTTCCCAAGCAGGAAAGGGTTAGTGTATTCGCAGCAGCTCCGGAGCTGGCGGGAAAGAACGCGTGCCCTTTCCCCAGCGCCAGCTTGCGAGGACCGTCATTCCAGGCCAGTTTGTTTCCTTTCGCGGGCTCCCTCCTGCCTCTGACCTTGGACACCCCCGAACTGCAAAGGCTGACGGGAGTGCAGGCTCTCCGGGTATAGGACCCGCCCCCTCACAGCCTCTCTTTCCTTGTGAGGGCACCGGGGACACCCCATTTTACAGCTGCCGTGAGGCAGGCAGCGTCCGGGGTTGGGACTCACGCAACAGGGAAAGGTTGTTGAGGTCACTAGGGAGGTGAATTGGGCAGGTATAAATGCGGACACCAGCCCCCACACTTCTGAGAAGCCCTCAGCCTCCGGGGGTGGGGGGATCCAGAGGGGTTGGCTCAGTGAGAACACTGGCCATGCACCGGGAGGGGACGATCCGCCCCGGCGGGGTGGCTGCTGCGCCTGCGAGCGGCCCTTTTGCTCCCCGCCAAGGCGGAGTGTCGGACGTCAGAGGCCGGACTGAAGAGAAGGGAACAAATAGATGGAACAATGGTTTTCAGGCCATCGTGTCAGCGTGAAGGACAGCGGCCCCTGGACGATGGTCAACAACGGGGTGAGCCCGCCGGGCCGCAGCTCACAGCCCGCACCGTCCGTCCGGGGCGCGTGGACAGGGCCGGGCGGGGCCTGTGGACTGAACTGCGCGGACTTGGCTGAAAGTCCGGAGGCCACACAGCTCCTGCCCCCCGGGTCCCTTTCTTCCGCAGGGACCCAGCCCCGGCCGGCCTTGTCCAGTCTGTTCCCTTCTTGCATTTGCTCCCAGCTTCTCCTGATTCCGGAGAGGGAGGGAGAGAGGGAGAAAGGAGGGAGAAAGGGAGAGGAAGGGAGAGAGGGAGAAAGGGAGGGAAGAAGGGAGGGAAGGAAGGAGGAGGGAGAGGGAAGGGTGGGGAGGGGAGGGAAGGAGGGAGGGGAGGGGAAAGAAGGGAAGGAGAGAGGGAGAGAGGGAGGGGGAAGGGAGGGGAAGGGAGGAAGGGAAGAAGGGAGGGAGGGAGAGGGAGGGAGGAGGGAGAGGGGGTGGCGTAGGCGTTGCTGTGTCCTGCTCTCCTCCTGCCAGGACGTACACAGCAGCAAATCTGGGGCAGAGCCCGCCTCCTTGGTGTCAGCGGTTTCCAGGAGCGAGGGGGCAGCGTGGCCCTGGAGGCGCCCAGGTGTCAATTAGAGCAAATTATCACCCAGCCCGCCCGCACCAGGTCAGAGGCGCAGGAGTCACCGTGTCCTGCTTCGTGGGTAGATTTATGGCTGTTTTCGATGCTGAGAGAAGAAGCTTCGAGTTTCCTCTGCCGCTGAGAATGCTGCGGAGGCCCTGGAAAGAGGGGAGAGGAGCCGCCCGCAGCGTTCAGATGGCGCAGGCCGCACGGCCGGGACAGGTGCGACAGTCCCCCCACCGGCCCTCCCAGGGCCACTCAGGGCCGCCTCATCCCCATTCCGCAGGTGACTCACTGAGGCTCAGAGAGACAGAGGGAGCTGAGCATGGACTCCAAGCCCGAGGCGGGACAGCCTGGGTGCAGCCCACCGCCTCGCCCACCCCTGGCACAGGGCACTCAGGGCCCCGCCCTCCTCTTCCGCGATGGGTGGCAGCGCACCCCTGTCCTTACAAGATTGGGGGAGAGGACGGAGCTGTGGGCGGCAGGTGCCAGAGCAGGTGGAAGAGAAACCCTGCAACCAGAGCCCTGTCACAGCCCACGCTGTGCTCGGTCAGGGACCGCTCCCTTCCACACAGGCCTCAGGAGCCGGGCAGATAGCGAGTCTCCCCAGCCCTTGCTGTGGGGGTACCGGGCTGGCCCCGCCCATCGTGCTGATCCTGCCCAGTGTGCTGGTCCCCACCATTGTGCTGGCCCCGCCCATCATGCTGGCCCCGCCCATCACGCTGATCCTGCCCACTGTGCTGGCCCCGCCCACCATGCTGATCCTGCCCACAGGGCTGGCCCCGCCCACCGGCTGGCCCCGCCCATCACGCTGATCCTGCCCACTGTGCTGGACCCGCCCACCATGCTGATCCTGCCCACAGGGATGGCCCCGCCCACCGGCTGGCCCCGCCCATCACGCTGATCCTGCCCACGGTGTTGGCCCCGCCCACCATGCTGATCCTGCCCACAGGGATGGCCCCGCCCACCGGCTGGCCCCGCCCATCACGCTGATCCTGCCCACGGTGTTGGCCCCGCCCACCGTGCAGACTGGTCGCTGCTGCCTAGGCCGCTGACAGAGGGGCACAGCCTTGCACACGGGTGTGTAAACGCCACTGTCCAAGGCCCTGTGACTCCCTGCTGGCTCCCTGCCTCTCCTCCAGGACCCGAGTCTCCCCACACCCAGCAATAAGGGAGGGTGACAGGCACACAGGGCCCGGCCTGGGGGTGCCCCTGGCTGTGCCCCCTGACTTGCTTGGCTCAGTGAGTCCTCCTGCTGCCCCCACGGGTGAGCACGTGGCTTACCTTCCACTTTACTAAAGGGGGAAGCTGAGGCTCTGAGCGTGTGACACTCGCCCCAGGCCGTGGGCAACGGGGCGGGGCAGCAAGGGCAGCCCAGGGTCCCTGAGCCGGCCACTCTCCAGTGTCCTCTCAGCAGCCGGGGACTGAAGCTGGGGGACAGCCTGGCTCGGGAGCTGACGGGGACCTGGAGTCCCAGCCGAGCTCACCCCTGGCCCACTCCCCCCCCCCCCCCGCCCCCCAGGCACCTCTGCGTCTGTGATGGGCCCCGAGGAGGAAGACGGGGTGGGCTGAGGCGGCCATGGTGCTGGTGACGCTGCAGGGTACCCATCTCTTGCCCACCTGCTTCAGGGGTCCCCCAAGTCCTCCCCATGCTGCTCTCTGCAAAGCCCCACCCCACGCAGGGGGGTCAGGCACAGGGGGCTTCCACGAATGGGTGTGGGTGCAGGGGCCCTCAGGAAGTGGGGGGGAGGGCAGGGGCCCTTGGGAGCTGCCAGATGCCCAAGGCAGACAGACAGACAGACGCCCTCGGCAGCCTCCCGCTGCCTCCCGCTGCCACAGCTGCTGCTTTGATGTTGTCTTTTTCACATTTAAAAAAATATATTTTTGCATTTCCCCTTCCCATCTGGTCCCTGCGCCCAGGGCCTCAGCCAGGCTCAGCTGTGGCTAATCGAAAATGCCATTAATATAAATTGGGGCTAATTACTCAGCCCCCTCGGCCATTCCGCCCCAGCTTCGGGAGACGGGCCTGCTGGAACATTCTGGGAGCTTCCCGGGAAGGCCGAGCCCCCTGCGCACACTCCCCGGCTACCAGCGCTGCAGGCTGCTTTCTCAGGAACAGGCTGCCTCGGGGGTCTCTCTCCCTCCGGCTGCACGGGCACGTGTCGGGGTCGGGAACCCATGAAAGATGGATGCCCTGCTTCGCGTGCCCGACGGGAGCCGCCCTGTGACCGCGGCGGCTCCAAACCCGCTTTCCTCTACAGCCCTTCCTCTCGGCAAAGCTCTGTGATCATCTATTCATCAGCTCGGTTCGCAGGGAGCTGCCAGGGTGGGGTGGGTGCTGCGGACACAGCCGCTCATCCCTGGCCCTTCAAGTGCAAGTCCACGCAGAGGCGGCACCCTCCGGGAGCAGGAGCCCAGGGCTGGCGCTGAGGCGGGAGGGGAGCGGGGGAGGGGGTCACTGTCCCCGAGCAGGGAGGGCTCCCATGTGCTGAGGGA
Organism: Cnephaeus nilssonii; assembly: GCF_951640355.1. Lineage (NCBI taxonomy): Eukaryota > Metazoa > Chordata > Mammalia > Chiroptera > Vespertilionidae > Cnephaeus > Cnephaeus nilssonii. The sequence goes on along the minus strand of NC_137078.1, from coordinate 100,943,240 downwards.
CGCTCCCCGGTGCCCAGCGGGCTGGCAGGAGGCAGCAGGTGGAGAAATTCCCCAACAGAGACCCTGTCCATGAAGGCCCATCTCTGAGGCCCCCGAGTGGGTCTCAGGCCCCCTCCCCTCCGCGCAGGGCCCACCGCTTGCTGTCACCGCTGTGCCCCTGAGCTGGCTCCAGGCCTGGCAAGAACAACCCACGCAAAGGGACTGGGGTGTGTCCAACTCGAAGCCCAGGACAGCGTGCTGCGCGCAGCCAAGCAGGGCGTGAGGGGGGCCTCAGGCAGGGGTGCCTGGGGCAGGGGCCCTCGTTCCTCCGAGGGTGGTGCCAGGACCCCAACATTGTCCGGGGGGGCGGGGGGGAGGAATTGGCAGCTGCACACTGGTTACATCTCTGCCTAACTGTCGGCGGGCCACCTCCTTGAGCCTGGCTTCTCCACCTGAAACGAGGCCGGCGCTGCTCCGCGGAGGGCAGCAGCATGAGGCTGGCCCAGCACGAGGGCCGGCTCCGCCCCCCGCACAACGGGCACCCAGGGGTGCTCTTTCGCCCTCGTGACATCAGAATCCACAACGCCGGCTCGAAACGCACGGGTCACATACAGGACGTTGGGCTCGCGGACCGTCCAGTGGCTTTCAGAAAGCTGTGGGGATAAAAATAAAACAGCGTTTAAAGATGAAAGACGGTGGTGACTTAAAGATGGTGACGACGTGAGAGACGGTGTCTGAGAGCCTTCGGGGGCGCTCCTGGAGCTGGGCTGAGGGGAGCCCTTACTCTTTCCTCCTGCGTGTCGGGAAGTCCCTGCTCGCCGTTCAGGCCGGCCGGGGTCCGGAGCGAGTCTGCAGGGCGGTCGGCGGCGGTGCAGGGTCACGGTGTAGGGGGCGGTCGGCGGCGGTGCAGGGTCACGGTGTAGAGGGAGGTTGGTGGCTGTGCAGAGTCATGGTGTAGAGGGCAGTCAGTAGCTGTGCAGGGTCACGGTGTAGAGGATCAGGTCAGTGAAGACCCACGTTGAGGAGCTTCTGACCGAGACCAGCCTGGGAGCTCCGTGTGACAGCAGGTGGTCCAGAGCTGGGAGCTGAGACGCCTCAATGTGGGGGAGAGATGGAGGGGCTGTGTCATTGCATTGCATTCTGGGAAGATCCCTTTGTCATCTAATGCAACGTTGAATATGGAGTCTTTAAATATGTCCAATGCATGGCATCCATTTCCTGCCCCAGCCAGCGAAGAAAACCATGGCGTGTGGGCAGGGGTGCAATGGGGCGGCCTTCCATGCCTTCATCACACTCACGGCCCCACAGACACCCCGTCACCTGTGCCCGGGACCCAGGAGCCCCCAAGCCCACACAAGGGCCTGTTCACATCCATGCACCTGGCGGCTCTGTCCGCCACGCTGTGAGGGCGCTGGCGTGCACAGCGCTGACTCACTCTAAGTGTCCGAGAGTGTGGGGGACAGACACCTGTCACAGCCCTCACACGGGCCTGTCACACTGTCCCTCGGAGCCCCGCCGAGCCTTGACTCTGTGCCTAGTATCCGACCTTCTTGGCTCAGCAGGCGCTCGGCCTCGCGGCCCCCGGTGTGCGGTTCTGAGTGACGCCTCCTCGTTTTGTCTCCTCTGTCCGCGGTGACAGAGGTGTCACTTATCAGTTCTGTGCCGGGAGCTGTAATTTCGCGTTTGTCAAGATTAGCTCACTCGGTGACCGGGGCAGTCACTTCGCTTTTCTGAGAATGAACTAAAGCTTCCGCGGTGTCTGTCACCACGGGAGAGCCTCACGGGCGATCACACCCTGGGGACCCCGGCCATCAGATCGGTTCCAGCGAGCTCAGCTCTCAGACCGTCGCCGCTGTGCTTTCCCAGCCTCCTCTGCTGCTGCGTGGGCAGGGTTTGCAGCCCCTCCGGCCCGGGCTTCACGGGCTCACGGGCTCACGGGCTCACGGGCTCACGGGCTCACTGACTCATGGGCTCACGGGCTCATGGACACATGGGCTCACGGGCACACGGGCTCACGGGCACATGGGCTCACAGTCTCACAGGCTCACGGGCTCACAGACTCATGGGCTCACAGACTCATGGGCACACGGGCTCACGGGCTCACGGGCTCACAGACTCACGGGCTCACAGGCACACGGGCTCACGGGCACATGGGCTCACGGGCTCACGGGTACACGGGCTCACGGGCACACAGACTCACGGGCACACGGGCTCACGGGCTCACAGACTCACGGGCACACGGGCTCACAGACTCACAGGCTCACGGGCTCACGGGCACACGGGCTCACGGGCACACGGGCTCACGGGCTCACGGGCTCACGGGTACACGGGCTCACGGGCTCACAGACTCACGGGCACACGGGCTCACGGGCTCCCAGACTCACGGGCTCACGGGCTCACGGGCTCACAGACTCACGGGCTCACAGGCTCACAGGCTCACAGACTCACGGGCTCACAGACTCACGGGGTCACAGACTCACGGGCTCACGGGCTCACGGGCTCACGGGCTCACGGGCTCACAGACTCACGGGCTCACGGGCTCACAGGCTCACAGGCTCACGGGCTCATGGGCTCACAGACTCATGGGCTCACAGGCTCACGGGCTCACAGACTCACGGGCTCACAGACTCACGGGCTCACGGGCTCACGGGCTCACAGGCTCACGGGCTCACAGGCTCACAGGCTCACGGGCTCACGGGCTCAAGGGCTCACGGGGTCACAGACTCACAGGCACACGGGCTCACGGGCTCACAGACTCACGGGCTCACGGGCTCACGGGCTCACAGACTCACGGACTCACAGACTCACGGGCTCACAGACTCACGGGGTCACAGACTCACGGGCTCACGGGCTCACGGGGTCACAGACTCACAGACTCACAGACTCACGGGCTCACGGGCTCACGGGCTCACAGACTCACGGACTCACAGACTCACGGGCTCACGGGCTCACGGGCTCACGGGCTCACAGACTCACGGGCTCACGGGCTCACGGGCTCACGGGCTCACGGGCTCACGGGGTCACAGACTCACGGGCTCACGGGCTCACGGGCTCACAGACTCACGGACTCACAGACTCACAGACTCACGGGCTCACGGGCTCACGGGCTCACGGGCTCACGGGCTCACGGGCTCACGGGCTCACGGGCTCACGGGCTCACGGGCTCAAGGGCTCACGGGCTCAAGGGCTCACGGGCTCACAGACTCACAGGCTCATAGGCTCACAGACTCACGGGCTCACGGGCTCACAGGCTCACGGGCTCACGCAGGTTTGCGCTCTGTGTTTGTGGGGAGGGGGAGTCCGCACACGCTGCGTACGTTGTTCCCGTTGTTCCGGGCTGTGCTGGCTGTTTCCCTCTGTGTCGCTTCCTGTCCTTCAATCCTGCTTTTCCGCCGCTGCTCCTGGGGAACTTGGGAAGACTCCAGGGAAGCACAGGTGTTTACACACCGAACAGTGACATGCCGGGTCTGAAAGGGCCGTGGCCCGAGCAGAGGCGCCCGGGGATTTCTGCTCCGGGAAGCGGCCAGACTGTGGCCCAGCTCGGTGTTTACGAGCCGGGAGGTTCAAAGCGTGATGCTGCCTCTGCCTCTGCGAATACGTGCAAACCAGACTGTTTGGCTGCTTCTTCCCCTGCAGCAACCAGCACCTGTGGACTCAGCATGGTCGCCGGGGTCAGCCAGGGTCAGCCAGGATCAGCCGGGGTCAGCCAGTGTCAGCCAGGATCGGCCGGGGTCAGCCAGGGTCAGCCAGGGTCAACCAGGGTCAGCCGGGGTCAGCCAGGGTCAGCCGTGGTCAGCCAGGGTCAACCAGGGTCAGCCAGGGTCGGCCAGGGTCAGCCGGGGTCGGCCAGGGTCAGCCGGGGTCGGCAGACCAGCGTGGAGAAACGGGCGCCCACCTCCCCGTGGCTCTGGGGGCCGTCGGAGCCAGGGCCATGCGGAGGTCACCAGGAGCGCCCGTGTGACCCTCTGCAAGGGAACAGGAGAGTCGAGATCTGGGTTCACGTCCTCGAACCCTGAGAGCGAGCCAGCAGGGCAGCCCCTCTGGGCTTCCGCCTCCGAGTGAAATACAGGAATGATACCTGCTTTAAGCTTTTCATAGTAAGATTCAAAGGATACCATTTTTTATTGATTTTAGAGAGAGAGGGAGAGAGAAACATTGATCGGTTGCCTCCCATATGCACGGGGACTGGGGATCGAACCTGAAACCTGGATACGTGCCCTGACCCGGATGGAACCGGCCACCGTGCGCGGAGGACGCCTGCTTCAGATCTCCAAGGGGCCATGAGGTCGCTGTACACAGCTCCCTGCCCAGGCAGGCACTCACTCCCGGCTGCCGTTACCCCGATGGGATAACCATCAACTGATAACGGTATTAACCACTCAGAACCGCACTGTAAACTGAAAACTCCTGGGCTGAGGCGCGCTCATTATCTGTCTCTCCTGAGCCAGCTGCTCCCTCCCCCTCAAATGAGAGGCTGGGCAGTCAGGGTGGAGCAGGGGTCCCACCCACCCGGAGCTCCCGCCAGCCACCCCCTCGCCCCCGGGAAATCTGGATGGAAGGGCAGTTTGCTGTGTGCGTTCCTGACAGTTTACTTTCAGCTCAGAGTGTGCGTCTTCCTCGTTAACTATTTACGAGGTGTTTTTATTTATTATTTACGAGGCTCTGGGGAAAGTCTGGTTTCAGCTTTGTGGATGGGATCGGCTGCTCAGAGCTTCTCTTTCCCTCCAGGAGGCTGGCTCCCGGCCCAGCCAGGGAGGAGCGGGCCTGGGACCGGGGCTGCGCCCGCCTGCCCCTCTCCTGCTGCTGCCACCTCCCTCTCCCTCCATCCTGCTGTGGCTGCCACCTTCCCAGGAGGCGAAGGCGCTGGGCCTCCCGGTCCTCAGTGCCACTCACTCTGACGCATCTGATGCCCCTCTGTTCTCCCCAAGTCAAAGGACAGACGCTCGCCTCTCCCCGACGTGTCGATGATGTCACTTCGGTCTCAGGAGGATTCGGTTCCCCATCCTTCACCCTCCATTTTAATTGATTAATTAACCTTTAAACATGTACCCAGAAAATAAATGGCTTAATAAAATAAATTATGTCGTCCTCGGTGACGCCTGAAATCCACTGAAACCGGAGAAGGGACTAATGAAGCGGCGAAGGGATGATGAATGAAGGAAACACACTTAATAAAGAATAATTTATTAGTGATCGCAGGCGCCTCACACTGCCCCGGGGCTCCTGGGAGATGACGCTGCAATTTCTCAAACTCCTGGGACGGACGAGGCAGACCCTGGGCACGTGGGCACTGTGGCCCGGCAGGGAGAACAGGAGGCAGGAGACCCTCTGCTGAGAGCTCGGCTGTGCCAGGTGCTGTGCGGGCCAGTGCACCTGCGTGGCTTCATCTGATCCTCATACAAACCTTGGCCAGTGGAGCCATCCCCAAGGCCTCAGGGCCCTGGGCTCCTTACCCACATGTTTGCATCATACTGCTCCCACACCCACAACAGTCATCCGTTCTTCCATCCATCCTTCCATCCACCCATCCATCCATCCACCATTTATACATCCATTTATCTATCTACCCATCATCATTATCCATTCATCCATCCTTCTATCCAGCCAGGCAGCCAGCCATCCTTCCATCCTTCCATCCATCATCATTATCCATTCACCCATCCACCCATCCATCATCATTATCCATTCATCCATCTATCCATCCATATATTCATACATCCACCATTTATCCACCCACCATCTATCCTTCCATTCATCCATCCATCCATCTATCCATCCACCCACCCACTCATCCACCATTTATACATCCATTCATCCACCCATCTATTCATTCATTCATCCATCCATCCATCCATCCATCCACCCATCCACCCTTCTATCCATCCATCCTTTATCCATCCATCCATTCTTCTATACATTTATTCGTTTATCTATTCACCCATTTATTCTTTCATCCATCCATTCATTTATCTATCCATCTACTCTCCACTCATCCATCCATCTATTGATTCACCCATCATCATGGCTCACTCATTGCCCAATATTCACCGGTTATCTATCAACAGGACTGCCCTCCGTCCTTGTCTCCCCAGCAAGGGATCCTCACCTCACTTTACGTCACAGACAGTCTTGCTAAACCAGCACCATCATCAGTTTCCAGTCAGGGGCCCATCACCCCAAGAGCGATGGTGCCAGCCCGTGGGGAACCTCAAGCCTTTCCTGTGGTTCCTTTAACCTAGAGGTGGACCTGTCTGCACCCACCACTCAGACGCTAACCGTTCACTCACACTAGGCTCCTGCTGTGAGAGGTCAGCCCTGGCCTGGTGGCTGGTGACTGAGGGGAAGAAAGGCCGCGTGCCTGGGGACGGCAGGGAACCCCTCGAGGCTCCGGGCAGCTGTCAGGTGGGATCTGGCTCACCCCTGTCCTGCAAGCACATCTCTCTATGAAAATGCCAGGAGCCCCGTTGAGCGTGTTTAGGCCTCATCCCTCTTGGCCAAGGGGCAGAGCCGTGTACGTAGAGAATTTAGCCTCGCCCACGCGAGGTCCGGTGCTTGCCTCAGCCTCTGGGAGGCCATCCCTGCGTGTCCTTGTTCATCTGGGTGTCTTGGGCCACGCCAGACGCTCTAACAATGTGACTGAGGGTGGGGACCTCCGGACACGTGGTATCAGCGCCCCCTGGAGGGGACTGGAGCCAGCCATAGGATTGGCCAAGCAGGACCCACGGGACACCACGGCTGGGAGCGTCTCTGGCGGGGGGGGGGGGGGGTACTCCGCGGGCATTGTCACACGCGATTTCTACAAGAGTTGGCGCTGGGCACGGCTTCATGGGGAGGGGACAGCCGGAAGCTCTGCCGGGGACCCCTTCTTCCTGCGGCCCAGGCGTCTCTCTGGCGGGTTTCAACCTGTCTTTTCACTCCCCGGAACCACAGCTGCGAGGGTAGCAGGTTCCAGGGAGTCCCCAAGCCCTTCTAGTGAATCGCGGAACTTGAGGGCCTGGGAGCTCCGTGTGACAACGCCCGTGGGGTGCCGTCCACCAGGAAAGACCGTGGGCTCTGCAGGGGGGTCGGAGGTAAGGATGGTCGTGTGGACATTTCCCTTAAGCTACAGGCAGCTTCCCACCCGGGGTTCCCGCCAGGACTCAGGGATGGAGGTGGGGGTCTGCGCGTCCGCAGGCAGCTGGCGGGAGGCGGGCCGGCCTCCGCGCATGGAGCTGGGATGACCCCCAGGGTGTGTGGACAGGTGCCTCGCACGGCCTCGGTCCCCCGCAGTCCCCCCTCCCTCCCCATTATCACTGTCATGTTTTATAGGCAGAGCGCGGATGGAGTGAGTGGAAAGCACTTTCGCTTGCGTTTCATCAAAGGAAGTAATAAGAAATCCATAACCTTATAAATAGGTGATAAGACGAGTCTTTAAAATAAATGAGGCAACCATTTCATCACATGTAGGGCAGAGGCCTGGGGACAGCGCTGGCGCACAGCTGCTCCTCCCTGGAATGGACACTCGCCAAGAAAGAAAGCGGGGCGCCCTTTATCACCCCAGCTGGGAACCCAGCGCATCCCCCTGACTCCGCCCTCACAGCCACCAGAGGGGGAGGTGGCCCTCCCCAGGAGCTCAAGGGGCCCAGCTGGGTCCCCTGACCCCACGGCCAGAGGCCTCCTCCATCGGCCATCGGGCTCCGGAAGAACACGCCCGGGCGGACACGACGCTCCAGGAGGCCCATGGAGAGGCCGTGGGGATGGAGGTCTGGCTACACCCCTGCAGGCCCACAGCGCTCGGGTCCAGACGCCCCCGCTCCACCTCCTGAGATGGAACACCCCCCGGCCCTCGCCCACGCCCCCACCATCCCGGCCACCCCTCCTGACCCCACCCCACCCGTGTCTGCATCCCCACGGGGACAGGGTCCAGGTCGGATGGTTTCCTCAGATGATCACAGCACTCTCCTCCCCCCGCCCCGCTACAGACTGAAGTTTGTGTCCCCCCAAATTCATATGTTGAACCCCAAACTCCCAGTGTGATGGCATGTGGAGGTGAAGGCTTTGGGTAACCATAAGAAATAGCACAGACCAGAGTCTTTTTTTTTTTTTTAACAAGATTATATATTTTTTCATTTTTAAATATATTTTTACTAGAGGCCCAATGCACGAAAATCGTGCAAGAGTAGGCCCTCACAGCCCCCGCTGCCTCACAGCCCCGTGGCCCCGACCCCCCACTGGTCGTTCCGGAAGGTCATTCTGTGTCTGGTCTAATTAGCATATTAGCTCCTTATTATATAGGATTGTTGACTAGTGGCCCAGTGCACGAAATTCATGCATGGAGGTGGGGGTGTTCCCTCAGCCCAGCCTGCACCCTCTCTAATCGGGGACCCCTTGGGGGATGTCCAACTGCCAGGTTAGGCCCTATCCCTGTGGGATGGCTGGTTCCTAACCGCTCACCTGCCTGCCTGCCTGATCGCCCCTAACTGCCCTCCCCTGCCAGCCTGATCTCGCCCCCAACTGCCCTCCCCTGCTGGCCTGATTGCCCCTAACTCCCTGCCGACCTGATCTTGCCCCCAACTGCCTCTGTCTCGGCCCCCACCACCATGGCTTTCTCTGGAAGGAAGTCGGACATCCAGAAGATGGCCGGTTGACCTGGTCTAATTAGCATATTACCCTTTTATTAGTATAGATTATTAGTATAGATAGTATTACAGGTACCTCCCATTTCCCCCTCTTTCCTCCCCTCCCCCTAGCCCCTACTCACCCCCTATGTCTTCACCACCCTATTACCTGTGCCCATGGGCTGTGCATATGTAACTATATAAGTTCTTTGGTTTATCTCTGCTGGTTTCCCCAACCCCACAGCGAGGCATGTCAGTCGTTGCGTGCCTCCCAGATGGGAGTCTTAAACCAGGGAAATGTTCTCTCTCCCAGAACCAGGGTGGGCAGGCGGGTCTTCCCGGGGCCTCTCCCCTGGGCACACAGGTGGGCGCCGGCTCCCTGTGTCCTCACGTGGCCCCTGTGTGTCTGTGTCCTGATCTTCTCTTCTTAGAAGGACACCGTCGTGCTGGACTAGGCCGGCCCTGGACCTCATGTTACCTTACTCTCCTCCTTAAAGACCCCGACTCCACACGCAGTCACATTCTGAGGTCCTGGGGTTGATACTTCAGTAATGAACTTGGGGGACACAACTCATCCCATAACACACCCTCATTGGGGGGAAATGAGCAAAAGACATAAATAGACGAGTCACAGATTCAGAAAAACAAAAAAGGGCAGACACTTGTAAGCACATGCATGTCACCATCAATGAAACACCAGGTTCCCCTCGGGGTTTCCACAGGCTGCTCACATGGGTGGTGGCCGTCTGTCCTGTGTGCCAGGTCCTGGGACTGCAAAGATGAGCGGGACCAACTCCTTTTAAAGCCAGGGGGCCACCTTTGGGAGCACCTGCTAGTGCTGGGGGTCTTGATCCAGCATCTAGAAGGGTTCAGGAATCTGGAGAAGAGCTGTGTGTAAATTAATCAAGAGTCCAGAGATGAAACATAATTTTGGAAGGCATTTGAGCCGGGGGGCGGGGGGGGGGGGGGGGGGGACAGAGAAGACTTAGCTAAAGGAACTAATTTCTCCCTTATCTCAGGACCCTTTGCTTTTTATTAACACAAATTGTCCTAAGGCAAGGTAGATATACACTTCAAAGGCCAGGGTTTAGTACACAGAATCCATTGTCAGATTGGGGGAACTGCCTATGGCTGTTCAGGTGTTTGGCCAGAGGGGGCAATAACATGTAGATTAAGATGCCTTCAGCTGTCTGGCAGCAAGCAATCATTTTATGCATCCTTTTCAGGTTTGGGGAAATGCCCTCAGCCGTTTCCAGATGATTCAGCTCTGTTGACATGCTGGAATTGGCTTCCAGCAATCTGCCAACCCATCCACGATGCCACGGAGAAATGGAGAGAGACGGACAGCTCAGAGGCGGCCCCAGCGGCCCTCCCCTGGCCTTGCCCTCATGTGGCCTCCCCTGGGGTGTGGGCTGCTGGTGACTTGCTCCTAATGAATAGACTCTGGCAAAGCGATGACCAACAATTCTGGGACTGGCTCACCCTCTCACTCCCACCTGCTGGTTCTCCATCTCTCGCCCTTGTGCTTTGCTCTGATGAGACACGCTGCTGTGCTGGGAGCTGCAGGGAGGCCACGGTGCCCAGGCCCTGAGGGAGCCTCTGGCCAATAGTCAGAACGACACTCAGGCCCTCGGTCAACAGTCTGGAGCGCCTGACGGCTGCCTTCAACCACTGAGTGAGCCTCGACGTGAACCCTTCCTCGGTCCAGCCTTCGGATCAGACCTCAGCCCGGGCCGCCATCTGGAGTGCCGCCTGTAGGAGAAACAGAGGAGTTGCTGAACTCCTGACCTCACAAACTGTGCCATAATCCACGTGTGTTGAGTTCAGGGCTGCTTGTTACGCAGCCGTAGAGAACTGATACGTGACCCCAGGCACACTCCCTGCAGCCTGACTCCAAAGCTCGTGTCCACAGCCCCTTCCCTCCCCCACACTGGGCTGCCTCCTCCTCACTCTCAGAAACCACCAGGTAAGTCCACAAAAGTGGGTTCTTGAGAGAAAGGCCATGTGCACATGGCTGTGAGCTCAGAGAGAGCCGCGTCTGACTTCTCCCCCCAGCCCCATGCCTGGCACCGGGGGAGCGCTCAGCCGACAGTCTGCGTGGGCGACTGCGCTCATCGGGACCTCAGCCCTGAGCATTCACATGTGCAAGGATGCAATGTGCTCATGGACACCCCCCTCACAAACGCCCACTGCAGGTGGACACAGCAGGGCTGAGCCCCTTCGTTCATTTTAAAACACACTTCCTGGGCCCTCTGACCTGCTTGCGAGGGGTGCTGGCCATGAAGGATGTCAGGCTTGTTGGGGAAGGGACGTGAAACCGTCCTAGACTTACCAGCAGAAAGTCAAGGGCTCACACAGCCCCTCCTGCCTCCAGGCCTGGGACCACAGGTCCGTCTGGCTCTGGCCTCCACTCGAGGCCGGATTCAGAACAGTGACCCCCACAGGACACCAGGCGTGTGCTCCCAGCTGCCCCCTTCACTCAGCCCCCAGCAGCCTCGCCCCGAAACCGGCCTGGAGGTGGGTGTGGGAAGAGGCCAGCACCCAGCCCATCACTCATGTTCAGTAACCAAATTGTTTTTCTTTGGAGGCATGAAGGGCAGATCAGGCTTAATGAATCAAGCCCCCTGGATGGCGGCTGCTCCTTCCATTAAGCGTTTACAAGGTTCTTGCAAATTAAAAAGGGGGAAAGGAATCCCTCCCCGCCCGCCTGTGCCTCCTCCGGGCTGGCACCATCCGATGGTTGTGATTTCCGTGTGCCCACGGCCCTTATCGCGCTGGAAAATCATTCCGTAGTTTTTATGAGGCTCCTGGTAATCCAGGCGCCGCTGAGCGGTGGCCCTGGGCGGGGAGGAGGGTGGATGCTCCCTTTAATTTACTGTTTGCAATAAGCAAGGCCTCGTTCACACCCTCCGGCAAGTTAGTCTGACAGCCCAGCTGCTGTGGCCGGGAGCAGCGGCCAGGAGCCCCAGGTAGGGTGACAATGCAATCATGGCGCCCTCAGCCCCAAGCAAGCTGCGCCCCCTGCCAGGTGGCTGCAGGAAGGGCTGGGTCCGGGCTGGGGGCCAGGAGAGTGAGGAAGGTCAAGGTCCTCCAGGGCCTGCACAGCGGGGGGGAAGAGGCAGCCGATTGGAGCTTCGCCAAGGAGATGAGACGTCCGGTCAACCACCCACCTTCCTTCGCTCCACTGGACCTCGTGGGACGCGTGTGCCTGGCTCTGCAAACCAGGCTGCTAAGAGCCCGGGGGATGCCTGGGAGACTTCCCGGCGGAGGAGGTTTTGGGCGACGCTCCCTCGTGGGCTGTAAGTGACCGGAGGGTAGCTGGGCCTGTCACCTTTGCCTGGTCCTGACCTGGCTCTGCGGGTGGGGTGGGGACCCAGCAGGGATGGGGGCTTCGCGGTCTGCCCGTCTGGAGCCCGCCCCCGGCTCGGACATCGGTCCTGGGAGGCCGGAGCGCTCATCTGCACGTCACCCCGCGCCGGCAGCGAGCGTCCAGGCCAAACCTCCGTCCTCAGGCGGCACCGCACGGCGGCCAGAGGGGCCGCGCCGCAGAGCTGACCTGCAGTGTGACCTGGAAGTAAACAATGAAGACAAGCCTGCTCTGGGGAGTCTAAGGGAAAGGAGCAAAGTACTCCTGGATGGAAGTCCGCAACCCAACCCACAGATTCAAACCAAACCAAACCAAACCCCAAAACCCCTCCGAGCTTGGCCACAGGCGGGCGGGGGGTTGGAGAGCACTGGGGCGGGGGGGGGGGCAGGAAGGGGAGCCTCCTCCCTCAGGAAGTGCCTCACGGACGCCCCCTCCCTCCTAAAACGTCCTCCGTGTCACAGAGGAGAGCCACCGGGCACTGGCGTTGATGCGTGGCACCTCCGCAGAGCGCGGCACGGTCACCGCGGCGGGAGGGGGCTCCCGCCAGCACTCGGGGAGCCGCCTTCATTAACCCGGGACGGCACAGCCGCCTGAGCGCCCCACACCAGGCCTTCGACGGGGCCTGCAGTGGGAGCCCTGACCACAGGGGGCGCAGGGACCATGGCGGGTGTCGGCAGCAGGTGGCAGAGCGTGGAACAGGCGGGCATCGGCTGCGGCGGGATGGTGGAGCAGGTGAGCGGGGGCGCCAGACCGAGGCAGGGCGCCGATCGCTGTCATCGGGACGAGCCTCTGGTTACTGAAAATTCTTTGCTCCCGCGCTCCACGGTCCCGCCGGGCGCCCGCACCTGCTGCCAGCGCCAGCCCTGCTCGCACCCGCTGCCGGTGCCCCGCCCTGATCACTCGGCGCTGTCAGGGGTGCGAGCGGCAGCTGCCGGCCCTGATCGCCCCTGAGGACTTCTCCACCTCCCTCTGCCTCTGAGGGGCGATTGGGGCAGCAGCTGCATTCGCACCCACTGACGGCGCCGAGTGATCAGGCTGGGCACCGGCAGCGGGTGCGAGCAGGGCCGGTGCCGCCGTCAGCGCGTGGGAGTGGCGGCATGGGAGTGGGCTGCTTGCACACAGAGGACCAGGGCCATGGCGGGAGGGGCCGGGTGGGGGCGTGGAGGATGGGCCAAGACCCGCCCCTGTGCCCCCCCGCCCCCGCCACCTCAAGGCCCATGGTTCCCGTCAAGGTGCACGCCTTCGTGCCCTGGGCCCCCAGCAAACAATACAATGCCTCCTGAGGCTCGGAGCCCAAACCGCAGACCCATCGTCGTCATCATCCTCATCCCCATCCAGTGACAGCGGCACCCTCAGAGCTCACGGGGACTCTGACAGGAGACAGACAGGTAAGGGGGAAACTGGCTCCTCACAATGGGCACCACATAGGGTACAGGCCCGGGGCAGGGGCAGGAACCATGTGAGAGGCCCTAACCCTACAGGGCGGTCAAGGAAGGCCCTCAGGGAAGGGATATTTAGGCTGAAACTCAGCCAGGCAGGGGGTGAGGAGAGAGGGGTGACAGGCAACTGCAGGAGTTTCATCTGGAGAACACAGCAGTGGGGGGAGCGGGCATGGGGGTTAGGGGGTGAAGGTGCAGGAGCGGGGAAGAAGAGAATGGGGTGACAAATAGGAATCATGCTGAGAAATTTGGACTACACCCTGAGAGCACCTGGGTTTAAAAGCAGAAGTGCTATTATTACAGTGGGGAACATTTGGAAAAGGTTTTGAAGGATGAGTAGGAGTTCCCCCAGAAGACCACTATGAGGTTTAGCCCTCCAGAAAGAAGTGGCAGAAGGCACGAAGATGGGGGTTCATGAAAGAGAATCAGAGATTTAGAGGGGTAGGTTGGGGGGCCCAGATCACAGAGAACCTGCCAGAGAAACAGCTGGAACGGAGGCAAAACCGTGAGGGGCCCTGAATGCCAGGTTCTGGCGCTCGAGTTTCCACCTGAAGGCAGCGGGACGTGAGCGCAGGAGCTTGTGCTGTGGAGCTTTTCCAGCCGGAGCTACGTGTTCCTCTTTGTGCAGCCCAATGATGGAGCTGGTGGCCACGTGGGCCATGAACTTGGCTTTTCAGAGCGAGGGTCCCGCAATAGCCCAGCGGGAAGAGAAGGGCCCCAGGACAGACACGCTTTCAAATGTGGGTCTTTATACGGATTTTCTTTTCTTCCTCACCGAAGCAACACAGAAAGAAATGCAGCAGGAGATCCCGTGCCCATAACTCCACCACCGAGCAGTTACCACGCTGGCGCCCGGCTGTTTATCCTACGTGTGAACACCGTTTAACAAAACCGAGATCGCATCGAGCCCGAAGGCATCCTCCCTGCTGTTCGCTGGACACGTTCTGAAAATAGGATTGGCTCCTAAGAGTCCCTCGTGGAAATACCATGATGCACCGGGACAGGGCCATCTTTCACTTTTGTCAATGTCGGGGTTCGCACCTGCATCTTGGTGCACGTCCCTGGTCTCTCGGAGTAAAAGCTCCCAACGGAAGAACTGCGGGGGCTGCAGGCGGGATGTGGGCAGCTTCGGATTCGGGGGCCAAGCTTCCTGCCGTTCCCAGCAGCCTCGGAGCGTCTGCGCATCAGTGCCGTTTGTTTGCTGGTAAATGAGAACACCAGCATACACCCCCTCATTTGCATTTCTCTTGCCAGCAGGGACACCCCTTCCTCATCTGCACCCCCAGGTTTGGGATGCCCCCTCCCTCCTGCCTGTCTCAGGCCTCAGAGCCCCTCACACACGCTGTTCCCCTGCCCGGAACCCTTTTCCCTGCCCTGTCTCGGGTCTGCCTCCTTCTCTCTCTTCAACTCTTAGAGAGACCATCCCCAACCGTTCTAAGTGGGTGGGCTTTCCCCCCAAAACCCGCCACTGTCCTCCATTCCCGGCCCCCGTCGGCCTCTGACTCACAGCCACCCCCCTGTGGATGCCGGGACGCACACACCCAGCGCTTAACACAGGGCCCTGCGCACAGAGGAGCTCAGCCAGGATCCCGGAGGAAGACGATTGAGCCCGGGAATGAACGAAACGGGAGTCTGTCTTTTTCCTTCTCGCGGGAAAGGCCTCTCGGGAGCGACTCCGCGGTTTTAAGGAAGAGGCGGCCTGCTTGGCCTGCTTTCTGCCGTCGCTGTTCAGTGGGTCTCGGCAGAGGCTGGTGGGTAACCTGTGAGGCCGCCCCCACCCGTGGCATCTGCACCTTGCTGCCCTCTCTCTCTATCCCTCTCTCGCTCTGTGTCTGTTTTGCTCCCTCTCCCCACCCCCCTACCCGGCCTCCCTCTTCCTTTTCTCCGATTTCGCTCTTTCCCACCGGCTGCCTTGTCCGCCTCTTCCGGGACCTGCCCCTGCCGGAGGCTCCGCCAGAGCCCGCCCTGTGAGCAGGGTCCAGCCCCGTGGGCCAGTCGAGGCCGCAGCCTTCTGGAAGGCGTACCCGATTTTCTTTTGTTTTAATATATTTTATTGATGTCAGAGAGGAAGGGAGAGGGAGAGAGAGAGAGAGAAACATCCATGATGAGAGAGAACCACGGATCGGCTCCTCCTGCACGCCCCACACTGGGGTTGGAGCCCACAACCCGGGCCTGTGCCCTGACCGGGAATCCAACGGTGACCTCCTGGTTCATAGGTCGACGCTCAACCACCGAGCCCCGCCGGCCGGTCAAGGTTGATTTCCTAAGGAAGCCTCGTCTTACAGAGCTTAATTTTTCTTTTTCTTTTTGTCTCCTTTGGGGAAGTAAGAACACAGACGTCCTGTCCCGGAGGAGAATGGACCCCGCGAAGGACAGAGGCTGCGTGCGTGCGGCCGACCATGGTCTCGCTCCAGACAATTAACATTTTTAATCAAGGCTTTTGGTGATTGCACTGCCCGGGGCGGGCTGTTGTCTTGCACTGCAATCCATCTCGGTCCAAATGAAACACAATTAGCGTGAGCGGCCGGAGGACGGTGGGCCCCGGGCGCTCGTATCCCATGCCGCGCATGGCAGCGCCAGGGGGCTCCGTCCTCTGCACCTCCCGGGCACGGGGCTGCGGGCACAGTGACAGGTGGGCACAGGAGCCACACGGGACCCGGGCCAGGAGCGGGAGGAGCGGGCTCTGGGAGGCCCAGCCCCGCTGGCCTGGCCGGTGCCAGCAAGCCCCTCTCCTCCGCTCCACAGGGTCCGTGTGCAGGTGCCCAGGGCGCCCGCCCCAGCCTGACGTTCCTGCTCCTCCGTCCGCTCCCGACGGCTCCGGTGGGGCCTTTCCCGCCCTGCGCAGCCTGCTCTCCCGTCCTCGGGGCCGCATCCTCCCCTGCCTCCTTCCCTCCTGCGGGCTCCCCAGGGCCCCCCTCAGCCTCAGGGAGGGCCCCGCCGGCCTTAAAGGGAGCCGCTGAGGCACACGGAGCCACGTGAGAGCAGACCTGACCCAAATCCGGAAGCAGCAGAACTTCGTCGGAGTGGCTGGAGCAGGTGAGACCCGGCGCGAGTGGCGAGGGGGCCACAGTGCACCCGGCACGGGCAGCCCGGGCCTCAGGGGCCGCCACGGAATAGCAGGCGTCTGTCTCGGGTGGACGGGCATCTGTCTTCTCAGCAGAGCAGAGCCTGCGAGCCTAGAGAGGGGGGGCCAGCGGGGAGCGGGGAGCAGGGAGCGGGGCCCTCCCCCGCGCCCACCTGCCCGAGGCCCAGCTTTCTGCCGCCTCTGAGCGGCCCTGGGCGGGCAGAACCCTGACCCGGCATTTCTCCTCCTGCCTCTAGCCCGGCCCTGGGTCCCACACTCCCCGCTGCATGGAGACGCTGCCTGAGGGGGAAGGTGGGCTGCAGAGCAGCCACCCCAGCCCTCTGAAGCTGAAGGGTGGCCAAGGCGGGCCAGGGGGCAATCTGCATCCTGGGGGCGCTGCTCACAGGCCCAGGTGGACGCCTCCACCCCGTCTCCTGGCCCCCTCGGTCCACGGAAGTCAGCTGAACGCCACCCGGAAGGCCAAGACCGAGACCAGCACTGCCCTCCGGGGGCTCGGTCGGGAGGACCCTCTGTGCAGACAGAGCGGTGAGCAGGAGCCTGAGCCCAGGAGTCACCGGCCCGGCCAGTGGCCTCCGGGTCAAGGGCACAGCTTGTCCTGGGCTCCACCCCTACCCCCCACCGTGCCCCTCCCACCTGCCCCTCCCACCTGCCCCTCCCACCTGCCTCTCCCTCGTGCCTCTCCCACCTGCCTCCCCCACGTGCCCCTCCCACCTGCCCCTCCCACCTGCCTCCCCCACGTGCCCCTCCCACCTGCCTCTCCCACCTGCCTCTCCCACCTGCCCCTCCCACCTGCCCCTCCCACCTGCCCCTCCCACCTGCCTCTCCCACGTGCCTCTCCCACGTGCCTCTCCCACGTGCTTCTGGAGAACAGAGGCCTGGTCCCTCCCCCTCGCCGGGCCTGGTCCACCCGGTGTCCTCAGCCGATGTCTGCAACCTGCAGGGCGAGGCCTTGAAGGGCTCAGCGGCTGTGGAGACAGCAGTTCCCGGTAACACAAAGCGCCGGAGCAGCCTGCAGGACCGCAGTCAGAGTGACGGCGGGAGCCAAGGCGGGGCCTCCGGAGGAGAAGGCTGAGCCTGGGGGGAGGAGCCAGCCACGCAGGGCCACGGCAGGGCCACGGCACGGGAAAGGGCCCCACAAAGCTCCGAGGTTGGGCTCACTGGGCATGCAGGGGACAAGGGCTGCATGTCCTGGGGGGGGCACCCCCACGCCACACCCATTCCCATGCACACCCAGGGCCACGCCCACATCCACGCCCGCATGGAGGTGCCTGGCTTTGCTCATGTCCGCGGTCCAGCAGAGGGCGAGCGCCAGCCTGTCCGTCTGCCTCGGTGGGACCCCCGGTGACTGAGCTTTTCCAGGCTCATCCGCTCTACGGTCTCCCCCCACCTCGCAGCCCGGCACAGTCACAGCGCAGATGGGACGCAGCGCCCCCTCCCTCCCACCCCCCACCCCCCTGCCTTCTCCCAGACGCTGCGCCCCCTCCAAAGCCCCGTTCCCAGGGCGCCGCGTCCTGTCGGTTCGGGGCGCTTTCTGACGCCGTGCCCCGGTCCATGAGGAGGAGTGAGGACTCGCCCGCTTCACTTCCTAATGGTCACAGATGCTCTCCACAGCGTGTGCTCCTGTCCTCGGCTCCGTCTTTAACTTCAAACCGGGGCGCCAGAGCTCCGCGTCAGAGCCCCCGGAGGGCCGGCCCGCTCACCGGCGGCGGCATCTGATCCGGGTCTAGAAGGAGCGCCCTTCGTTCCGACTCCTGACGCTTATGTTCCAACCGCAGCCGGCACGCCGCGCGGTGTGGGTGTGAAGTGTGGACACGGCCTCCACGTTCACATGCCTTCGCAGTGGCCGTGATGTCTGGTCCCACCGCTCCACACGCAGCGATGGCAGAGCTGCTGCCTGCCCCCCCCCCCCCGGGCGGTACCTCGAGCCCGATGTTCCCTGGGCCACCCATGCCAGGCGTCTCCCCAGTTCTCGGGGGCCGGGCCCCCCCGCCCGCGTCCGGGAGGCTCTGCCCCATCCCCCCCTCGATGGGCGGAAGGTGTGGGTGGGGGTCCCGGAGAGGGAGGCGCAGGGCCGGCCCTGTGACCGAATGCCCCCCGGTGGCAGTTAGTGGACAGTGTCCCCTCCGAAGCCCCGGGCTGAGCGTGGGCCACGCACAGAAGGTGGTCCAGGGCGGGGAGATTCTGTCTAAAATCTGAATAGACCCCCAGCGAGGAGCCCCATGCACCTGCCCCGGAGGCTGGTCAGCGCGACAGACCTTTGCAGCCACGAGCTCTGGGGTAGAAGGGATGTGGGGGGGGCCCGCCCAGCTCTCCCAGGGAGAGAAGGTTCTGGAAGGGTCCCCCAGCCTTGTTGGTTAGACAGCAGAGGGGAGGAGGCAGAGCACCCACCAGCTCGGCGCTGAGGCCCCCAGGCCTGCACGTGAGAGCCGAGTGGCCCAGTGCCCCCCAACCCAGGCGCCCAGAGCTGCATTAGTCACCCCCTCACCCCCCCCACACCCCCGCGGGGACGGTGGCGGGCGGGACTCCGCGCTGGAGTGTCACTCAGTGCCCGCCTGGATGCCGCCTCTTAAACGCTGAGATCCGTCTGAATTACACGGAGGTTTAATAACCGCCTCCAGCGCGGCCCGCCCGGCTCTGTCATCTCCGCCGCTGGCTTCCAGAGGAGAAATGAAGCCGAGGGGGACTGAGGGGCCAGCTTTCAAAGGCATCTTGTCCCACGTGGGAAAGGGCAGCAGCACCTGGTGGACCCGCGGGGCGGGCAAGGAATCGGAGTTCCCACCACACACACACACACACACACACACACACACACACTCACACACGTGCACACACACACGCATGTGCACACACACACACACACATACACACACTCACACACGCACATACTCACATACACACTCACACACACTCTCACACTCACACACATACTCTCATACACACACATACACACACATACACTCTCTCACACACACATACACACACGCACACACTCATACACACGCGTGCACACATATGCGCACACATGTACTCACACACGCTCGCACACTCACACACACATGCACACACTCTCACTCTCACACACACACACGCACACGCACACGCACGCACACACTAGAACTGCAGTCATAGTTTCCGAGGCCGAATACACCTGCAATCGGTGCCGTCGGCCCCCGTTCCCAGGCAGCGTGGCCCCGTGGCTGCGCCTCCACAGCACACAGGGCAGGCCCCGCCCCGAGGAGCTGGCGTCGGGCCGTCCTCCCCAGGAGCAAAGCTAGTGAGGCCATCGGCACAGCCCTGCCCGCGTGCCCACAGCAGGCCGATGACCAGGCGCCTGTGCCTACCGTTTAGGAGGAACCGGATTGAGTCTTTGGGTCCCAGGGAGGCCCCCGTCCCCCGACCTGCTAACGGGGCTCCGTGGGATAAAACGTGGACATCGGCGACGGTTAGGCCGGGAGAGGCGCGTCGCCCACCCACGGCCACGCGGCTGGGGCTGGCGCTCAGCGTGCCCTTGTGCTCCCCGCGCCGACGGGAGCGCGGGCGGAGCCAGAGGACCAGTCCCAGGCGGGCGAGGGCACAGGACACAGGAGCCAGGGGCCAGGGGCCAGGGGAGGCCACCTGGGTGCTGCAGTTGAGCTGGGACGCGGCTGCCAGCTCCCTGCAGACCCCACGGAGGGGGGTGGACAGGCGACCTGGACGCTGCAGTTGAGCTGAGACGCGGCCGCCAGCTCCCTGCAGACCCCGCGGAGGGGGCGGACAGGGGAGGGAGCACACGGGTTCCCGGAGGGCGATGAGGGCACCATGGGCGGCTTCGGAGAAGACCCAGGGCTCCCCTCCTCACAGCTGCTTCTCGTCGCGGTCCCGGCGACATCAGGGCAGGGCGGAGGCGGCGGCCCGGCCGAGACGGGGTCCTGTGCTCTGAACGGGGTCCCGTGCCGGCTCTGAGCTCCAGAGCGAGAACAGACAGTAGCACCCAGGGGTGTGGGCGGGTGCACACCCCGCAAATGACGATCTATTTCCAAAAGCAATGATTGGGCTTCTGTGAGGAGACGGTAGGGGTGGGAGACGTCCGGCCCGCGGGCCGTAGAAGGCCCTAGAAATCATGTGGTCTGGCCCTGCCCAGGCCTTCGGGGTGAGTTAATTACATGTTTGACCAAAGACAGAGGCTACGTTTTAAGCTGATGATTTGTGTGGCCCGAGAACGATGGTGTGAGGATCCGCACGGCCATTGGCAGAGAACGGTCCCCCCACCCCAGCTGCTCTGGTGGCTGACGGTGGGTGGGTGTTGTGGTGAGGTCGACCAGATGTCCAGACAAGGAGCTGAACCAAAGCGCCTGCCGGTATCAAGGGTCTCCGCCCCCACCCCCCCGCACCCCCCAGAGAGGCGGCAGGAAGCCGGCTGTTCGCTCACGGGGTGGCTTCGGCTTCATTTCAAAAGATAAACCTTGTGACCCCAACTCCCAGGTTCTGTGAGCTGGAGCCCGGCCCGGACGCAGCAGGGGCGGGGAGCGCCATCCGCCATCCGCACTGAGGAGCCCCTCGGCGCTGCCCGGAGCTTCCGGCTTTCGGGCCAGGCGTTCCCACGCGCCCTCCGGATGAGACAGCTACGAAATGAGCTCCGACAATTGAATAAATCAATCTTCTTTATGGAGCTGTTGTTCATGTAAATGTAATTAGATTCTCGCACGCCTCGCTTCCATTTTTTAAAACCCAATAGGATCGAGGGGAGGCCTTTTCCCTTGTCTTTTTTATTTCTTCATTCTTGTGGGAGAAGTACAACGTGCTAATGATTTTCTTCTGGTTTAATAAAGAAACAGTAACAAACATTTACGCCTTCGAGACAACAAGGAGGCAGATCTGAGAACCGTAGCCAGGGCAACACCCCCTCGTTGGGACGCCCTGTTGCGAAGATGAAGGTTACCTCTCACGGCACAGGGACCCTGGAGCCCCCCACCGCCTCGGGTCTTTGCTCAAATCTCTCACAGCCTCCCCCCGCCGGAGTTTCCCAGGTAAATGTCCCTCCTTCACACCCAGCACCCTGTAAGGCTCTCCTAAGAATTAAATGAGGGCCCTGGCCAGTGTGGCTCAGTAGTTTGGGCATCGTCCCATGCATCAAAAGGTGGCCGGTTCGATTGCCAGTCAGGGCACATGCCCAGATTGCGGGCTTGACCCCCAGTAGGGGGCGTGCAGGAGGCAGCCAATAGATGTTTCTATCTCTCTCTCCTCCTCACTTCCTCTCTCTTTAAAATCAATAAAAACATTTTTTTAACATCGATGAGAGAGAAACATCAATCAGCTGCCTCCTGCACACCCCCCACTGGGGATATGCCTGCAACCAAGGTACATGCCCTTGACCGGAATCGAACCCAGGACCCTTGAGTCAGCAGGCCGACACTCTATCCACTGAGTCAAACCAGTTAGGGTAAAAAACATATTTTTTTAAAGAATTAGATGCATCCAGCGGGCGTGGCTCCGTGGTTGAGTGTCAACCTTTGAACCAGGAGATCGAGGTGGCATTCCCGGTCAGGGCACATGCCCAGGTTGTGGGCTTGATCTCCAGTGTGGGGCGTGCAGGAGGCAGCCGATCCATGATTCTCTCTCATTGATGTTTCTCTCTCTCTCCATCTCCCTTCCTCTCTGAAATCAAAAAATATTTTTTAAAAAAAGAATTAAATGAGTTAAAATACTTACCATGCGTCTAATTGTGCCTGGCTCATAGCAACTCGTTACTTATATTTCATTGAATTTATGACACCGTTGATGGCAAAATGCTCCCGTACTTTTTATCTACCACTAAGAAAGAAAAAACGCCGCCAATTAAACGGACACGATGCTTTCTTATCTCTTCTAACTCATTTTACACTGATCGAAGGAGCTCTCCGGACTTAATTGGACGGGGGTTTTTATAGGCTATCACTTCTGTGCTCACATAAAAAGAAAGATACACACCAAACAAATGAGTCCAGGGATTCGTAAAACTTTTGCGTGCCAACGTCCACATCCTCCAGTTTGGTTTTCTGCCACGAGCCACCGAGGCCCGAGCTTGTCCCCACATCAGCGTCCTGGGAGCCGTGGGGAACGTGGGGTGCAGCTCAGGCCAGGAGACCCCGCAGAAGACGGAGACGCCGTGGCCACTGTTGGGCCCCACTGGCCTGGGGCGTGAACCTGTGCCAAACGGCTCACTGGACTGACCCTCCACTCACCTGGACACCTGGCCACACCCTCTGTGTCCTGGGGCCGGCGAGCTGGCTCTCGAATATCTCCCAGGCCCACACCCATCAGCAAGCATCGAGGCCCAACAGGTGAATGAGTGGGTGGGTGAGCAGACGACCCACCCACCTGCGCCAATATGGGCCTGCCAGCCAGGTTCCCCATCAGGATCTGGGGTGCAGCGAGGAGCCGTGCTGGGGAAGAGTAAGCGTGTTATGTAGACGCCTTTGGGAGTGTACATCTCTTCGCAGCGAGAGACCGATTCTTCTCGTGCGACAGACACGGTGTTTGCAAACTTCGCTGCTGCCCCGACCATCGCTGTTCGGCAGCCGTTGGCACCGCGTGGGCCGCGGAAGGGGATCTATTTTCCCAGCTAATAAGGTTTATTTTTACTCCGGCTGAATAATACATGATCAGTGTCAAAGGAAATTACCGTCCTTCCGTTACACACGGCGCTGCCCCGCGCCGCACCTGTGCCGCCGCCTCCTGCCTCCCGCTCTCCCGGCCCCTTCCCTCCGGGAGGCGCCCCCCCTCCCCACCCCCTCCTGCCAGTCCTCCCCGGAGGCGAGGCGGAGGCGGGAGAGACTCCGCAGTGGGCGCCTGGGGCCCTGCGCTCTCCAGAGCGTTGCGTTAGGAATGGTTCTGTGACGATACAAAACGGAGCCGCTCTGATCCCAGCCCACGCGGTGCGCTCACGTCCGCGGTAAATAAAAACAGGAGTGATTTGTCTAAGTGCTTGATTTTTCCCATCGGTGGCTTCTTCTCCTACACTTTTGTAAAGGCCCATTTTTCCAGCTTTGGAGGAAATAAAGAGAGAGAGCTGCTCTCCACTGAGCTGAGACGGCGGAGTAGCCACACGTGGGGCGGCCCTGCCCCGCCGGCTGCCTCCCGCCTCTCTCCCAAGCCCCGAGCCTCGGTCCCCCCTTCACCCCCCCCCCGGGAGGGGAAATCTTGCCATTTCCTGAAGGGCCGCGGAAAAGGAGGGAAGGGGCGGGGGCGGAGTGCGGGCGAGGCCATGGCTGCTGGGCGTGACATTTCTGCGGAGTCGATGCCTTCGGACACGGCAGCAGGAGTCACCATAAGCACCGTCAGGCGATATCGGCACATTCGGTTACGCACCAGCCCGGAGGAAAGCCCTGGGCCTGAGGGCAGGAGCCTCTCTGGGTGTAAAGACCCAGAGGGAGAGCCTGGCCCGGAACCCCTGCGCCCGGCTCCCAAGGCCATCGCGGTCTCCCGGCCCCTGGAGCACCCAGGACCTGGCGGCTCCCGGCAGTGGGGCTGGGGGGTCGTGTGCCTCCCCAGGTGGCCCTCGCCTGCTAGAACAACACAGATAACAAAGGCAAGGGGTTAGTGGCTCTACTTTAAAAAAAAAAAAAAGTTTTGCCCGGCCAGTGTCACTTGGTGGTTGAGCATCGACCTATGAACCAGGAAGCCTCATTCGATTCCCGGTCAGGGCACAGGCCCGGGTTGCAGGCTCCATCCCCAGTGTGGGGCGTGCAGGAGGCAGCGATCCATGATTCTTTCTCGCCATTGATGTTTCTCTCACTCTCTCTGTCTCTTCCTCTCTGAAATCAATAAAAAATATATATATTTTAAAAAGAGTTCAACAATATTTTTTTATTAATTTCAGAGAGAAAGGGAGAGGGAGAGAAAACCACCCGTGACGTCGGCAGCGAGCTGGAGAAGCGTGTGGAGGGGGGAGGGGGGAGGGGGGGAGGGGGGAGGGTAGAGGAGACGCACGGGTCCCTCTAACTCGGAGCAGCTTCCGGCTGCACGAAGGCCCGGCTCCCGCAGCCGCTGGCCCTGGGCCCTCCCGGTGGGGCACACGGGAGCACCTGCAGCTATTATTTCAGAAACTCAGGAAGCGATGGGTCAGGCGTTGGACAAGGTACCAGGTGACCGAGTTGCCCCGCTGGTCTGGAGCCCAGTTGCGCACTCTCCGTTCCCAGGAGCCAGACACCCACCGGCCTTGCAGCCCACAGCTCCGCAGCGGCCGACCGCGGGGCGGGGACTCCGCCCGAGCTGCGCCTTTGGTCCGCACTGAAGGGGCTGGGAAGGCTGCAGAGCCGGGCGCGGGGAGTGGGGCTGCCACAGGGACAGGCTGGGAGGGCGGGCAGATCGGAGCCCCTCCTCGCGCTCCACCTGCAGCCTTCCCTTCTGTTGATGTGGTGGTTAATCCGCACCCGAGGATAGTGTTCCGCTGGTTTTTAGAGCGAGTGGAAGGGAGGGGGAGAGACAGAGAAACATCGATGTGAGAGACACATCGATTGGTTGCCTCCCGCACACGCCCTGACCAGGGCTGGGGATGGAACCTGCAACCCAGGCACGTGCCCTTGACCGGAATCAAACCAGGGATCCTTGGGTCTGCAGGCCGGTGCTCTACCCACTGAGCCACACCAGCTAGGACTGAAGTCCCCCCTTCGATCCCTCTCCAGGAGGCGGGGTCAGCGACGGCATCCGCTTCATCGTCCCGGAGCCGCCGGTCCCCACGCCATAGAACCGCAGAGCTCCACTCCCTGCCTGGGACCCGGGAAAGGGAGAGGAGCCCAGGCTGTGTGCCCCACGCGGGGCCAGCAGGTCGCCTGCCCCCTCATTCATCCCCGTGACAGCCCTGGAGGTGCAGCCTGCCGTGCCCCGGCTCAGAGGAACTCCGCCACGTGTCAAGGTCACGCCGCTTGACAGATGGGCTGCCGAGCTCTTCCCAGTGCCCACGGGGGTCGCAGCCTGGGTCCTGGGCTCCCCGCAAAGCCAGAGACGACGTGGGGGCTATTTACAGCCTCAAACCCTCTGTCCCCCGCTTTTCCTCCAGGGTGACCTGGGGGCTCCGGAGCCGAGAAGCCACAACCCAGCGGCCTGCATCCGGTGAGGCGCTCGGGGTCCCACCCGGGGACCCCGGCTCACTAGCTCCCCTCCGCCTGAGTGGTCTTTCCACATCCGGGGCTCAGTCCCCGCTGTGACTGTGACCGGGCCTCCGCACACCTTCACAGCCGCGGGCGCCTCACAGGGGCCGAGGCCGCTCCGGGAAGGGGAACGCGAGTCTCTTTTACGGCCGGGAGACCGATCACTCCCGGGCTGCGGGCGGGAGAGGCGGCGAGGGCGGCGAGGGCGGGCCCGGGAGTGGGAGGAAAAGCAATCTCCCTCCTGCCGGCCACAGGGGAGCACTTGGCTGCTGATGAAACAGCTGACGCGTGTCTCCAGGACCCAAACTGAGAAAAATGGGGCAGGCGCTACTTATCCCGGCCGGAGATTACCGAGTCCTGACCCGGCATCGCCCGGGTGCCGGCGACGACCCGCCCGGAATGCAGAAGCGGGAATCCGCGTGCTGCTTCCTCCTCGCCACAGCTAGCTGCCCGGTTTCTTCCTGCACGAACCAGAGTTGACAAACAAGCGACACAGGGGCCCAGCTGGCGGGCCGCCCTCTGCTCTCCGCGGGCAGATGCTGTGAGTCCCCGTTAGTGCAAATCCGTACGGAGGTGGGGGGCGGCTGAAGTGCCGGCACCGTCGGCAAAGGAGGTGGGATTTTTGGAGCCACTCCACAGTGCGGGGCAGGCAGGGCTTCAGGCATCTCGGAGACATTCTGGGTCCAAACCCCCCTACCGGGTGCAGCAGACGCTGGGGCCAGGCCACACCTTACCTCCCGGCCCACCCGAATTCAGCACCACAGAGGCGGACAGCTCCCCATTCAGGGCCTCCCCCTTCCCTGGCATCTGAGCCTTCTGGGAAATGAGGGAGGCCAGCCCTCGTGTACACACAGCCCAGAGCTGCGGGGGAGAAGGCCACCCCTGATTCAACCCTGAAAAAACGGGATGGGAGGTGATGGGCAAATGGCCCAGCCTCGCCTCCTCCCGAGGTACAATGAGGGAGGGGCCCTCGACACCTTCTTCCCGGTCCCCGCGGGACGAAAGCTCGGTGGGGCAGAGCAGCAGCCATCTCCACGGCAAGTCCTGCATTTCATGTTCCTGCTGCTCTGTCCCCTCCTGCTGTCCCTGCTCCTCCTCCCTGGGAACACATCCCCATGAAAGTCCCTGCCCCCACGTCCTTGTCTGGGGCCCAGCTTCTGGGGAACCCACACCACGTGTAGAGAGCTGCCCTCCGTGGGGAATCCTGAGATGGTGTGGCTCCCTCTCAAGGCAGCGGCGAGGACCCCAGGACTGGGTGGTGAGCAGAGCGATGATGATCCCTGGTGGACAGTAGCATCACAACCATCGGGACCCTCGGCCGCCGTGAGCTGGGGGAGGCACGGGCAGAAGGAAGTGTTGGCCCTTGGAGCGTGTGGGACCCACGGGAGCTGTCTGGGTGGGAGGCTTTGCTGGCTTGTTAACTGCCCTGGACTTGATGCAGGAGAATGCCAAGTGCGGGTCGGCCAATTATCCGCTCGGGACACGCTGTCAAAGCCGTCTCCTGCGGCCTGGGGGAGGAGGTGGGGGAAGTCAGGGCTGTAATTACATGTGAGGCTGGAAAACTTCAAAGGAGCCGGGTGAGTCGCCTTGACAGGTCTCCCGGGCTGGTGTCAAGGACCGACAGGGAACGCGTGGGCCCTGATCAAGGATGGAGACACCGGGAGGACGCACCTAAGAGCCCTCCGAACCCTCGGGGCTGGACCAAGCGTCTTCCTCCCCTTCCCCAGAGGAAGCCCGCCTCTAAATCGGTGACCATCAAAAGGCGCGTCTTCCTGTAACGATGCCCCATAAGAGGGTGTTTCCTCCTCGGGACGCACGCTTCACCTCCCAACCAGTAACGAGTGCCAGTTGTCAGGCTGTGAGACTCCCAGAATGACGGACGGAGAAAAGAGACGATGGATTTTAGGACAAAACGCAACACTGAGCTGGCTGTTTCACAACGTCCTCGGGCTTGAGCACCCGGGAGAGAGTCCGACCGGCCCCACCGTGAACATCCTGTGATCGACTGGGTGTCCTGGGGGACACACGCAGACCTGAAGAGTCGGGGGGCGGGGTGCCGCCGCCGACACACCCTTGACCACCGGGTTTCAGCACTGCCTCGTGGACAGTTCCAGGCGCCTACTCATCCCTCAGGTGCCCCGATGTCCCAATGCCAGGATGTGCTGGGTACCACAGTCCTCCTGGACTAGGAGCGACCCTCATGAACGCTCCCTCTTAGCTGGATCGACACCTGCAGTGACCCCATTTCCAAAGAAGGCTGCAGCCACGGGTACGTGGAGATAGGCCTTGGATGGATCATTTTGAAAGACATCATTCAACCCACGACAACTACGTTCCGCCTGAAGCTACTGAACTCGGAGCCGTTGCCGAGTAATGAGACTGAACGACGTGCGTGCAGGTGGAAATGCTAGTGCTGCCCTCGCTGCCGTGGTGGCCAGTGAGACCAAAGTCCAGGCCAGTTGTCAGTGTCCAGTACTTCCCGTGGACGCTCCGTCCACGCGGGAGGGGAAGGCCAGACCGGGGGGCTGGGTGTCTTCCGCTCCAGCCTCAGGGAGTCACCCAAAGCAGCTAGCACTTGCATTTGCCTGGCACGCCACCGTGTCTTGCCAACAGAACGTGCGTGGGGGCTACCTGTACCCTTTGCAGGCAAACGCTGTCAAGAGTGGCCTTAGCCCAGCCAGTGTGGCTCAGTGGATTGAGCACCCACCCATGCACCAAGCAGTCACCCGTTCGATTCCTGGTTGGGGCACATGCCCAGGTTGCAGGCTCAATCCCCAACAGGGGATGTGCAGGAGGCAGCCAATCGATGTTGACGTTTCTCTCTCATTGATGTTTCTCTTTCTCTCCCTAAAATCAATAAAAACATTTTTTTTAAAGAGAGTGGGCTTACTTTTCCACACTCTTCCCCCTTCTGCCGAAAGGTGCCCACAATGGAGAGGGCCTGGGGGGATGCTTAACCCCGGCGTCATTCCGGCGGGAAATAAACTCTGCGCTTACCTTACGCTCCCCCTCCTCTAGCTGATACTCAGCACCTCCCTCAGTTACAGACACACACATGCGCAGTACCCATGGCTCAAGACACACTGACACCCGGCACCCCCCTGTCACAACGCAGCGACTGCAGACACACGATCCTCCTCGCGCCCACCGCACCCCGGTCATGGGGTGCGAGACCTGCCGCTGCCCTGCGGTGCGTGAGTGAAGCGCAGCCATTACCACGCTGCAGTCACCTCCGCTTCCACGTGACGGAGTTCCTTCCTGTGTTACGTGTGTCACTTTGTTTTGGACAAGAGGCCGGCGGGCCTCACCAGCCTTCCTTCCTAAGGTGTCTATGGCCCAAGAAAAGGGTGCAGAACCCCCCCACACACACCCCGGGCGTAGGAAGCAGGAAGGCGGAGGAGCGGGTCCTGAGCCTGCCCCGCCCAGCACCCCCCTCACCCCCGCTGGACTGTCGCGTGCGGGAAACCGAAGCAAACTTGCGTTGTGCGCCATCACCCGTCACCGGTGATGTCAGGATCCACCTGTTACAGCAGCCAGCTCCCCGCCCAGTGGGTGCATCGCCAGACACCGGGCCGCACACCGCTCCGTCCACGGGACCGCACACCGCTCCGTCCACGGGACCGCACACCGCTCCGTCCACGGGACCGCACACCGCTCCGTCCACGGGACCGCACACCGCTCCGTCCACGGGACCGCACACCGCTCCGTCCACGGGACCGCACACCGCTCCGTCCACGGGACCGCACACCGCTCCGTCCACGGGACCGCACACCGCTCCGTCCACGGGGCCGCACACCGCTCCGTCCACGGGACCGCACAGCGCTCCGTCCACGGGAGAAGCTCCAGCGCCCCGCGGGGAAGGTCTGAATGGCTGCGGCCATTGCTCCGAGGTGGCCCCCTGCAGCGAGGAGGCTTTCAACGTTTGGCTGAGGGGGCGGGGCGGCAGTCACACACCAGCGAGGAGCCAGGCTTTTCCCCCAATTCTGGGAAACCGGTCCCACCTCACCCCCACGCCCCACCCCCCACACCGCCCTGCCTGGGCGTGGCTCCCGGCTGGGACCAGGCTCCTGGGGCAGGAAGGGACGCTCTGGGGGGAAGCAATGGGGTCAGTGGGCGCCAGGGAGGTTCAGAGACGCGGCCCCAGCCCAGCACCCACCCACCCGCACTCCACCCGAGCGGCTCTGTCCCCGGGGCCCACGGGAAGTGCCCGCCGTGCGTGCGGCCAGCCCTGTCTCCTGTTGAAGGACACGGAGCACAGAACAGCAGGCCGGTCGGGGGGGTGGGGGTGCCTGGGAGAAGAGAGGGCCTGCCCGGGACGGGGGAGCAGACGCTGGATCTTTGGGGGCCAGTCGCCGTCTCTGTGTGACTGCCCGGGGCCCGCGGCGGCTCCAGCACGTGTAACAGACACAGGAAACAGGGCTGTTTTCCCGTGCGGCCGAACTAGCATCCGCCGTGCGTTCTCCGTCGGCGCTAAGGAGACAGCGGGGCTGGGAGCAGTGCGGGCCCGGGCCCCGCGGCTGAGAGCCGAGAGCCCGTGTCTTCCGAGCACTCGCCATCGCAACGCTGCGGCATTCCCCTGGGGGGGGGGGGTGAATCTTCTTCACCGAGCACCCCACGTTTCAGGTGAGGAGGGAGAAACCGGACGGGGGTCCCCCTGCGATGGCATTCCAAGCCGGGAGGGCTCCCCATTGATATCATTTCTCTGTACCCTGCCTCTGTCTTCCCACACGCCATTCACCCGCCTTACAAATGTGACCAGGTCTCCGCTGGGACCCAGGCCCAAGCTCCACGAGAAATCACGTCTGAGACGCACAAAACGACATCAGGGGCTTCTCCCTCCAGGGGCTGCCCCTGCCGCCCGGGGCCCCGGCCGCTCGGCTGCGCGGTGCGCAGTGTGCCGTGTGCCGTGTGCCGTGTGCGGTGTGTTGTGTGCCGTGTGCCATGTGCCGTGTGCCGGACTCTCTCCTCCTTCATGAAAGAGCCTCACTGGGGGAGGCCAGCGGCGAAGGGGGGGAGCTCAGGCTGAGGTCACTGCCTGATGACACAGTGGAGAGGGAGGCGTGACTGAGGAGCCAAATCTAAGCCGGCACACTGTCCATCGACGTTTTGGGGGGTGGCCCAGCTCTCAATCCAGGTGGAAAGAGGAGGGGCCTGTGTTTGCCGGCCTTCCTTCCGGAGCCCCGGGAAGCTCGGGAGGAGGGAGCAGGGAGCAGGAGGGGGAGAGGAGACAGGGGGACTGAGGCCCTGGGGAAGGGGAAAGGGGGAGGGGAACAGTCATCGGGGGCCCGGCATCAGCCGAGGCCCCTGGATGGGGTTCAGGGTCGGGTCCTGCATCAGCCCCAGGTGTCAGGCACCTCCCAACCTTCTCCCATCTGGCTTCCTCCACCACCACTGTCCCCAGGGGGTGCCCCAGCCCCGAGAGGATGCAGGGGGGGGGGGAGGGTGTCCGTGTTGGGGAAACCTGGCCGTGCGCCCCTGGACGAGCGGGAGCAGCTGCGGCTGGGCTGCTGCGGGGGGGGGGGGGGGGCGGCGGAGGGGAGTTGAGGAGGAAGAGAAGACAATTTGCACTTACAAATGGGAGCTCCTCTCCAGCCGCCCGGTGATCTCGCTCCCAAGACAGATGGCGAGGAAGCGCCCAGAGCGCGTGACAGCTCTTCCCTGAGCAGCCAAGGCCGCGGCTGAGGGGACAGCTGCCCATCACAGCGCCTGCAGGGCTCCGGGGAGACGCGGGGGCAGGGGCGACCCCAAAGCAGGCGTGACCCCAAAGCCAGGTGGGACATCTGTGCCGCCAGCATGGCCAGGAGTGAGCCTGAGGAGGGGGGGGGTGGTGTGCAGGATGAAGAAGGCAGACAAGAGAAGAAGCTGGGTCTGGGTGGGACGCTGTCCTCTCTGATGAAGAGCGAGCGACAGCGTGCGGCCTGCCAGCCGAGTCTTTACTTTACAGCCAGATTCCCTGAGGCCAAGGAAGGGCGCGGTCAAGATGTTTACAGCGTTCTCCCGGGTTTCGAACCGACTCAGTTACAGGCACCTGGTCAAGCTTTGTTTCCTTGCTGCGCCTCCCACAGTCCGTGTCGCTCAGCCACGTGGGGCCTCAGGTTCGGACCATAAGGTCAAGCTCACAGCCACAGCCTTTGGCTGTAATTGTGCTGGGACTTGCACATGGCTTTGCCACGAGAGGACCGGGCCCTCTGCTTAGTCCCAGGCTTGAACCTGTCCAAGCGCTGTAGCCGCTCTCCACACCTGGGTTGGAGGTTCGATCCCCGGCCCCGGTCAAGACGTGTGCGGGAGGCAACCAATTGATCTCTCTCTCTCTCCCTCTCCCTCTCTCCTTCTTCCTCCCTTCCACTCTCTCTAAAAATCAATTAGAAATATCCTCAGGTGAGGATTAACCAAAAAAAAAAAAAGCCCAGCTCTTCAGAGGTAACAGGAAAAACACAAAGCGCGCCCCGTTGGCGGGAGGGTGTCTGGCATTTATTTCATCTGAATTCCGTGATGAATAATGAATAATTTATGGAGGCTTTATGGGAGCCCAGCGCCCCACAATAAATGTTCCATGAGAACACAGGCAACTGTTCCAACATCGATCTCTCTCCGGTGGGTTCGGCTGGCAGCCCGGGCCAGATTTGAGCTGCTACATTGCTTATGTAGAAAAAACCGCCATCTCACTTTCATTTGCATGTTTGCAGGCCTTCGCAGGCGATGCGGCCACTCCCGCTGGAACCGGGGGGAGAGGGCCTGGGTTTGGAACAGAACGCGAGGAGAGAGCACAGCTGTCGCACCTTCCCGCCTGCAGGCAGCCATGAGGCGGGAGAGCAGGGAGGGGGAGCCGCCGGTTCGGGGGGCACAGAAGCACGAGGGGCCCAGTCCTGGCCGCCTGAGGGAGGCGGGGGCAGGAGGAGGGGCGTGGGAGGTCCCTGCCATGCAGCTGGGGAGGAGGGTAGAGTGGGCACGGGGACAAGGACGCTCCACACCCTGTGTCCTTAGGAAGCACAGGTTCAAACAACCACGAGACGGCATTACCCAGCTGCCGGCGCCACAATCTGAACGCTGGCCACGGCGAGTGCTGGCGGGGACGGCGCGGTGCTGACCATGCCCACGCGAGTGCTGGCGTGGACGGCGCGGCGGGGACCTCGCTCGGCGCTGTGGGATGCAGCGGGGCAGCCGCTTTGGAAGGCAGCTTGGCAGAGTCTTACAAAACTAACCGTGCCCTCACCACACGACCCAGCAGCCCTGCTCCTTGGTATTTGCCAAAAGGAGTTCCCCCCCTGTCCACGCGGGAACCTGCTCACAGACGTCCACGCAGTTTCACCGAGAATCGCCAGGACTGTGGGGCCACCGGGCCGTCAGTGGGTGAAGGGGTGCAGAGGCCGGGCCCATCTGGACAACCGGACGTTACTCGCCGCTGGAAAGAAACTCATCGAGCTACGGAAAGCCACGAGGAAACGTCACAGCGATGGCCGCCCGCAAGCCGGCTATGAAGGGTCCCAGCTGCCGGCGCCTGGAGAAGGCCGTGGCTGCCGGGGCGGGGGGGGGGGGGGGGGGCAAGCGCAGGGGTCAATAGGGCAGTGAGACTCCCCGCAGGTTGTTACGAGGATGGACACGCCATCGCACACTGGGCCGCCCGCGGGACGCGCACCACCGCGCGTGAGCCCTACGGTGGCCCGGGGACCGGGGTGACAGCGACGCGTTGAGGTAGGGTCTTCCCTGGTTTAAAAAAATGTCCCATCCTGGTGAGCGAATGGACAATGGAGGAGGCCGTGCGGGCGGGGACTAGAGGAGAGCTCTCCGCACCTCCCTCTCCACGGTGCTGTGAGCCTGGAACCGCCCGAAAAATAAAGTCTTTATCAAAAGAAGACAAACGTGCCGGCGGGCATGGCTCCGTGGCTGAGCGTCAACCGACCTCTGAACCAGGAGGTCATGGTCAGGGCACACGCCAGGGTTGCGGACTCGATGCCCAGTAGCGGGGGTGCGGGAGGCAGCCGATCCATGATTCTCTCTCATCACTGATGCTCCTCTCTCTCTCCCTCTCCCTTCGTCTCTGAATCAATAAGAATATATTTTTTAAAAAGAAGACCAGAGTGATTCCCACCGTGTCCCGGGTTGCCGGTTGTGCCTGCAGCCGGGGGAGGACGCCGGCAGAGGCCTGGAGAGCCGGCCTGCACGGGCACGTCAACAACGGCTCAGGTGGGCCCGCCGCCCGCCGCCTGCGGCCTCCGCTCTGCCAGGAGAGTTCCCAAACGGTCGCCCTGACTTCTCTCGCCAAGAAAAACAACCGGCAGCAGCGGCTGCCAGCCATTCTCTCCGCCGTCCCCCAAGAGGCGCCTGGGGTCCCCCACCGCGCTGGCTGCCGCCCGGAGAGCAGCCTCGGACGTGAAGACGCAGCGGGGCCTCCGGCTCCTCCTCACAGCTGCCCGGGGCGCGGCCTCCCAGCACGGGCCTCCCGGAGGGCGACCCCCACGGAGCCCGTCCCGGCTCAGCAGCAGCAGCAGCAGCAGCACGTCTGTGATGACTCCCAGCTGTCATCCCTTCCAGCCCGGCAGGTGTCTTACGTCACCACCGTCCGTCACCAGGGAGACCAGGCTCCGTGGGCAGGGCTTCCCCACATGACCCGGCTGGTCTGGACCACAGGCCTTGCCTTCTCCCAGCCCACGGCTCCCAGCCCCGCTCCCCACAGGCTGCCAGGCCGCGGGCTGCAAGGCCAGGCCCAGGGGCCGGGGCTGGGCCGCTGGCTTTTCCAGACCCCGCCTGCTGCCTACGGTGTCCGTGCCCTTTAAAAAGCTGGGTGTCCAGGGAGGCGCCCCTTCGCGTGGCTGGCTCTAGACCTGGTCTGCCCCTCACCCCTCTAGCCAACCTTGCCCTTTGACCCACACTGCGTGATGTCCAGGGATTGGGCCCAAGCCCTGCCTGTCACCGGGGAGAAGGAGCGTCCGGGGGGCCCTGGCTGCCACTCCGTCTCCTCCTGCCCCTGCTGTCAGGGACCCGGGCACAGACCCTGTGGGGTGTGGGCTCCCCAGCTGTCACCACCTGCAGCCTTGCTCGGCACCCCCCGGGGGGACAGGGGCTGCTCCCCTGAGGAGACCACGTAGCGGTGAGTGAGGGGCGTCAAGGCCACAACCCCGCTGCTCCCGGCTCCTGGCTGCGTGACCCTGGGCAAGGCACATGGCTCCCACCTCGTGTAAATGGGCCTGAGAGGACCCGTCTGGGAGGGGGTGCGACCATCAGGGGACAGGACTCTCAGAAGAGGCAGCGGTGGGGAGGGGAGAGGGCCTTGGGCGTGACAGGCCTCAGGGCCTGGGCCACGGACCTCAGGAGCCGCCCCGCCCTTCCCGAGAGTCGGGGTTCCTGACGCCGAGCATCCTGGCGGCGAAGCTGACAAAGCAGTCGCTCCAGACAGCCCCCCTGAGCACCTCACGCCACGTCACGGCGGGAGGAGGGCTCTGCCCCGCCTCGGGCGGCCGCCCGGAACCGCCAGGGCTTCCTGGCCGGGAAACACCTCACAGCTCCAGGGAGCCAGCGACACAGGGACACCAGCTCTGGGGGACGGAGCAGGCCCCTCCCACCCACAGGCAGGCGGCCTCGGGCGGGGCGGGGCGGGGGGCCTGGGAGGGGGACACAGAGCAGGCCCCTCTCACTGACAGGCAGGCGGCCTCGGGGCGGGGCGGGGCGGGGGGCCTGGGAGGGGGACACAGAGCAGGCCCCTCTCACTGACAGGCAGGCGGCCTCGGGGCGGGGCGGGGCGGGGGGCCTGGGAGGGGGACACAGAGCAGGCCCCTCCCACCCACAGGCAGGCGGCCTCGGGCGGGGCGGGGCGGGGGGCCTGGGAGGGGGACACAGAGCAGGCCCCTCCCACCCACAGGCAGGCGGCCTCGGGGCGGGGCGGGGCGGGGGGCCTGGGAGGGGGACACAGACCAGGCCCCTCCCACCCACAGGCAGGCGGCCTCGGGGCGGGGCGGGGCGGGTGGCCTGGGAGGGGGACACAGACCAGGCCCCTCTCACCCACAGGCAGGCAGCCTCGGGGCGGGGCGGGGCGGGGGGCCTGGGAGGGGGACACAGACCAGGCCCCTCTCACCCACAGGCAGGCGGCCTCGGGGCGGGGCGGGTGGCCTGGGAGGGGGACACAGAGCAGGCCCCTCTCACCCACAGGCAGGCGGCCTCGGGGCGGGGCGGGGCGGGGGGCCTGGGAGGGGGACACAGACCAGGCCCCTCTCACCCACAGGCAGGCGGCCTCGGGGCAGGGCGGGGCGGGGGGCCTGGGAGGGGGACACAGACCAGGCCCCTCCCACCCACAGGCAGGCGGCCTCGGGCGGGGCGGGGCGGGGGGCCTGGGAGGGGGACACAGACCAGGCCCCTCTCACCCACAGGCAGGCGGCCTCGGGGCGGGGCGGGGCGGGGGGCCTGGGAGGGGGACACAGACCAGGCCCCTCTCACTAACAGGCAGGCGGCCTCGGGGCGGGGCGGGTGGCCTGGGAGGGGGACACAGAGCAGGCCCCTCTCACCCACAGGCAGGCGGCCTCGGGAGGGGCGGGTGGCCTGGGAGGGGGACACAGAGCAGGCCCCTCTCACCCACAGGCAGGCGGCCTCGGGCGGGGCGGGTGGCCTGGGAGGGGGACACAGACCAGGCCCCTCTCACTAACAGACAGGCGGCCTCGGGGCGGGGCGGGGCAGGTGGCCTGGGAGGGGGACACAGACCAGGCCCCTCTCACCCACAGGCAGGCGGCCTCGGGGCAGGGCGGGGCGGGGGGCCTGGGAGGGGGACACAGAGCAGGCCCCTCTCACTGACAGGCAGGCGGCCTCGGGCGGGGCGGGGCGGGTGGCCTGGGAGGGGGACACAGACCAGGCCCCTCTCACCCACAGGCAGGCGGCCTCGGGGCGGGGCGGGGTGGGTGGCCTGGGAGGGGGACACAGACCAGGCCCCTCTCACCGACAGGCAGGCGGCCTCGGGGCGGGGCGGGGCGGGTGGCCTGGGAGGGGGACACAGAGCAGGCCCCTCTCACCGACAGGCAGGCGGCCTCGGGGCGGGGGGGGGGGGGGGGGGGGGTGGTGGGCTGAAGAGCCTGGCTGGGTCCCCGCCGGCCCGGGGAGGGACGGGCTGAGCCCCGCAGCCCGGGGACCCGTTCTCGTCGTCATGGTGAGACGGCGGGAGTTGTTTTAAAGCCGCCGCGGCCCCTGGGCCATCGCGGCCTCGCTGCGGAGCCGCGCAAATATTCAAACATCATCACCCGCCTGCCCCTCCGCGGGAAGAGGCACCCGCCGCCAGGAGATGGGAAGAATTCGGTGAATTGAAGGATCACTCGCAGGAAGAGCCCCTCTCGCGGAGACAAAGCAGGGCCTCCTCCTCCCCGGAGGGAAAGGCTCCTCACCTCCGCTCGGCACTCGGGTGCGCGCCATGGACCTCGGTTCCCGGATTCCACAGAGATCAGGAGATGAGCCGGTCCCACCAGCCGGGCGTCCCCTCCCCCGCGTGCACGGGGTGCATGTCCTCTGCCTCTGTCCCCTCTAAGGCGCCCTGCGCCTGGGGTCGGGCGAGTGGGTCATGTGGTGTTGGGGGGGGGGGGGGCGGGGGACAGCCAGGCCTGTGACCGGAGGGCGGGCTGACCGGCCACAAAGACCAGCCTCCTGCGTCTGCGTGAGGCTCACCCCTCCCACCTCCACCTCCGTCACGTGAACGCCTGGGTGTCCCCTCCCATCTCCTGTAAGGACTCTCTGAACTGAGGGACCACCCCCCCCAGAATGAAGTCACCTCAGTCTTCACCTTAATGCCATCTGCAAAGGCCCTACTCCCAAACGAGGGCACATTCTGGGGTTCTGGGGGACACGCTCAACCACAGCCGGTGTGAGGACAGCTCCTGTCCTTCTGCAACCTGCACTTGGCTTTCCACGCTGCCCACGGCCTCGGGGGGTGGGGAGGGGGAGAGACCGCCCGGCGTCCACGGGGCCTCCCGGGCACGGCGAGGAGCAGTCTCCCACCCACCAGCTCGGACCGGCTTTGCTTTGGGGTCAGAAGGCGCAGGCGGCCTGACCCGCAGCTGTGCCCTAACGGGGGGGGGCTCGACCTGTACGCCGAGCCCCGCCCGCCTCCACCCGCGGGAAGGGCTTCCGAACCCATTGCCCCTGCGTCCACCACCATGGAGGGCGGCTGCCCCTCTGTGCCCGGCCACACCGGACGCTGCCCGCCTGAGCGACCTCTCACGCAGGCCGATGCCCTCCCGCCTTCTCCCCTCCCCTCCTCGTGTCCCAGGTCAGGGTCTCAGCCGGCGCCCCTGGAGGTGAGAGGAAAGGCTGGGTCCAGGCTGAGGGCCAGGGTTGCACACACCTGGACCCGCCCATCGGGGGGCAAGAGGCCGTTAAGCACACGTGATGGCTGTCTCCCCGCCTCTCGGAACTTGGGGCAAGTGTTCAGCCTTCGTTTCTTTCTAAACAGAGTCAAGCACAGCAGTAAGTCCTCAGCCGACGCAGAGCCACGCGGCTCCCTGCCTTCCATTGGACTCCAGTTAGAGAAGCGGCTTCACAGGAGGGCAGAGCGGGGGAGGAGCAGGCGCGGACCGAGAGCGCCCTGGGTGGAAATGACCAGGTTCCCGGAGACGTGGGAGCGTCCGTGCGCGAGGAGGCCGAGGCCCGGCCCATCCTGTGAACCGCAGGCTCCGCAGGTGCCCGCCGCACCCGGGCCGCCGGGGAGCCAGGAGGCAAACGGAAAGCGGGGCCGGGACACCGGCCGA
The DNA here is from genome assembly GCF_951640355.1 of Cnephaeus nilssonii. Lineage (NCBI taxonomy): Eukaryota > Metazoa > Chordata > Mammalia > Chiroptera > Vespertilionidae > Cnephaeus > Cnephaeus nilssonii. The sequence goes on along the minus strand of NC_137078.1, from coordinate 100,904,950 downwards.
GCAGTTTTGAAGGGAAAAGGCGCGTCTGGGTAACCAGGAGAAGGGACCCTGCCTGTTAACTGAAAATTCATTGTAACAAAGAGACCCTGTTCTTTGTGAGGAGAGGGAGGGAGGGAGGCCGCACAGATGGCAAGCAGCTTTGAAAGGTGCCGCCCATCTCGCCCCCGATTCTCACTCCTGGGAGGGCCTCGGGGCCTCGCCTGTGCCCACGGCCACGGGAGGGCTCCCACTGGGTGGGGGAAGGGCCGAGGGAGAGGAGGGCGCCGGGCTGCAAGGGGCTTTCCAGAGGCCGCCGAGCACTCCGGTCCGGGTCTGAGCCTCAGGTGGCCGCTCAAGCACAGTCGGGGCCACGTGACCGGGTTCGGCCTTGGCCCATGTGACCTGAGACGGAGGGGACTTTGAGGTGGGACTGCGTTGAGGGCCTGGGATGAGCGGTTCCCCTGCTTTTCCAGGGGGACCAGAGCAGAAGCAGGTCCAAGTCATGACCCCCGCCACCCGCCAACTCTTGAGCAGACTCCCAGGAGGCCACCGGCCACAGCCTGTCCCTCCGCCACGCGGTCCCAGGGAAACCGGGTTTATGCCGCAGACAGAAAACCTGACGAGGCTGCAAACAGCAGACAACACCCCAGAAAACTTCCCAAGAGAAAAACGTGTAAAAGTTTACTATTTTCATTCATAACTTTAAAAAAGATACATTCCCAGTATAAAACATTGCATAACAAATGGTATGTTTGTAGAAAACCCAGTAAGAAAACGTCCTTTTGTCATTTAAAATGATTCAGAAAACAAACAGGAACGTCCTCGCCGGTGGCTCTCGTGTGCACCAGCCAACGCTCTCACCGACCCGAGGGCAGCAGCCCCACTGGAGCAGCCCTCTGAGCACCAGGGCCTGCGACACCCACTCCTCAGCCCGCCGCCATCCACCGCTGGGAGGCTGCCACCCGTGGAGGCCCACAGAGGCCATGGAGGCCCAGAGAGGCCATGGAGGCCCACAGAGGCCATGGAGGCCCGGAGAGGCCCGTGGAGGCCATGGAGGCGGGGAGGCTGTGGAGGCCTGAAGAGGCCTGTGGAGGCCATGGAGGCGGGGAGGCCCATGGAGGCTGTGGAGGCCCATGGAGGCCATGGAGGCGGGGAGGCCATGGAGGCCTGGAGAGGCCATGGAGGCCGTGGAGGCCCGTGGAGGATGTGGAGGCCTGGAGAGGCCATAGAGGCCATGGAGGCGGGGAGGCTGTGGAGGCCTGGAGAGGCCATAGAGGCCATGGAGGCGGGGAGGCCATGGGGGCCGTGGAGGCCCGTGGAGGCCCGGAGAGGCCCGTGGAGGCCATGGAGACCTGGAGAGGCCATGGAGGCCGTGGAGGCCAGTGGAGGATGTGGAGGCCTGGAGAGGCCATGGAGGCTCGGGAGGCGGGAGGCCGGGAGGCCCCTTCACTGGTAGATGACCTTCACGCAGAACGTCTCCTCGTTCTTGTCCTCGTGGTCGTTGATGTGAATGAGCACCTCACGCTCCCCAGCCCTCCGACTGGGCGCGAACCGCATGTCAATGGTGTAGGTCTCTCCGCCCGCGACCTGGAACAGGGGGCCATCGGCACCCTCTCCTCCAGCACCTCCCCCACCACGTGTTCCCTCCACCCTGGGCGGCGTGACCCACAGAGCACCTTGGCCTGGCTCCTGCCTCGGCCTTGGGCTGGAGGGTCCTCCAGGCACCAGCTCTGAGCTGCGGTCCCCCTGCTCCTGTGAGGCCCACATCACCGCCTTCCACGACCCGGGGACACCTCCCAACCACAGAGGCACCCCACTGGCTTCCTGCCGACCTTCCCTCAAACGCTCAAGACAGAGAAGGGTCAACGTGGGGCAGTTCTGGTAAAACTATGGAGAAACCACAGGCTGGGTCGGTCATCAGGCCCGATCCCTCAATGTCGCCTGGACGCGGGGGTCTCTGAGACGAAGCAGTGGCGCTCACAGAGGTGCCCTCCCCCCCACCCCACCCCCCCAAGCACCGCACAGAGCGCAGCCGCCCTGCTCGGTGAAGACGCCAGGACTCGATGGCCTGGCTCCTACCTCCGTCCCCAGCCCAGGGCTCAGCCCCCAGCCCGCACGCTGCCCACCTGGAAGGAGTCCTCCGTGAACTGCAGCAGGTCGGGGTGGTCGCTGTGCAGGCGGTAGGCCCGGCGGAAGGGGTAGGGGTTGGTGTAGGTGATCTGCTTGTGGGCGCCCTTGCCCTCCCCCGCGGCCATGGTGATCTCGAAGGCCTGGGGGGGCGGTGTGGATGTGGGTGTGGTTTCCTGCAGGGACTCCTGAGCCTGCTCTGCACAAGCAGGACAGCCCCCCGCTTGGGGCTCCCAGGGGAGGGCCCCCAGCACAGGAGCGGCCCCCCACCCCCCAGGGCCAGAAGGACGGGAGGAAGCTCCTGCCTGGAGCCAGGCCTGGTGGGGGGACCAGGTGACCCCGTGCGCCCGCCGTGTGCCCACGCCCCTCCCAGACCTTGGAGATGAGAGGCGGCCGGCAGGAGAGGCACACGAGCCAGGAGGCCACCAGCTGGTGGTAGTCCACGTCGACCACGTTGAGGTGCACGAAGCGGCTGCCCGCCCGGCGGGGCCTCACGCCCACGTGCAGGTCCTGCACCCCGTGGGGCGGCAGCGCAAAGACGCCTTGGGGGTCCGTCTTCAGAAACAACAGAGAGGGGAGTGGGGACGAGGGGTTCCGCACCTGCCCCCAGCCGTCACCGCCCGCTGCTCGGGGGCCACGGGGCCGGCGTGCGGCAGGAAGGGCCCGAGTGAAAACACGGATCTCCGTGGGCCGTGCCACAGCGGTCACAGCCCGTTCCCCACGTGTCTGACGCCCCGTGTCGGGCAGTCCCCTCCCGCGTGGCGGGGACCCCTCTGGCTCTCGCGGAGCTGCCGGCAGGAGCCGCCCGGCCCGCTGAGCGGAGTGCCCGGCTGCACTGACTCAGGCTGGGTGTCCTCCTCCCAGCAGCTCTGACACGGGCTGTGGGCTCACGTGTCCCGCCCCACGTGCCTGTCCGATGAAGGGATCGGACGGAGACTCCACAGACCGCCAGCCGGAGGGGCAGTGAGCCCCTCCTCGGGACCGCCCACTGAGTGCACCCCATGCCCGCGCCCGCCGCCCGCCCCACCGTCCCAGGTGGGCGAGAACGGCCGCGGCCAGAGAACCGAGGGGTCCGGCAGCCAAGGCCGTACCGTCAGCTCCTGGGGGTGCGAGGTGAAGGCCCGCACGTTCCTGAGCGTCGGCGTCCCCCGGAGGACCAGGGACAGGCGGGTCCGCTGGCCCACGACACAGGAGACGTCCACGCGCTGCAGCGAGTGCAGGTGGACCTGCCAGATCTGGACGGGCGCCGACAGCCAGCGGTCCCTGTGGGGACAGAAGCCAGGAGGAAGCCGAGAAGGCTGCCCGGAGGAGGGGGCAGGAGGAGGCGCGGACGCTGCTGTCACCCTCCTGCGTGGGAGGCTTGGGGACGGCAGCCCAGGCGTCACTTGGACTTGGGGGGCACGAGAGGGATGTCGGTGTGAGCTTCGCAGCCAGGCACCCTGGGCAGCCGGAACCCCGAACCAGGCCCGAGGCAAGGCCGTGGCTGCGCTCCGTGGAAGGCCGCGGCCCGGCGGTCAGCAGGCCCGAGCACAGGAGCCCGGCGTCCGCTCCCGGGGCCGTAGGACGAGGCTCTCCTGTAAAATGGGCTCAGCCACGCGTCCCCTCGGGGTCTGATGGGGACTCCCTGCACACAGGCTGCGCACTGCCCCGTTCTCAGAGGCGCCGCTGACACCTCACCTCGCGCCAGCTTTCAAGTTCTCGGGGCTGGGAGACGCCGCTTCCAGGGACGGGAGGGCCCAGGTCCCCAGCAGGGTCACCCAGCAGGGTCATGCGGTGGGGGGAGCAGAGGGCGGCCGGCAGTCTCCATCGCCCGGACGAAGCACTGGCAGGCAGCGGGTCTGGGACTGAGTGTGCCGCGCAGCTGCCTCCACTTCCTCTCCGTGGTGGGCTCTGGACCCACCGTCCCTCGGCCGCGGGGCCGCCCTGAGCGGAGGGCGCCCTTCGCCAGGCCCTGCCAGCCCCTGACGAGCCGAGGAGCAGCCAGGCCGGGCCACGTCCAACGCCCAGCACCCGCGGCTTCCTCCCCACCCCCACGCCCTGCCGCCGACCGCCAGGTCCGCATACTCACACGTAGACGACAACGAAGAAGTCTTTGACTTCCGGGCTCGGGCCACTGGCCACCTTCAGGAACACGTCCCTCGGCTCCCCCGGACCCTGTGGACAGTGGGGGCGTCACAGGGACGCTGCCCCGGACCAGACCCGCCCTGGTCCCCGTGAGGCCACAGCGGTGAGAACCAGGCCCGACGCCTCTAGTTTTCACTGCGATGAAAACGCCCTGATTGTCCACTGAGCTCAGAAACTCCCCTGCAGGAGCCCGTACCCAGCGCCCACCTGGTCTTCGCACGACACCGCCACCCTGTACACAGTGGCGATTAATAGGTGCCCTCATACACTCGCTCCTCACTCTCCCCAGACAGGCAAGGGCCTGTGTGCTGGCAGGAAGATGGGACGCATCCGGAAGCTCTCACAGGCACGCAACCAGCCCCTCCCGTGGGGAAGAGGCCAGCACGGAGACGCGAGGCGGCTGCAGGGACCGCGGGCTGCGGGTAGGACGAGTGGCCACTCACCGTGTTCTGGGTCTCACAGATGACGTGCGGGTCGCTGCAGCGGACGTGGACTGGGGGCGCCTCGCCAGGCATCCCCACGGGAGCACCTGGAGCGGAAAACGCCAAGACAAAGGTGTCTTCCCGCCCAGCGTGGCCACACGGATGCCGAGGGGACGGGCCTCCACGCCGCCCCTGCGTGGACACCGGGTTCCTGCTCGGCCGCCCGGGGGCCCGTCCGCAGGCAGAGGCCAAAGCGGAAGTGAGTGCCAGCAGCCAGGCCAGCCGGGCTCCCTCAGTGCCACGGGCACCAGCGCAATGGGGGGAGGGGCGCTCAGGAGGGCGCCGTGGGCGCACTGTCTTCGCCGGTTGAAACGGCGCCGGCAGGAAGGAGCCGACAGCTGTGCCGGTGTCGGGTGAGAGCTCAGCAATGCCACCGCCACCCTTGGGCGAACCTTCCCAGCTCTGAGCCCCAGAACGGGCCGGGCCGCCGGGACCTGCCTGGGAGCGTGTGCCAGGGGGGCAGGCGGACGGCCTTCTTCAGGAAGGTGAGCTCCGGGTGGTAGAAGCGGAAGACCTGGTCCACCGAGTGGGGCTGCGGCTGCACCGTCAGGAGGAGCACGGCCAGGGGCTTGCCGCCGCCCGCCCGGAACAGCACCTGGAGCGGAGGGAGGCCGCGTCAGGGCACAGGGTCTCCGCGGTCCTCACGGCCCCACGGGCGGACACGGCCAGAGATAGGGCAGTCTGCACAGGGTGCCCACGCTGAGGGGCGGCGCCCGGCACGGCGTCTGCATGTGGACGTGTCCCCGACGTGTGTACCGTGACGGCTGCCACCGCTCTTTCTCCTGAGGAAGGCACTCACTAGGGAGGCGGTGGGGGGTCTGCAGCCCAGCGCCCAACACGCCTTCCGCTACTGCTGACCCCCCCCTTACCAGCACACGTATAAAAGGATGGGGGCGCAGAAAGGTCTGTGACCAACTAACAGGACAGCCGCCCACGAGCCCACGTCCCACCCTCCACACGGCAGAGCTCTGTGCCCCGCCCCCCCGACACCCTGAGCCTGTGCCCCCTTCCACCTGTGCCCCAGCCCCCCGACACCCTGAGTCTGTGCCCCCTTCCACCTGTGCCCCGCCCCTCCCGACACCCTGAGTCTGTGCCCCCTTCCACCTGTGCCCCAGCCCTGCCGACACCCTGAGTCTGTGCCCCCTTCCACCTGTGCCCCAGCCCCCCGACACCCTGAGTCTGTGCCCCCTTCCACCTGTGCCCCAGCCCCCCGACACCCTGAGTCTGTGCCCCCTTCCACCTGTGCCCCAGCCCCCCGACACCCTGAGTCTGTGCCCCCCCTTCCACCTGTGCCCCAGCCCCCCGACACCCTGAGTCTGTGCCCCCCCTTCCACCTGTGCCCCAGCCCCCCGACACCCTGAGTCTGTGCCCCCTTCCACCTGTGCCCCAGCCCCCGACACCCTGAGTCTGTGCCCCCTTCCACCTGTGCCCCAGCCCCCCGACACCCTGAGTCTGTGCCCCCCCTTCCGCCTGTGCCCCAGCCCCCCCGACACCCTGAGCCTGTGCCCGCCGCCTGTGCGGGGCCCTCTGGTCCTCCAGCAGGCCTGCGTCTGGTCTTGCCTTTTGAAGCTGCACCAGAAGGCGTCACCCTGCGGTCGGTCCCCACAACGCGGGTGTGCTCCCGGGGCCTGTGCCCCGGCTCGGAGAGTAGCCCGTGCCCAGCTCACACCCGCCGTGGGCCCTGACACCCCACCCGAGTTTTATCGCCTCGCTGAGGCACCAATTGGAAAATGACTTTATCTTTTGTGCTGCCTGAGCAGAATTTGCAAATATAACTGAGTTCTCAGACGGAACGTTTCACATTCTCTGCAGTTTTCGCGACACGAACAAGTCCCGAGAGCGCTGGCATTCGTGCAGGTCAGCAGAGCTCTGGAAGTGGCCATCGGTGCAGGATGGCCAGCCCTTCAGAGGGGGGCAGCGGACCCGCCGGGGGCAGCACCACGGGCCACGGCCGAGGGCTAGAAGGGACTCAGGGTCCATGGACGGGGATGGTGGACACGCGGTGAGCGCCGTCCCCACCACAGAGGCTTTGACAGAGGGAACAGGAGGGCTCTGTGCACCCACCGCCAAGGTCTCAGGGCCACATTCAGGCTCTGCACACACATCACACGCACACATGTTCTCATGCACATCACATACGTGTACACACATGTACTGCACACCTGGAAAGGGGTGGGAAAGGAAGCCAGTTCTTCCTACGTGTATTTCATTTTACAGCTTGATTTTGGACTCATGTAAATGCTTTCAACTTACAAACTAAGTTAATTTTTAAAGGACCTCTACATGTTAGAAACACGTGAAATACACAGATCCACACACATCGAGCTGGTGACATGACTGCCCAAAGAAGAGTCCCTCAGTAAGCGTGCGCACAGGACAGAGAAGCACCCGGAACCTTGGCCTGCAGGGTCCCATCTGGGATTGCACCCACATGTTCAGTGTATGCACACACACGTGCACATACACACACCACCAGCCGGCGTGGCCGGCAGCACCCACAGGGCAGCACCCCCACAGGGCAGCACCCACAGGGAAGCATGTCACAGGCTGGCTGTCCTCAAAGCCGAGCTCCAGGTACAGACGTGGAGGGAGATGAAGCCGGTGTCTCACGGCAGAAACGGGATCACAAGCCCCGGGGAAGGGCTGCTGACAAGCCTGCAGTACCCGTGATGCCCGCGGTCCGACACCGCCCTGGGCGCTGGTGCGATCCCCCCTCCAACCCCACAGGCGGCGGCCGCGTCTGACGGGCACACGTGCCCAGCACCCAGGTTTGGTTTCTAAATACCCTTCTCCACCCAGGAGCCTGGCACGCGGCTGCTCGGGGAGGGAGCACCAGAGGGAGGGAGATGCCGGCACGTCCCACCACTGCCCCATGGGATATGGGCATGTGAACAGCCAGCCCCCGGGCCTGCGCAGGTGCCCGCAGCCGCAGAGATGGAGCGTGAGGACAGCGGGCACAGCGGGCACGGGGCAGCGGCTCACACCAGCACAAGGGCTGCACATGGTGAGTGAGCGGGAGACGCCTCCACATGAGACACCCGCCCGGCAGCCGCGCCAGCACCTGGACGTGCAAGTCCCCCTCTGAGTGCCCCGCCCGCACCCTTCCCTCCAGGAGCCGGCACGGGCGGAGGGGCCGGGCCCAGGCGGCCCGAGAGCCAGCACAACCCATGGCACTGCGGTCCCCTGGAGGACACGGCTCGCACCCACGGCCCCCTGCACGTCGGATCGAGGCCTGTCTTCTGCCCTCACCTTGGCGTGTCTGGTGGGCATCGCGCTGTCCTTCCCAGGGGATCCGGGCTCCGTGCCCTTCTCGGGTCTCAGGTCCGTAGAGGCCTGTGGGAAAGCATCCGGCCCCCGCGGGTCACGGACGGATCCTGGGGGCAGGACGGCCGCTGTGGCACAGCTGCCTGGCCCCACGGCACTCACAGCGGCGCTCAGTGGCTGCTGTAACCGGCCCCCGGCCCCGAGGCTGGGCGGCTGCGTGAGCTGTGGAGAGAGGGCCCTGTGCTGACCCAGCTCTGCCTGGAGCCAGAGGCCTGACGACTCACCTCTGTCCTTAACCTCCTGCCCACAGTGCGTGCCGAGCCCCCCGGGAAATCCGCGAGCCCTGGGGTCCCTCAGGCCATTTAAGGGGTGACCATCATCCCACAGAGCCAACCTCAAGGTCACTGTCCAAAAAATGAGACACGTGCCCACACCCTCCCCATCACGCACACGCACATACGTGCACACGCACACATGCACACACATACTCACACATGCCCCTCACATCTGTACGGGAAGCCTCGGGCCTGGCCTCCTGCTGGGAGCACAGGCGACAGTCACCAGGGCACAGCCCTCACCCAGAGGCCGGGCTGGGAGTCGGCCCCCAGCTCTGACGCCTGGGAGGCTCTTTACCCGTTTAGTAAAGACTCAGAGGCGGCCTCGCCTTTCGTGCCACCCCCACCCCGGGCACGCAGGGAACGTGAGGCGTCTGACCACCGCACACGCGTGGGAGCCGGGGTGCGAGGCCGTGCAGAGGCGCCGCCCGAAGGCTCAGCCATGTGGTGGCTCAGCCCCGTCCCCACGTTGTGTGCCTGGTGACCAGCCCTGGGCCCTGGGAGGCCCACCTGTGCCACGGAGAAGGTCTGGTACTTGAAGGGGATGTGGGCCGTTTCCCGGGGGCGCAGGAAGAGCTGGGGTGCGAGGCCGCTGCGCAGGCGGAACATGTCCTCCTCCACAGGCGTGTGCAGGCCGGCCGCGGCCTTCAAGTGCCTCCACTCCCGGCTGTCCACGATGAGGCTGGGTGGGAGGCAGAGCTGAGCCAGAACATTCCCTCCCCCGGGGGCCCCAAGGCCCCGCAGGGAGGGCCCACCCCTCTGAGCTGGCCCCACCCCTCCCAGCTGGCCCCACCCCTCCCAGCTGGCCCCACCCCTCCAGCTGGCCCCACCTCCCAGCTGGCCCCACCCCCAGCTGGCCCCACCCCCAGCGGGCCCCACCCCCCCAGCGGGCCCCACCTGAGCTCAGGGTTGTCCACCTCGATGGTCACAGTGTGCGGCGTGTTGTGGGGGTTCCTGAGGGCGAACTCGAAGAACTCGGCGGTGCCCAGCGAGGCCCAGAGGGTGTGCTCCACCGTGACGGCCAGGCTCAGCGCGCGGGCGATGTTCTGGGCCTTGGTGCGCTCCCGGTAGGCGGCGATGACCTGCAGGTCCCGCGCGTGCTGAGCCCGGACGTTCTGTTCAGCCTGCGAGACACCAGGCCACACCCTGGGCACGCGCTCCTCGAGGCTGCTTCCCACCACCTTCCACCCGCCCGAGGGCCAGGTTTCTCCTGGGCTCACCCCCCCTCCCGGCTGCTCTCTGCCCGCAGGTGGTGTACCCATGGGAGGGGGGGTCTGCCCTGCCAGCTCCGGATTGCCTACACCACCACCACCACCACCCTCACCCCCACCTCCCCAGACTCCCCCACACCCAGGAGGCCGGTTCCGGGGGCCACGGGGATTTGGAGTCAGAGGTTTCCAAGAAAAGAAAAGAACCCCCTCAAAAGTGACAGGTGACCAGCTCCCCAGATGGGTCCCGTGTGGCAGCAGGAGCCCTGTCTGCAGCAGAGTCCCTGGAGGGGAGTGTCCTGCCCCACAGCCCTCCCGCGGGGACCAGACCTCGGGCAGCTGCCGCGGGTCCTCCCCCAACCCTCCCTCCTCTGCCCGAGGTCCCGCCCAGGGGTGCTCCAAGGCTGGAGGTCGGCTGCTTTTCTGGTGAGCCCCCCTTCCCCCCGCACTAACAGTGCGAGGCTGAGACCAGCGGGGCCACCCCAGGCCGGACCCCCGACATCGGCGGCCCAGACGCCAGGGGGAAGGCCAACCGACCGCCTCTGGCCTGGAGCTCAAGGGCGGGGCCAGGTTCCATTTCTGACTGAAATGGCCGCAACACCCACAGGGCCGCGCCTTTCTGCTAGGGATGTGAAGGGGGGGCGGGGGGTTGGCCGTGCTCCTCTGGGGGCCTCCCTGGTGGGGGGGGGGGGGGGGGGCTTGGACCTTCCCGGGGGAGCGGGGCCGCGGGCCGGGCTGCGTCCTCTGGCTCCTGGGCCCTCGGGAGCGGGTGGCCCACAGGGATGCTCACCAGCACGCTCCTCCGGCTGCCCCGCTCGCCGCCGGCCTCCCGCGCACGCACGGCCCGCATCCGCTCCAGCTTGCGCCTGCGAACGGCGTCCCCCTCCGGCACGGCGCCCCGGGGCCCCTTGCTCCCCGGCGGCAGGGGCGTGAACAGCATGGCGGCCAGCTCGCTGTCCACCTCCGCCAGCTTCTGGGCCTGGACCACGTTTTTCACCCCTAGAGGGTTCAGAGGGGGGCCAGGGGTCACAGCTCATCTCTGAGGGGGAGGCAGCCACGTGACCAGCGGAGCTCAGGGTCCCTCCTCCCTGTGACTGCAGAGCTGGGCCCCTGGCGCCCCCGTCAGCTCACAGGTCCCAGGAGCTCTGGCGCGATTCCACGTTCCTCCGGCTTGGCTTCGTCTCCCCTCCCCGCAGAGGGGCCCCCACAAACACAGGCCGCCTGTGGGGTTACGTTTCTCTGCGCGACACCAGGCTGCCCACCCAGGCCAGAGCGCGGGCCGCCCCACGTGGTGAGCCAGGAGGCGGGCACTAAGGGGCACGGCGGCCACCACTCTGCGCCCAGGTCCAGGGGGGCGGGCACACGACACGCTCACACACCTGCACGCGGGCAGCCTTCTCTGCCTCGGTGTGCTCCATCCCACCCACGTCAATCACCCCCACGCACCCCGCCCACCCACTCACGTCTGGGGGGCCCGCGCGTGAGGAGGCTGCCTCCGTCGAAGCGGCCGGCTCCCTCATTCGAGATGACCCGCAACCTGGAAGGGGGCAGCGTGCTGGCCTCTCTCCCGCTCTGCTCACACGGGTGACCTAGACGGAAAGTGCCCACATGAGACCTCACCACAATAAGAGCCCGAGGGCACTCCACGTGCCCACGAGGAGGCCGGCTGTCAACCAGCCCTCCCTCCCCTGACCCTCCCTCCCTTCTGACCCTCCCTCCCCTCTGCCCCCCCTCTGACCCTCCCTCCCCTCTGGCCCTCCCCCCCCCCACCCTTCCTCCCCTCGGGCCGAGCATGGAGGAGACAGCAGCCTGCTCCAGGGCCCCGGCTTCGGCACTGCCCTGGTCCCCTCGCCCCTCCCTGCCGTCCAGAGCCATGCGACCCAGAGGGAGCTCAGGTTGGCACACCCCCCAGCCCCCAGCCCTCCCTCCCTGCCACCAGCTCAGAGGGGGCCCAGGCTCCTGGCTCCGCCCCGTTTCTCCTGCACCAAGGTTGTGTGCCCACAGGCCCTGGCAAGCTGTGCCCGGTCCCGAGAGCCTGCTGCCCAATTGCCCAGCAGGGGGCACCTGCCACCTCACTCACTGCGGGCAGTGGACTCGGCCACACAGGGAAGCAGACTCCCGCAGCCTCCTCCACCCGCTCCTGCGGCGAGGGGTCCCCTGCAGGCAGCCAGGCCGCCTCTGGGCCCCATCTGACTGCGAGGAGCACCGCCTTGTCTAGGCCTGAGACACGCAGAGACCAAGGAAGCGGCAGGTCGGACCCGGCCCACAGCGCAGGGGCAGCTGCCCGCGTCCTGGGGCTCAGGCTCCCGGGGCTCTGTCCCTGCGGCGTGGGGGACAGGAGGGTCACGCGGTCCCCTCCCGGACAGACGAGGTCCCCGGCTTCCTGCGCTCGTACTCGGACGCGGGTTTGTTGACAATCAACTGGAAAAGCGGAGCCTGCGTGTGTGCAACAACCGAGGGCCCGCGGGCCGCAGGCCAGGACCCCACCTCCCCCGGGCTGTTTCCGTCTGAAACTGCTGCGGTTTCCTTCCCTCACCAGACAGGGTGTGTGGGACCGACAGCAGGCGCGGGAGCCGAACCCTCCCATACGCAGGGCCCCCTCGCAGCCCCGCAGCTCCCACAATGCACGGACCCCCAACTCCGGTCACTTGTCACGGTGCACACCCCCACCCCTTCTTCCACCGTGAGAGCACGGGACGTGACCGCAAAGCCGGGCTCCGGACAGCCCTTCCCCCAGGAGCCACCCGGAAGGCAGCCAGGGCACTGGGGCCACCCCGCACCCGGGACGCCGGGGCCACCCTGCACCCGGGACGCCGGGGCCACCCCGCACCCGGGACGCCGGGGCCACCCCGCACCCGGGACGCCGGGGCCACCCCGCACCCGGGACGCCGGGGCCACCCCGCACCCGGGACGCCGGGGCCACCCCGCACCCGGGACGCCGGGGCCACCCCGCACCCGGGACGCCGGGGCCACCCCGCACCCGGGACGCCGGGGCCACCCCGCACCCGGGACGCTGGGCCACCCCGCACCCGGGACGCTGGGCCACCCCGCACCCGGGACACCACCCCGCACCCGGGACGCCGGGGCCACCCCGCACCCGGGACGCCGGGGCCAGGAAAGGACGTGCTCCTGGGCGCCCCCGTGGCCGCGGACGCGGAAAGGCCGCTGCAGAGCAGGCTGCTGGGCGGCAAAGCCTGTCGGGGCCTGGAAGCCACCGGCCGAGGACGCGCTCCGCGGAAGGATCCCCGGAGACCGGGTTCGCAGCGACGCTTCCTCCAGGCCCCGCGCGGTCGGAGTGCAGAGGCTTAGCGCTGCCCGGGGGAGACCAGGCAGGACAGGGGGACCCTGCCATCACCCGGGAGGCTCCCCAGCCATCACCCCGTCTGTGGGCCTGTGCCCGCTGCCCGCTGCAGAACAGCCACGTTCACACGGAAATAAAAGCTACAACAAATACACAGGAAACGGCAGCGCGGCCACGCAGGGACGGCGGCGGCACGCGCGCTCGTCCTTTGTTAACCGCTCCGTGCGCGTCTGCGTGGCGCCTCGCGAGCAGGTCTCTCAGACTCTCCCATGAGCTTATCGCTCCCTTGCAGGCAAAGCATGAAAATGACAATTGAAGATAACACGTAATGGCGCTAATCTTTCTTCTGGAGATAAGATTGTAGCACCCGGAGTCGTGCACAGTGCGGGCCGTGATTAAATGGGGAAATAACCCGCACAATCCTGGAAGCGGACCGCAACTCCCCGGTCCTGCGCTTCTGAGCAACGTCTGCTGCTCACATGTGGCGTTTATTTCTCCAGAACCTAATTGAGTTTTGCTGCTTCCACACTGTCTACGTTCCCAGCTGCCCTGGATGCAACATTTGTAAACAAGCAGCACAACCCGCGGCGCCTTAATGAGCGCGCACCTGCCGCTGCCCTGCCCGCCGGCCTGGGCTGACGCCGCTGCTGACGCCGCGGATGGCCCCGGGGGCCCCCCTGGGGCTGAGCCTCACGCTCCGGCTGGGTTTTGAGTGGAAAATTCCCGAGGCAACAACAGGCCGAGTCCTCCGGGTGGACACAGCTCCACAAACCCCTCTGGCTTCCATTCGTCCAGCGTTCAATTCTGCCCAGAACAGCCCCAGCCCGGCTGCGGGCCCTCCAGGCGGCGGAGTGGGCCGGTCACTGGCCCTCGGCCCCGAGGCCGCCTCTTCTCCGGTCAGGGGCCTCAGTCACACCGAGGCCACCCCCAGCCCAGACTCCTGCACGTGGAGGGGGAATCGGGGCTCAGGCTCCCTGCCCAGCCACTCTCGGGGCAGAGGGCACCACGGGGTGAAGGTCAAGGCTGGGCCCTAAAGGGGTGCTTCTCGCGCCCGGTCCCCAAGCTACACACGTCCAGGAACATCTCTCTCCCTCCTCGGAGACGGGCGGTTCTGTCGCTGGCACTCCCAGGAAAATCTCCCCTGGTCGCCGAATTTGAGGACTGTCACAGGGGCCCCGGGACGGCACCAAGAACAACTGAGGGCCAGTCCAGGACGACTACCCGCCCGAATCCTGATCAGAAATCAGGAACACCAACAGCTGGCCCAGGGCAGACCTGGTGGTCAAGGGCAGGCAGACAAGGCAGGCTCCATGGTCAAGGGCAGGCTCCGTGGTCAAGGGCAGGCCCAGGGCACAAGGGCAGGACAGGCAGACAAGGGCGGGCCCAGTGGTCACACTAGTAAGAGTTTTTTACTTCCTCTGACGATACGATGCCCACGATTGTGCCGCTGCCTGGGGGAGTCATGCTCCAGCTGGGAGGCGAGTGATTGCCAGGGAAGGACTCTTACCCACGTTGGCCAAGGTCAGGTGCAGCAGGCCCTTCACCACCGTGTGGACGCCGATCGGCCTGACGCTGCCAGACGCAGTCACGGCTCCGCTCAGCACCATCGCGTCCTGTTCGTATTCGGTCGCCAGGACCTCGAGCTCATGGGAGACCTGCACCGCCGGGCGGCCCTGGCGGAGGAGGTGCTGCGAGGAGAAGGCACGTCACCGCCTAGCAGATCCGACCTGGAACCCGAGCCGGTGCTGGCCGGGCTTCTCTACAAACTCTCCGTGACGTGCCACGCGACTCACCCACCACGTCCACACCCGGGAGCCGCCCTCGGGAGCCCCTCCGTGGGGAGAGAGGGGACGGAGCAGCAGGACAAGGCGGGACACCGAGCAAACCCCAACTCTACATCGGAGCTGCGAGGTCTGAACCGGACCTTTCAGAACCAAGACGGGCAGACGGGCCAAGGGACACGCCAGGCCGGTGCGGAGCACAGAGCCCCCAGCCCGGGGGCCACAGGACGGGCCACGGGGTCGGAGGAGGCCTGGCGGCTGGAGCCCGGCAGCGGGACCTCCAGCCGGCCATGGTCCGAGCGGGCGAGGGAGGCCCACGCGGTCAGGCCCTTCCTGACTCGGGCTCCTGTGCCTGAGCCGACGGCCAGTGAGACCCAGGATGACGGGATCACAGGTCACCTCTGGCCCAGCGGGCCTCTCCCTGCGAGGCCTCGGGAAGGCCGCCTCACCTCTCGCCAGCGCGTCTCATACAAATGGAAGCCTGGGGACAGACTGCGCCCCAGCCTGGGACCCCTGCGCACCCCCTGCCTGCAGGGAAAGGCGAGGGCTCGGGGGCCGGGGAAGAAGAGGGATGAACAGACTTGGGTCTTAGTTTTGGGGGGACGGGGAGTCACGAGGGAAAGGGTTCGACTATAAGTCCAACAGGAACTCTTTAGAAAGCAGGATCCTGAGCCCGGCCAGGCCCTCGGAGCCAGGCCCTCGGAGCCAGGCCCTGGGGCTGCCTAGGACACGGACGTCCCCACCGGAGGAGCAGGTGACGCTCCTGGGGGTCAGCCTGAGGAGGCACTGAGACCAGAGAAAAGGGGACCGGCCTGAGGGAGCGCAGACCGTGAACACCGTCGCCGGGAAGAGAGAGCTCGGTGCACAAGGAACCGACGGCCTGTCAGGACCCCCCTCCCCCCACCCCACCCCGGGAGAGCCGCTACCTGCAGGGGCACGGCGGCCGAGCCGATGAGCAGCAGGGCGTCTCCGTCCCACACGTCCACCTGCAGGCTCTGCACGGCCAGGTAGCGGGTGAACCAGCGCCGCTCCCCGGGCCTCAGGAACCCGGGGTCCACCAGGTACCTCAGCTGGAAGCCCGGAGGCCCTGTTCCGAGAGGCCCCAGTGAGTCCAAATCAAGGGGCCATTTGTCACCCTCACCCTGTGAAGAGGGGTCTGCTCTGGTCCTGCTACTTCCTGCTTCCGTCACAGCTACAGTTTAATAAACACATTCATCACAGCCCTCATCAAAATCCAGATCCACACCCGGAGGCTGCACTGCTTCCCAGCACGTCAACAAACTCCGCCCAAACGAGGACTGATGCTCCCCCCCCCCCCCCCGCCCCCCGCCCCGTCCTGGTGATCAGGCCCCGGGAGCTGCAGGAGTCCGCTCAGGCTCAGGCATCGGGGGAAGTTAGTCAGCATCTCCTGTCAAAGCCGGACTTTCCCTCACACACACAGAGCTCAGCACAGGCCACCGGCCCCACCCCAGCCTCTCACCCTCCCCCAGACCCCCGCCACACACACACACACACCCCGGATCTCATGCAGCAGCCCCGCGGGGAGCGCAGGCCCCTGGACTATCAGGCTTGTTGCTGAGAGGAGGGCACCCGCCTTCATCTTCCCCGCACGGCGGCATCATTCATCCTAAATCGACAAAAACGCCACTGAAACCGCCATGAGTTGAGGTGCAAGGAACAGCCATGCTGGGACCACATTCAGAACAGCATCCCACTCCGTCCATAATGGAACCGTGTTCACGGAGCCCCCGATGAGCAGAACATTAACTCCGGGAGGAGGGCCGAATGTTTACCAGCACCCCATGCGGCCTGGGCCAGGCTGCGGTCCTCACCCCACCCCCAGCCACCTCATTGTGGGTACCCACCCAGCAACGTCCCCTCTGCTCCCCTCAAAACCAGGACCGTGCTCTCGGTGGGAGGACAAAGTGGGGGTCGGGACGGGGACGCAGCGCTCGGGGAGGACACGGCACTGTGGGGTGGCGGGGGCATTGGGCCGAGGGGAATGGAGTGAGGACCACAGAGGCACAGCTCACAGGGCAGTCTCAGGGCGGCGAAGTTACTCCCTGTGGTACATCACAGTGACACATGATGTTAACCATCCGTCAAAATCAGTGGAATGTACGTCACCAGGAGTATCTCAGTATCAACTAGGAGCTGTAGCTAATAGCAATGCATCGGAATTGGTTCATCAGTTGTAACAAACGCATCAACCACACGAATGCAAGACGATGATACCAGCGGAGACCGTGGGGTGGGGAGTATACGGGAACCCCGCTATCAGCTCCATTTCCCTATAACACTAAAACTGCTCTAAAAAAAAGTCTATTAATTGTAAAAATGCTTGGAACTGTACACTTTGTTGCGTGCATATTTCAGCGACAAAAGATAATCTCTCTCGCTTTTTTTTTGTTGTTGTTGTTAATCTTCACCCAAGGACATTTTCCCATTGATTTTTAGAGAGAGTGGAAGGGAGGGAGGTTGGTGGAGAGAGACAGACACACACACACATTGATTGGTTGCCTCCTGCATGAGCCCTGACCCAGGCTGGGGATTAAGCCTGAAACCCAGGCACATGCCCTTCACTTGAAATCGAACCCTAGACCCTTTGGTGCGTGGGGTGATGCTCTAACCACTGAGCACACTGGCCAGAGCAAGACAATTTCTCTATTTTTTTTTTAATCTTTATTGTTCCCACCCCAGGCCTTCGCCCCCCTACTGTCCTCGTCCATAGGTGTAAGCTCTTTGTCCAATCTCTTCCCTCACCCCCTACACCCCCTTCCCCCTGAGAATTGTCAGTCCGCTCCCTTTCCATGCCCCTGATTCTATTATATTCACCAGTTTGTGACAATCTCTCTTAAGTGAGGCTCATGAGCAACTCGGCACTGAGACCTTAAGGAATGGCCTGTCCATGAGGGCGGGGGGACGGGGGAGAACGCCCGGCTGCAGGGACCCCCAGGCAGGGGGACACCCAGGCAGGGGGACGCCCACTGCAGGGACATCAGGCAGGGACACTTTTGATGGAGACTCTACTGTATAAGAAACGGCAAGAAACTGTTTTTAGACTCTAACTTGAGAATTTTGGACTTCAAGTTTTAATTCATAATGACAAGAAAACTTGATTTTGGAGTTTAATTTTTCTGGACTTCAACTTGCAAGGAAATTTAAGTTTTGGACAAATTTCTCTCTGGGAAAGGGGTTTATATTCAAACTGGGGGCACCTCTGGGATGCAAAACCCAAGTGCAGAGTGTGGGGAACCCCAGGGGACAAGCACGTGGCCACATCAACAAAAAAATCAAAAACAGGGGACGGTGGTAGCAACCACAGACAAAGGAGACCTGAGTCCCCATTGCCACGCAAGGACCTGATTTCAACAAACTGTTAAAAAACTGTATGAACTTACGGGGGAAATTTTACATTGGCTGGATGTTTGGTGATGTTAATGATTAATTTTTAGGTGGGACAGTATTATTGAGTTTGTTTTTCAGATACACATAAGGAAACCACAGGTGAAATACAAGAAATGGGAGCGCTGGCTGGAAAAGGTCTTGGGGGGGACGCAGTCGAGACTGTTGGAGGGGACACATTATACTAGTTTCTCAGATTCTGTATGTGTTGGGGAGTTTTTCATCGTACAGCATTTTTTAATGATGAAACTTTCAGCCCTGGCCAGTTGCTCAGTGGTTAGTGTTGACCCGCTGACAGAAGGGTCTCGGGTTCGAGTTTCCGTCAGGGGCACGTACCTGGATTGCAGGTTCCCCAGCCCGGTTGCGCGCATTTGGAAGGCAGCCCACCGATGAGGCTCTCACATCGATGTTTCTCTCTCTCCCCCTCCTCCCTCCCATCCACTCACTCTCTACAAATAATGGGAAAAATATCCTCAGGTGAGGATTCAAAAAAACAAAGAGACTTGGAGATGAAGTCTGGCTCACCAGCATCGGAGGCGCCGTGGTGACTGGCGGGAACCAGGACGTGCGACAGGGAGCCCGAGCGGCTCTTCCCGGCCCCGTCCAGCGGGAGCAGCTGCAGCCGCGGGGTCGTCGCGGGCGGGAAGCGGTAGAACTGGAAGGTGAAGTACACGGTGCGCGGCCACGGCGTTCCCGGGTCGTCCTGGGGCACCCTGAGTCCGACAGAGCCGCGGATTAGTCAGGTGTCCTCAGCGGAGAGCGGGCTTCCGTCACCCCCTTGCGAGGTGGCTGACAGGCAGTGTGCCCGTCCGAGCCAAACCCAACAACAGACACATCCCTCCGTCTATGGGACCTGGGCACAGGGGTCTGCCAGCTCGGATGCCAGGGCCAGAGCAGCCGGCAGGCAGTCGAGAGCGCACCTGCTGAAGGCAAGGAACTGCAGCACCACCTCGTTGCCCCGGAGACGGTCGGCTTCCTCCTTCTGCAGGCTGAACTTCACGGGGTCCGCAGGGCTGACGGCCTCCGCCGGCTGCTGGCTGGCGTCCAGGATCTCGGGGAAGCCGGCGGCCTGCAGGAGCGCCAGGCAGGCCCGCGAGAGCCTGCCTCCGGAGCTGAAACACACACCCGCTCAGCGGCCTGGGGAGCGCCTCTGGGGACGGCCTGGGTTCAGAGGGCCAAGCGGTCTCCATGGCACTTGTTTGCCAAGTCCCTCCCGAGCCGCCCCTCACCTCCGGGCCTGGGCCCCCACGACGATGGGGGCGTGCACGGGGGCGAAGGGCAGCTCCTGCAACTGCTCGGCTACACAGGTTCCCGGGACCACGGGCGTCGGGCTCAGGTCGGCTTCCAGGTGCGCGATCCCGCCCTCCAGGGGGGGCTCCTGCTGACGGGAGAGGCCCGGGTCAGGCCCAGGAGGCTCCGTCCAGGGGCCCATCCCTGAGCGGCCGCCACGCGGACATCAGCAGATAGAATCACAGGAGGCTCGGCGGCCGTTAGCCTCAGGCGGGCAGGGAAGAATGCAGTGCGTGTCCCATGGAATATCCGGGACAGGCTTAGGCCACAAGTTACGTTCTATCTGGAGTTTGAATTTATGGGGCGCCCTGCGTTCTGTGAGGGAAAGCAGCGAGGCAGGAACCACTGATTTTATGAACGCAGCGCCGGGGGGGGGGGAAGGCTCGTTCACACCAAACCGCGTTTATGGGCGAGACACGCAACCTCCTTCAACACGGGCCTGGCCGGTGCACAGACACGTTCCCGTGCCCACGCCACTCGCACCGCCGGCCGCTTCCCTCCAGAGCACGGAGCACGGCGCCCGTCCCCGGGAAAGGCCTGCGGGGTCCCAGGACCCCCCCACAAGCCTGCTCCCAGGCAGTGGGTCTCAGTTCAGGGGGACACCATGTGCCGGGCAGCCCAACAACACACGAGGCGTGAGCCCTGAAATCAACAGGCCTACCCTCGGGCGAGGATTAAACAGGAATCATAAAAATAACAGATGCAAGCTCCTCACGCACACACGAGCCCTGCGCACGGGGCGAAGCAGGCTTACACCTGTGAGTGCGGACTGTGGGACAACCTCGGCCCACCCTGTGCTTAGAACACGGAACCGCCTTCAAACAAGTAATGAGACTGTTCTCCTCACAGACTCCCGGGAGTCTGGGACCCCGTGTGCAGGTGAACCGGCCGCTTCTGAGAGCCAACTCCGTGCGGGTCCCAGGTGACGCGGGGTGAAAGGAAAGGGCTCTTCTAGGCCATCGGCTGCAGCGGGCGGGGAGGAGGGGGGCCTCACCGGCCCTCCCTCTGCCGCGCTGGGAGCCTCTATCTTCATCCCGCTCCCTCCTGTGTCCAGAGCCCCCGGGCGGCTTCCCGCTGCCTTCTCCACAGAGCAAAGCTCAACCTTCCGGTGCAAGGTTAGCACCAGGCCCAACGCTCATGGTGCAAATCCCGAGGCATGGACAGCCCAGTCACCCCGTGTTCCTGGGAACCCCCCATGGCCCGGTCACCCCGCGTCCCTGGGAACCCCCCATGGCCCGGTCACCCCGTGTCCCAGGGAACCCCCCATGGCCCGGTCACCCCGCGTCCCTGGGAACCCCCCATGGCCCGGTCACCCCGTGTCCCAGGGAACCCCCCATGGCCCGGTCACCCCGCGTCCCTGGGAACCCCCCATGGCCCGGTCACCCCGTGTTCCTGGGAACCCCCCATGGCCCGGTCACCCCGTGTTCCTGGGAACCCCCCATGGCCCGGTCACCCCGTGTTCCTGGGAACCCCCCATGGCCCGGTCACCCCGTGTTCCTGGGAACCCCCCATGGCCCGGTCACCCCGCGTCCCTGGGAACCCCCCATGGCCCGGTCACCCCGTGTTCCTGGGAACCCCCCATGGCCCGGTCACCCCGTGTTCCTGGGAACCCCCCATGGCCCGGTCACCCCGTGTTCCTGGGAACCCCCCATGGCCCGGTCACCCCGTGTTCCTGGGAACCCCCCATGGCCCGGTCACCCCGCGTCCCTGGGAACCCCCCATGGCCCGGTCACCCCGTGTTCCTGGGAACCCCCCATGGCCCGGTCACCCCGTGTTCCTGGGAACCCCCCATGGCCCGGTCACCCCGCGTCCCTGGGAACCCCCCATGGCCCGGTCACCCCGTGTTCCTGGGAACCCCCCATGGCCCGGTCACCCCGTGTTCCTGGGAACCCCCCATGGCCCGGTCACCCCGCGTCCCTGGGAACCCCCCATGGCCCGGTCACCCCGTGTTCCTGGGAACCCCCCATGGCCCGGTCACCCCGTGTTCCTGGGAACCCCCCATGGCCCGGTCACCCCGTGTTCCTGGGAACCCCCCATGGCCCGGTCACCCCGCGTCCCTGGGAACCCCCCATGGCCCGGTCACCCCGTGTTCCTGGGAACCCCCCATGGCCCGGTCACCCCGTGTTCCTGGGAACCCCCCATGGCCCGGTCACCCCGTGTTCCTGGGAACCCCCCATGGCCCGGTCACCCCGTGTTCCTGGGAACCCCCCATGGCCCGGTCACCCCGCGTCCCTGGGAACCCCCCATGGCCCGGTCACCCCGTGTTCCTGGGAACCCCCCATGGCCCGGTCACCCCGTGTTCCTGGGAACCCCCCATGGCCCGGTCACCCCGCGTCCCTGGGAACCCCCCATGGCCCGGTCACCCCGTGTTCCTGGGAACCCCCCATGGCCCGGTCACCCCGTGTTCCTGGGAACCCCCCATGGCCCGGTCACCCCGTGTTCCTGGGAACCCCCCATGGCCCGGTCACCCCGCGTCCCTGGGAACCCCCCATGGCCCGGTCACCCCGTGTCCCAGGGAACCCCCCATGGCCCGGTCACCCCGCGTCCCTGGGAACCCCCCATGGCCCGGTCACCCCGTGTTCCTGGGAACCCCCCATGGCCCGGTCACCCCGTGTTCCTGGGAACCCCCCATGGCCCGGTCACCCCGTGTTCCTGGGAACCCCCCATGGCCCGGTCACCCCGTGTCCCAGGGAACCCCCCATGGCCCGGTCACCCCGCGTCCCTGGGAACCCCCCATGGCCCGGTCACCCCGTGTTCCTGGGAACCCCCCATGGCCCGGTCACCCCGTGTCCCTGGGAACCCCCCATGGCCCGGTCACCCCGTGTTCCTGGGAACCCCCCATGGCCCGGTCACCCCGTGTTCCTGGGAACCCCCCATGGCCCGGTCACCCCGTGTTCCTGGGAACCCCCCATGGCCCGGTCACCCCGTGTTCCTGGGAACCCCCCATGGCCCGGTCACCCCGTGTTCCTGGGAACCCCCCATGGCCCGGTCACCCCGTGTTCCTGGGAACCCCCCATGGCCCGGTCACCCCGTGTCCCAGGGAACCCCCCATGGCCCGGTCACCCCGTGTCCCTGGGAACCCCCCATGGCCCGGTCACCCCGTGTTCCTGGGAACCCCCCATGGCCCGGTCACCCCGTGTTCCTGGGAACCCCCCATGGCCCGGTCACCCCGTGTCCCAGGGAACCCCCCATGGCCCGGTCACCCCGTGTCCCTGGGAACCCCCCATGGCCCGGTCACCCCGTGTTCCTGGGAACCCCCCATGGCCCGGTCACCCCGTGTCCCTGGGAACCCCCCATGGCCCGGTCACCCCGTGTCCCTGGGAACCCCCCATGGCCCGGTCACCCCGTGTTCCTGGGAACCCCCCATGGCCCGGTCACCCCGTGTTCCTGGGAACCCCCCATGGCCCGGTCACCCCGTGTTCCTGGGAACCCCCCATGGCCCGGTCACCCAGCCAGGGGCCGGCGTGCTGGCAAATCAACGCCTTCCCAGTGTCAGGAGCCACCACCCAGGAAGAATGGGGCACACTTACCGCCTGGGCCCCCGAGGGCTCGAAGCTGGCGGGCTGCTGGGAAGAGGGCTTGGCCGAGCGGCACCGAGTCGGGGACGGTGGGGAGGCTGCGAGCTGGGACAGGGACAGCTGGAGGGAAGAAAGCTGGTGAGAAGATCAGCCACTCAGTGACCTCGCGGGGGCCCCCACCCACGCGGGCGCCGGGAAGGAGGCTCAGGGCGACCACAGAAGGCGCCGAGGCCCTCAGCCTCCGCTCAGCAGCTGCTCTGGACCCCACACCGTTCCAATGTCCTTCGAACTATGGAGAGAGGACTCTGTGACCTCTCCTGGCCCGAGGATCTGAATAAACGCAGCAACAAGGACAAGCAGGCGGAGGGGAGGACGGGCCGGGGACGCCAGGTTCTCGCGCGCGTGGGCGGCAGGGTCCTCTGGGTTTCCCCTCCGCCCCTGGGCCCGCCGTCGCCAAGGCCCTTCCGGTTCTGACCAAGCCCCGCTGCCACGCAGGCACCTGCCATGGACAGGCCGCCCACGGACACGCTGCCCTCCGACAGGCAGCCCCGACCTGCTAGGCTGTGCCCTGTCCCCCCAGCACTGCGCGCGGCCGGCCCTCTCCTGGCAGCGGCGTGGGCAGGGGAGGGGTGGAGACCACACCTCAGCGTCTCGGGGAGAAAGCAAAGGCGTCCAGTCCTGACCATTTCCAACCCTCAGGCCCGCTGTCGGGGAGACCACTGTTTCAAAGGGAGAGTCCCCCGAGGCCAACGGAGGGTCCCTGACAGGGTCCGGAAGCCGCCTGGCAGCCGCTGCACAGACGGGCAGGAGGGAGACGGGACCCCGGCCCCCCAACGCAGCAGGCGGCCCCTCCCCTCCGCTCCCAGCCCCTTCCCAGCCGCAGACGGCACGGGCATTGACTGTCCCTAACGATGCAGAGCCCCTTCCTGACCGGGGCCTGCAGTAGCCGCTCTGGACTTACCCCTGGTCCCACAGGCGAGTCCTGGGAGGCGGCGAGCCCCTGGGGCGGCGGCACTGGCGGGCCTGGGAGGAAGCACACAGGACGGGAGGGAGCCGTCGGCCTCGGCGGGGCCCAGGGCACCCGGAGCCCCACCCTCCAGGGCCTGGACGTCTCCCTCGGGGGTACCCCGTGCCACTGGAGCCGGGCAGCAGTGACCCGGCCGTGCCCACGCTCAGCGGTTCAGAAGACGGGGCGTGCAGAGAACACAGGTGGCTCCTCCCGGTCACGCCTCCGCTGCTGCTGCTCTCGGCTCCGGATCCGCAGGCCCCGCCCCCCGACTGCCCACGAAGCCAGCCTGGCCGCAGAGCCCCACTCGCGGGCGGGCGGCGTGGGCCTGTGAGCACAGGAAGAGTCCGGCCAGCCCTCCCACGCTCCCCTAAGGAGGGGCTGAGAGTGTCCTTTGACCTTGACCCCAGGCTGAGCGCCTGGCGAGCGCTGTCCCGCTCGGTGGTCGGGAGGGGGCAGGCTGCCGTTGGCCCGTGCTGCTCCCACCCCGTCCCCAAGCCACGGGGGAAGTTGAGGCCAAGCGGCCCGGGCCCTGGGCATCTGTTGCCTCTCAATCATTTCACACGGGTTGCACGTCTTCACCTGCCAGGGTGGCCCGCGTGGACTCCCCGAGGGCCACGGCCCGTCTCCAGCCCTGAGGGCCACACCCTGCCTCGCTCCTCACAGTTCCCTTCAGACACCGGACTGTCCACTTCACGTGGCCACCACCCCACTGGGCTTCAGGACAGCTGGACCCCTGAAGTCCCAGCCCACCCAGGCGGCCTAGCCCTGGCTCCTGTGGCTCTGACCACTGCCCTGGCCTCTCCCGGCCTCTTCCGTGGCCCCTGCTGCCCAAGTCCCCACACAGCCAGGCCTGAGCCCGGGAACAGGCCGGTGCCGTGAACGTGCGTGAGCCAATGAGCCCCCCCTTTCCCTGCAGCCCCGAGGCCTCGGGGCCTGCTGACCAGCCAGCCTCACCACGGGCCGTGACGGGAGGTGCCGCGCACTCCACAGAGCATGCCCGCGCCTCCCTGGCCGCTCTCAGCCACAAAACAAAACCCACAGCAACGCAGCCTCTGCCCCAGGAGGAACTGAGCCCACGAAGCGCCACCCATACCGCCTGCTGTGTGCCCAGGCCGCCCACCACAGCCGCCCCGCTGCTCCAGAGCCACCCAGAGAGGGCAGGCGGTGACCCGCTGAGGGGCCGGGCTGACGGGGAGTGAGGGCCGGGACAGCGGGCGCAGAGGGAGCTCCCTCAGCACCCTTTTTATTTTAATTGATTTCAGAGAGGAAGGGAGAGGGAGAGCGAGAAACATCAATGCTGAGAGAGAATCATCGATCAGCTGCCTCCTGCACGCCCCACTCTGGGGATGGAGCCCACAACCGGGACCTGTGCCCTGACCAGGAATCGAACGTGACCTCCTGGTTCATAGGTCGACGCTCAGCCCGAGCCCCGCGGCCGGCTGCCACCCCCTCTAACAAGCCCCGATCTGAGGCCCACGTCCCCAGACACTGCAGCCGAGGAGCCTCCGGTTCCCGAGATGCGCTCCCTGGGGAGGGAGTCAGAGCGTCGCTGAGCCAGTCGGCTTCCCAGGAAAGATTGTGCTTCAGCAGAACAAAACGCAGATGGGGTTCTGCCGGGGCCACTGTCCTCGAAGCAGGGGCCTCCGCCTCCCAGACCATCTGGGGCTCTGCCTGCCGGCAGCCCCGCCCCACCTCCCCGGCAGCCGCAGCAGAGAGGGAACTGGATCAGCCAGCACGAGTCTCCTTTGTTCTGCCCTCAATGGAGACACAGTCCCGCAGGCGGGTCTTGGTAATGAGGAAAATGGCAGGAAATGGCTCCATTCTCCCTGATAAGAGAGCCGGGCCCCTGGGAGCCAGCCCTCTGCTGAGGGAGTCCGCTGAGCCCGCCCGGAGTGAAGTCTGAGCCTGGGGGCGCTGGGCACTAAAGCCTCCTGGTTCTCACAGCGGGTGCCCGTGTTCTTTAAGGCAATTCTTTACCTCGAATCTTCCCAGCGAGTACACGGCACCAGAAAAGCCTCTGCTGGCCATCAACGCCGCCCACTGAGGTCCAGGAGCGCGAAGCCCCCATCCGTGCCCAGGGCGGCGCGGACTGAGAGAAACGCACCAAACCACAGCCTCCCTCGGCCCTTTCTGTCCGTGTCGTGGGCGGGAAGTCACTTCTCAAACCCACTGTGTGGAGCCCAGGGAACACGTGTCCCCGAGAGCCCTGGATCAATCCCTCCACGCCCCACAGCCAGGATGACCTTCCGACTGGGGAGCCCCACTTCCGCCAGAGGCCACGGGCAACGCGTGCAGTGACAGCTGGAGCGTGCACAGGTCTGCGGCCGCACCGCTGAAACAGGGACCCATCAGGGCGCCCGGGAATCAAGGCCGGTGCGTGCGGGGGGAGAGAGGGGGTGAGTGCACATGGAAAGGGGAGGAGGCCCTGGGTCGGGCAGGAGCGGCTGCCGAGCACGTCAGAGCCGAGAGCAAGCCCCACGCGCCTGCATGGAGTGTCTGTCTGTCCCGCGAGCCCTGAACACGCTCTGGCGGCACCCGGGCTGCACGCAGCTCAGCACCGCGGGAGGGGGCCCCACGCGGCAGCTGCTGCCTCCGGTGCCTCTGCCAGCCACGCCGGCCCCTCCCTGGGTGACGTCAGGCGGCCGGGCCACCACAGGCCCCGACCAGGTAAACACAGGTCAGGGACTCGGAGACGACCGCTCTGCCGAGAGCCGGGAAGCTGAGGTGCCCCAGACAGGAGGGACGAGACCAGGGTCCCAGGCCACCGCTGAGCTGTGCGGACGGAGCCACCCGGCCTGAGACGAAGGAGAAGCTTGCGGCCCAGCTCGGCGAGTGCAGCCCCGTCTGAGGCCTCCTGTTCCCTGACGCTGTCACTCCGTCACTCCCGCCCTGAGAACCGCTGTCAGCAGCGCCGCGGCCTCCACCCTTCGTGCGCCGCCAACCCTGCTGTCCTTCCAGCGGCCCCTGCCGCGCCCCCGCGTCTGCCTGGAGGGCACCTGCCGCCACGGGTGCATCCCCAGCCGGGCTGGAGCGGCTGCCTTCCCAGCCAACACTCACCGAGGCACCCTGAGGGGCGGGCCCTGGGAAGGTACAAACCCGTGCAGGAGAGTGAAGTGGGGCAGGGTCTGCCCGGGGACCCCCTCCAGCTGCAGAGGGTGGGGCGGCCAGCACCCTCTCTGCAAACGCTGGCGGGACCCCGCAGCGCGGCCCTTCCTGTGACCAGCGGCGTGGCCCTGGGCTCCGGGCAGGTGAAGCCCTTCAGCCCCAACGCCAACTGTTCCTGAGACGCAGCTGTGCGTTCGTGGGGGGGGGGGGGGGGGGGATGGGGGGGCGGGGAGGCTGAGGAAGCAGCGTCAGCGGGCGGGGCCTGCTGGGGGCGCTCTCGAAGGGAGTGCTGCCCAGGGGCCCGAGCCTGCCTGTGTGTGACTGAAGGCTCAGTTAATGCTGGGGGAGGGGGTGGGGGGAAGGGATGGGGCACCGTGGCTTAGTTCTTGCAGCAGCTCAGACCAAGGCAGGGAGGGTGGGGGCTCTGGCGAGGTCCCAGGATAGGGGACAGCAGCCGCCCCCAAGGCCAGGGAAGGGAGGGGATCACTGCTAGAGACGGCCGCTGTGCCTCGAAGGAAGGTTGTGGAAATAGCTTCCCTCGAAGGCCTTGGAAATCGGGAATCAGTCCTTGGTTACGGCTCCGGACACTCAGTTCATCAGGCAAACCGTCCGAGAGGCCATGGGGGTAAAAGTCACCCTCCCTGACTGAGCACAGGAAGGGGGGTGAGCAACACCCCAGAAGAGACCCAGGGAGTGGGCTGGGGCTCCGTGCTGGGGAGCTCAGAGCACGGGCTGAGGATCTGGGGCGCCCCAGGCTGGGGTCACTTGCAGGGCCGCTCAGAATGCCACCCCCGGAGTGGCACTGCCACTCGCCAGCAAGCGGCCCTCAGGCCCCTTTAAAGCTGCGGCGCGCTGCCCCCCCTCCCACTGGCTGGCTTTCCTGGACGGAAGGAGGACGCTGCCTGCTGGAGGGACGTGTTTCCAATGACCCCCCCCATCCCACTGGCTGGCTTTCCTGGACGGAGGGAGGACACTGCCAGCTGGAGGGACGTGTTTCCAATGACCCCCCCCCCCCCCCCCCCCACTGGCTGGCTTTCCTGGACGGAGAGAGGACGCTGCCTGCTGGAGGGACGTGTTTCCAATGACCCCCGCCCCCCCCCACTGGCTGGCTTTCCTGGACGGAGGGAGGACGCTGCCTGCTGGAGGGACGTATTTCCAATGACCCCCGCCCCCCACATGGCTGTTCTAAGTCTATGAAGGGAACACAACGGGGTCCGACGCCAGCAGAACATCGAAAGCAAAATGTGGGTCAGGAAGTTCCAAGTCAGGAAAAGTGGGGGCGGAGCGCCCTCTAGTGGCTGCCTGCAGACTTCCCTGAGGCTGACGAATGGACCCCTGCTCCCTTGTCATTTATGGATGAAATAAAAAGGTAATTCACAGCAGGAAGCCCAAGCACCTCACTTAAAGTGACAGCCGCACGTCATTAAGGCTTCCACAGGGCCCATAGACGCTGGTAAAATACTGGAGTCAGAAAAGTTTCCGTCAGACGCAACCGCAATGGATGTTTAAGTCGGTTCCCCTGGGTCTCGGGAGGCCGTCTTCCAACGCTCGGAACCGGGTGCGGGCGGCGTGTGCAGGGGTGGGAAGGCAGCGATAAATCCCAATTAGGTGAACCAGAGGCCAGCTTCCGTCCACGCAGGCCTGCTGTCCCCAACAGTGGCTGGAAAGCAGGTGACGCTGCCACACGTCTGCCGAGTCCGACTCCCATCCTCCCAGCCCCCAGAGCCGGCTCCTGTGCAGAACCACAGCGTGGGCCCCACAGCGTGGACCCCACAGCATGGGCCCGGCAGCTCTGCACCCGGGACGGAGCAGCACCTCGGCCAGGAGAAGCGTGGCGCTCCCAGGCCACCGCGTGGAGAAGCCCTTCCTGGGAGAAGCCAACACTGGCAGCTCAAGGGCAAGGGGTCAGGCTGTGGGAGAGGGACAGACGGGGATGATCACACCGAGTCCCCACGAGGCAGCCAGGCCTCACATCAGCGCCACCTCCGGGTTTTCTATCACACGAGCCCATCAAGTCCCTCCCTCGTTCAGGCCACTCTGAGCCGAGTCTCCGTCCCTTGTACCCGATAAAGACGTGGCCAAAGGGACGCTGCCGATCAGGGATCTGCATGCTGTGGCTGCTGCTCAAGTCCAGCCCACCACCTGTGCTTGTAAATAAAGTTTTATTGGAACACAGGCACACATTCGCTTACATGTCTAGCTGCAGCAGGTCATCAGCCACAAGCCTCAGCTGCTTCCCCCCCGGCCTGGCCTGAAGCCACAGACGCACCCCATTAATGGAGCTGGACACAGAGCTCCCGACAGGCCAATCACATCAGACGGCATCTCGGGAGGTTCCCGCAAGTCAGACTCCTTTTTCACGACGGACGCGTTTGTGGAGCTGCAACATGCTCACAGCAGTTCTGCGGGGAAGGACAGAGAGCGCCCCCGGTCTCCGAGCCCCACGCACGCAGCGCCCGCCTTCACCATCCGCCCCGAGGAAAACCTGATTCCTCAGCTACTGCAACCTTTGTAATTTGTTCATTTATTGTCTCTCTAAAGCGGACAGAAGCCGGGCCCATCGCAGACTCCCAGGAGGATCTGCGGGATGGATGGGGGAGCGGAAGGGGGTCCCCCTGAGAAAATGCCCTCAGCTCCTCGGAACTGCCTGTAACGGGCAGAAGCCACACCCACACGGGGCTGTTGCGGGTGGAAGCCCACTGCCCTGGGTGGCTCTGGGCACAGGTGTGCCCCCCGAGGGCTGGGGTCAAGAGCATCCCCGTGGAGACAGGCTGCTCGCTGCTGCCCCGCTGGGCGCCTGGTCTCCAGGCCTGTGGGCTGGGGCCAACGGGACTGTGGTTGGAAGGGGTCTGACCGTGGCCGCCGCCCACGGGTGTTACAGCAGCGGCAGGACAAGGAAGACAAGGCGGGGCGGCCCTGAGCCCGGGCGGGTCTGTGCTCGCGGAATCCTCTGCGACCTCGCGCCCTTGGCCCACTTTCCTCCTCGGCTGTCTGTCTGCCTGTATTGATCGGGAGCAGCTCTGTGCACGCTCTCTTCTTGCTAACCTCCTACGTCTGCCCGTCAGTGTCCGTGGCTGTGTGTATTGCATCCTCCCGCCCCAGGTTTGCCTTTGAACTCTGTGGATGAGTCTCCTCACGCAAAATACTCATATTTAACAATCACGTCCCTCAAGCTTCTCCTCTCGGCTGTGCTCTGCCTTCCTGCCCTCAAGGCCATACAAACACACACTGATTTTCCCTGCTCCTCCTCAGTTCTGATCTCCGTGGTCAGGTCCGTGCCTCACCCCACGTGGCCGCGGAGGAACCGAGGGGGAGGGACGCCGCCCGGCGAGCACGCCCACACCCTTCGGAGCCTGCTGCCTCGTACCACCCTGCCCTGCACGCTGTCCGCAGTGACCGTCCGGGCCCCTCTCTCACGCTGACGTGACCGCGTCCCGCTGCCCCACAGACCATCCCGCGAGTGTCCCCGGAGGCAGGCAGCTCGTGTCTGCGCGCTCTCTTCCTCCTAGCCTTCTAATTCTGGGACTTCTAAAGGCTTGTTAATCCACCTAGAATTTATTGTCCACGACATGAAATCAGACTCTACGTTCCCCACATGGCAGCCCTGTGCACTGTCCTGGACTGGTGCACCCAAACCGTCCACATGCAGGGAACGGAGGGTGCTAACCGCTGGCCCGGGATGGGGAGACGCCGGTGCCCGGGGCACCCACAGCGATCACAGCAGTCCCCGAAGAGGAGAGGGAGTCAAGAGGGCAGAGGCGGGCGAGATTGGGGATGCCACCTGCTGCCTTTGGAGACGGAGGGAGGGGCAAGGCATGCAGGCGGCCCCTGGAGCTAGAGAAGGCAAGGGAGCCCCCAGTGCCCACCACCCGCGCCACACCCAGGGCTGGGAGGAGCCCCCTGACCAGTGCCCGGTGCCCACACCCAGGGCTGGGGAGGAGCCCCCCAATGCCCACCACCCGCGCCACACCCAGGGCTGGGAGGAGCCCCCTGACCAGTGCCCGGTGCCACACCCAGGGCTGGGGAGGAGCCCCCTGACCAGTGCCTGGCGCCCACACCCAGGGCTGGGGAGGAGCCCCCTGACCAGTGCCCGGTGCCACACCCAGGGCTGGGGAGGAGCCCCCTGACCAGTGCCAGGCGCCCACACCCAGGGCTGGGGAGGAGCCCCCTGACCAGTGCCCGGCGCCCACACCCAGGGCTGGGAGGAGCCCCCTGACCAGTGCCCAGTGCCCACACCCAGGGCTGGGAGGAGCCCCCTGACCAGTGCCCGGTGCCCACACCCAGGGCTGGGAGGAGCCCCCTGACCAGTGCCCGGTGCCCACACCCAGGGCTGGGAGGAGCCCCCTGACCAGTGCCCGGCGCCCACACGAGGCCAGAAAGCAGCCAGACTGGTGACCCCATAGCTCAGGGCGTGAGCAGAGCACACGAAGGGCCACGTCACAGCGGACTCACCGGCCCATACTCAGTGGCAGCCTAACACCGCGGGGGAGGCCTGAGGGCCCAGCGCCTCCGAAGCCGGGGGTGTCTGCACGTGCAGAGCTGCTTGCGCCAGGACAGGGAACCCCCAGCTGGCGCCGTCAGCAGCCCCCGGGGAGCAAGCACCCGGACCCGGGCAGAGGCCATCCACACGGACCCAGAACTGACACGGGCATGGGATTAGCGCAGGACACGCGCCGAGCTGCACTGTCGTGTCCGGGGGAGAGGGACCGCGGCCTGCTCAGCACGACGTGGGGGACAGGAAGCCGGACAGGACTTGGGGAGACAAGCCGCAGGGCGCAGGGGAACCACAGGGGTGACGGAGCCGGGCAGACTGCGGGAGAGGAGGCCTGGGCGTGGGACGTGGCAACAGAAGCCACCGCGCGTGGACCCAGAGGAAAGACCACCAGGTGAGCAGAGCACCGGGCTGCGGGGCCGCTGGGGGCGCGGGGGGCGGGGGCACGGGAGAAAGTGGAGGAGAAATAACGAGGCGTTCTTTCCAGCTGCAAGGACCTGTCAACCCAGAGAGCCAGGGAGCTCCAGGAGCCACCGGCAAGAACGCGTCGAAGGACTGTTCTGGAACAGGAGGCCGCGGCCCCTCAGAAGGGCAGCCGGGCCCCAGGAGAGCAGGCCCCGCCCCGGCCCCGCCGCTCCAGGCCGTGACCAGGCACGTGCCGG
The DNA here is from genome assembly GCF_951640355.1 of Cnephaeus nilssonii. Lineage (NCBI taxonomy): Eukaryota > Metazoa > Chordata > Mammalia > Chiroptera > Vespertilionidae > Cnephaeus > Cnephaeus nilssonii. Next base: position 100,872,868 of record NC_137078.1, on the reverse strand, counting down.
GAGGGAAGACGTTAGCCTTAAGGCGGGAGATGGGCTGGGAATAAGCGTGGCCCGTTGGGTGGTACGTTCACACCATGTACGCTGTGCCTCATGCGCTCAGCCTCACCCAGTAAATCCGGGCATCCTTCTGAGCTGAGTCCGACAGGAAGTGCCCCTCGCCCCCCGCCCCCCCGCCCGAGGGACCCCAGCAGGGCACCGCGCTCCTCAAGGACAGCGGCTGCACACGGCAGTCCGCGACAGGGCTTTCCACGCGCGCTCGGCGGTGAGCAGCAGCCGCAGGACAGCCTGCAAGCACGGCACGCAGACACGGGAGCACGAAGCAACACGCAGCGCCCGCAGGCCTCTCCGCAGGGCGCCCGCTTGGGCAGCGAGTGTGTTCAGATGTCAAGGTGCTGCCTCCACCACCGGAAAGTGACAGCCACATGACCAGCGTCCACCAACCACAGTCTCCGCTCATAAAGTCCACGCCCACAGGGGACCCGGCACCGGGACCCGCGACCAGAAGGGACCGTGCCCAGAGGGGACCCAGCACCGGGACCCACGCCCACAGGGGACCCACGCCCACAGGGGACGGCGCCCAGAGGGGACCAAGCACCGGGACCCGCGGCCGACAGAGACTGGCTGCGCTGTCAGCACAGCCTTTGGGAGGGACGACTGCCGAGCCCCCTCTCCTCGCACTCACACCCGTTCCCTCTCTCTAACTTTCCCACCACCGAGGCTGGAACATCCTTGCCGCTGGCGAGACCTGTAGGAGCTGAGAGCCTCGGGTTCCATGCTCATCCGTGGAGAGCGGCCACAGCGCTTGGACAGGTTCAAGCCTAGGACTAAGCAGAGGGCACGAACCTCTCGTGGCAAAGCCACGTGCAAGTCCCAGCACAATTACAGCCAAAGGCTGTGGCTGTGAGCGTGAACCTGTGGTCCGAACCTGAGGCCCCACGTGGCTGAGCGACACGGGCTGCGGGAGGCGCAGCAAGGAAACAAAGCTTGACCAGGTGCCTGTAACTGAGTCGGTTCGGAACCCGGGAGAACGCTGTAAACATCTTGACCGCGCCCTTCCTTGGCCTCGGGGAATCTGGCTGTAAAGTAACGACTCGGCTGGCAGGCCTCGGCGCTGTCTCTCTAATCAGAGAAGCAGCATCCCACCCAGCCCCAGCTTTATTCTCTTGTCTGCCTCCTTCACCGCCCACCCCCTCCCGCCCCCTCAGGCTCACCCACGGCTGTGCCAGCGCGGCACACTCATCCGTGTGCGTCTCCCCACACTCCCTCCTGACCTCCACGCCGCTCGCCATAGGACGCCGGCTGGGTGTCCCGGGCGAAGAGCAGGCGGCTGCACCCGGCACTGACACCGCAGAAGGTGCCGAGCCCGCTGAGCACAAAGCCGAGGCCGCAGCCGCTCCTCAGACACCGACTCGCACGTGGACCCACCACCCGCGGAGGGACAGGACACCACTCTGCGGAGCCTGCACCCCTCCCTTAAAGCCACAGACAGGCCACACCTCCCTCTTGCAGGCACCAAGGAAGCAGAAAGCATTTTTAAAAACATCCTGGCTGGGGTGGCCCAGAGCTTGAGCATCGATCTATGAACCAGGAGGTCCCAGTTGGATTCCCAGTCAGGGCACATGCCTGGGTTGTGGGCTTAAACCCTAGTGTGGGGCGTGCAGGAGGCAGCCGATCAACGATTCTCTCATCATTGATGTTTCTCTCTCTTTCCCTCTCCCATCCTTTCTGAAGTCAATAAAAATGTATCTAAAAACAACAACAAACTCACAGCCGTGTTAACAACACAGGACAGAGCCGGTGGCCCGTGGCTCTGGCCCAGCTCTGGTTCTGTGCCCGTGTCCGCAGGACAGGCATGGGAGGCGGCCGCAGCTGTCACCAACGGGACCTTCCCCGGCCTTTAGCCGGGAGCTGCAATAGCTGAGCTCACTGGCAGCTGGCGCGTAAGGATAGCAGCTGGCCACGCTGCCGCACTCCACAATGCAGCACCCCACAATACAGCACCCCACAATGCAGCACCCCACAATGCAGCACCCCACAATACAGCACCCCACAATGCAGCACCCCACAATGCCGCACCCCACAATACAGCACCCCACAATGCAGCACCTCACAATGCAGCACCCCACAATACAGCACCCCACAATGCCGCACCCACAATGCAGCACCCCACAATGCCGCACCTACAATGCAGCACCCCACAATGCCACACCCCACAATGAAGCACCCCACAATGCAGCACCCCACAATATAGCACCCCACAATACAGCACCCCACAATGCAGCACCCCACAATGCAGCACCCCACAATGCAGCACCCCACAATACAGCACCCCACAATGCCGCACCCACAATGCAGCACCCCACAATGCCACACCCACAATGCAGCACCCCACAATGCCACACCCCACAATACAACACTCCACAATGAAGCACCCCACAATGCAGCACCTCACAATACAGCACCCCACAATGCAGCACCCCACAACGCAGCACCCCACAATGCCACACCCCACAATACAACACCCCACAATGCAGCACCCCACAATACACCCCATAATGCAGCACCCCACAATGCCGCACCCCGCCATGCTGCACCCCGCCGTAACAGTCAACCACGATTCAGACCACAGCCCTCCGCGAACCTCCCGACACCCGCCCCGCACCGCCTGGCGCTTTCCCGCAGCAGCGGGGGCTGTGGGCCCGCAGTCGGCTTCCCGCCAACACTTACTTGCGGGGGTCGTGGGCGTCCTCCTCGAGGGCCGCCGCTCCGCCCGGGGGAGCCCGGGGGTGTCCGGGTGTCCGTCAGGGCTCAGCGAGAACTGGAACTGGACGGTCCCCGACTCCACCTGCCTCACCTGCAGGAGCAGAGCAGAGATGGCCACGCCGCCCCTCACCCCCCCCCCCCCCCCCGCCGCCCCGATCACCCGCCACCGCCCAGGAGGCCGCGGGTCCCAGCCCAGAACCACGTCAGCTCCTCGGGGACCTCGCGGCGCAGAGCAGCCCTGGCACCAGCAGAGCCCGCGCAGCACGTGTCCGCCTCAGCCCCGGACACGCTTTGTGGGCGGACCGTGTAACCTGACGTTCCGTGTGCGGCCTGGGGCAGCACAGCAGGCAGAGCGGCCGCCACCCTCTCCCTCCTGCTGCCCCGCGTGGCGGGTCTCGAGGTCATGTGACTGGAATGGATGGCACCCGGCCTTTCAGACCGGCTTCCTTCACTCACACGCCAGGTGCGAGGGATTCGCCACCTCCGCTCCTTGGCACGGCGGGGGCACTCCACGTGTGACGTACCCGGCCACCCACTCACGAGCCCGGGGCTGTGGCAGCTCGGGGGTCGGAGAGGGCCGCTGTGAGCACGGAGAGCACGCTCCTGGGTGGCCACGTCCTCGCCTCCCACGCAGAGCCCCGCCGAGGCCGCTGGTGGGTCTGGTTCCGCGGCGCCGCCCGCTGTGACCGCCCCGCTGTCCGTCGCCCACCTGCACGCCATCCCTCCCAGCAGCACTGTCCTAGCCGCGGCGGAGTCCCCCCACTGCACTGCTCTCCCCACCCCGTCCTCACTCTTCCAGCCCCCCCGCCTCCCGTGTGTGGTTTGCACCTGCTTCCCCGCCCCGAGAGCCCTGCGGGACAGAACGTTCTCTGAATGCTGAGACCCATCGCGGCCCACTGACCGGCTCGGAGAGCACGTCCCTCTTCCCTCTGTGAGGTCTCCGGCCCACAGATGGCCCTGCCCTCCGTGACCGGTCCCTGGCCTCAGAGTAACCGCCGTGACACCAGGACGGACGGGCGGCGAGGGGGGTTCAGTGTTCAGCCCAGAGCCGTGCGCGTGTGTTAGGTGTCACTGAGGGGGGCGGGTAAATAACCGTTTTTAAATGTTGCTTCCCTCCTCTCGTTGCTGGGACAGACATAGGGTGGGGGTTTCCGTGTGACCCCTTGTTTATCCTGCGACCTCCATAAACTCCCTCCTTCATTTAGGAGGTGCTGTGCCCCTCGGGGTCACCTCCCTAGACGAGCACGCAGCTGCAAACAAGAGCGGCTCCGGCCTTCCTGCCCGGCCCGCACGCCTTTCGTTCGTCTCCTCGCTGGCTGCACGGCTGGCGCTCCCAGGACGGCTGCGCGAGGGCGGAGAGCCTGCGTGAGGGCCTGCCCACCCCCCCACCACCACCACCACCCCCCACCCCCGTCCCGACCTGGGGAGCGGCCATCCTGCCATGAAGTGCCGCCCACTAGCGGGCTCTGCGGACGCCGGGGCAGGTGGCGGGTGCTCCTCTGCGCTGGTTTGCTGTCTCCACACAAATGGGAGTCAATCCCGCCCAGGCTTCTCCGCAGCCGTCGCTGTGGCCCCGCCGCTGTGGTCCCCCCGCTCTCCTCCGCAGGCTGTTCCTGGGAGCCGCAGCTCGGTTTTCGGGAAGAAACAGCCCTGCGTGTCCGGGTGGGGCGGCCCCACCTGCTCGTGGTGGTCGTTCCTCATGTCGCCGGTCCGGTCCGCTAACGTCCTGGTGAGTGTGTGCGTCTGTGCTCCTGAGGGGTCGGGCCATCGCTTTCTCTGTTTCTGACCTCGGCGGGACGCCAGCCTCGTGACGTGACCGGGCTTGTTCCCATCCCTTCTGCTGTCTGAGAGGGATGGCCTAGACGCGGTGTTCTGCTCTGGAGGTCAGAATTCACAGCGAACAGCCTGGTATTTGTTCCCGTTTTCTAACTAGGAATTCCATTTCCATACGAGTCACAGGCCGACTCGGGCCGGCTGCTTCGCGTGGGGGTGTGCAGCTGGCTTAGATGAACTGGCCCGTTTCACCCGAGCTGTCCAAGTGGTGGACACAGAGCCGTTCAGAGTGCGTATCCCCAACATCCTCCTAACCCTTTCGTTCCCAATAGCAGCCACCGGTGTCTGCGCTTCTTCTTTATCCAGTCTCGCTAGAGGGTTATCAATTTATTGGTCTTTTCGTATGATCAATTTCTACTCTCACTGATTTTCTCCATTTTTTCCTCTCTTATTCGTTTTCCGTCTCCTTGGTTTCTGCTCTGCTCTTTATCACTGAGTTCCCGCTTGCTTCGGGTTTATTTTATTTCCCGTTCCTTCAGGCAGAAGATGAGAGCACTGAGGCCCTCCCGTCTCACAGAGCTCGCGATGCTGCCCACTCCCTCGTGCGCCCTCGGGCGCGCCCTGTAGCTGCATCCTGCACGTGCTGGCGGCTGCGTTTTCCCTTTTGTTCCGTTCAGAATGTCACCTGCTTCTTTCCTGAGGTCTCCTCTTGGACGATGGGCCATTTAAAATGCGCTGTTTTAATATTCAAGCGTTTGTGACTTTTCCTCTGTTACTGATTTCTCACTGATTTCTTTGCGATCACAGCATGCACCTGTATCATCTCATCCCTTCCCGGTTCCCAAGTTTGCTTTGTGCCCGAACTTCTCAGACTACTCAGCGCCGATATTTATTCCCTCAAGTGGGTGCAGCCCCCTCACCGCTACCCAGGTCTCCATACCTCCCTTTGCTTACCGTCGTCCTACCGAGAGTCTGTTCCTTCCAAAGCCGTCACTGCCGTCACCTCTGCTCCAGTCCCAAACAGGCTCAAGGGCCCGAGGGGAGACCTGCGTCACCGTCACGCTGCTCTCCCCATTCCTGACGCGCAGAGTCCGGCTGGCCGGTTCCTCTCCGTCTGAAAACTCCGGTGGTGATCCCTTCAGCGCGTGCCCACCACCCGCCGATCTCCGCGCTTCCGGTCACCGGAGCCCGTGGCCCCGGCCCCTCACTCCGCAGGGCTTCTGCTGGAAACAGCCCTGAGTGCTGGAGCCTTCCTGCTCCGCCTTCAACCGCGGCTCCGCCGCCTCCTGCCCCGCGTCTGAGCCCAGGAGGCCAGTCACGCGTGCTGCTCTGTCGGGCGCACCATCTTCCCCGCGCTCCGCGAGGCCCTGTCTGCTTCTGAGCAGCCTGACCGCTGGGCCTGGGAGTGAGCTTCTGTGGTTTCCCTCTGGGTGCACGGAACCTCTTCCACCTGCAGCTTATGTCTCCCACCGAATTCGGGCAGTTCAGCCATTATCCCTTCAAACTGTTCTCCGCACCGCACTGTCTCCTCCACTGAGACGGCAGCCTAGCCCTGTCCCAACCACGTTTCCCTCTGGGGTTCGGGTTGAAAATGACCTTGATTTATCCTCAAGGGCACTGGCTCTTTCTTCTGTCGGCTCCACTGAGCCCCGCTGGCGGCTTTTTATTGTGGCGATGCCCGTAGGCATTCAGGCAGTCACACCGGGCGGCGGGGAGGGTGCTGCTGGGGTCAGTGAGTCCGGCCAGGCTGCCGCAGTCCCCCAATGGGCAGGGTAACCTGGCCCAGAACGTCACGGCGCTGATGCGGAGAAACTCTCGTAGGAAGTGACATTCCTTGTCAAAAATGGCAGTGTCTGACGTACCTGTGTCCTAAGACAGTCAAACCTCCCAAAAGGTATGTCCCAATCAAGTTCACAGACTAAGAAGTGAAGGAAATGTGGTGGCCTGGGAAGGCTCACACTACACACAATAAACATTCACACACACACACACACACAGAGCTGAGGGGGGCTGGCCCTGGCGCGGGACATGCAGGTGGCACTGCTGTAACAAGGGCTCACAGACCACGTGGGCCTGCACAGGCTGTGTCCGTAATGAGAGGCATCCCTCACGCAGCAAGCTGCACGCTCAGCTGTTCCCTCTCGGCCCCGAGCAGCATCGAGTCATAAACACAGCACGGGCGCGTGTTTGTGCTGGATCAGCACAGGCGACACTGAGCTAGCAGGACGGTCCCCGCACCTGAGGAGACGAGACGCCGAGGCGTGCCGAGACCGAGACCGGCAGGCGAATTTCAGGAGCGTCCACTGTCCGGCAGTGTCTGCCCGCACAAGAGCCGGGGCGGTGGATGCCGCACGTCGCTGGCTCCCTGGGCTGCTGCCACCCCCGCAAGGCCACCGCTGGGCCGGGGGTAAGGCCCACACCCTTCACCGGCCCCGCCCACTTTCCTGTGCTTTCTGCACCGGGTTCAGAGAAACCTTCACTCCAAAGGCGGGTTTTTCAACATCTTGCTGTGGCTGGAGAGTGTGAGTGACAGGTGACAGGGCAAGCTGGCTGGACGCCGACCGCCTGGCGCCCTCCCCAGCACCCGCGCCACAGGGGCCGTCCCCCTGGGCCCCACCCGGTGAAGCCCTTTCCTAGAAGACACAGCGCAGAGTGGGCCTCGAGCCAAGTGTGGAGGAACACGCGTCGCAGCCCCGCAGGTCGCCCGCAGACTGACCCGGGAGCAGGGACGTGAGGCCCAAGGGAGCTGGCCTCCGCGCTCACAGCGGCGACGACCAGCAACCACACTTAGGGCACAACCATGACACGGGCCAGCTCTGCTCAGGAAAGCCGACTGTCAGCACCGTGACTGTCAACTCCCGGAAACAGGAACTGGCCGGAAGCTTCGGGAAAGTCAGGCTTACGGAGTCCCAGCGATTACCTCCGCGGAGCTCCTGCTGGCGGGCGGCACCTTGTAGACCAGGCAGTGCGCGGGGTTGGGCCGGATCCCGCCCTGGAGAGGCAGCGTCGCGCTCCCGGAGCCGCCGTCGGGCGGGGGCTTCCAGACGGCCCAGCGGACGGTGTGCATGCGCGCCAGGCTGGCCAGGGCGGTGGCGGGAGCCGCCTGGAACGGAAACAGAACACACGGCCGTGAGCCGTCACCCGGCCCACGTGGGGACCAAGGTGCCCTCACCGTGGAGTCCACTGCGAGCAGGCGGCGAGGCCGGCGAGCATCACGTCCACGTTACAAAAAGGACCCGAGGCAGGAGCGGACAGCATCCCGCAGGTGGTGACTCCGGCTCGGAGGCACGGCTCCGGGTGTGGCTGGGCCCCGGCGCCCCTGCTCCTCTGGCTGGCACACGGCCACGCCCTGATGGCACTCGGGGCCGAGGCAGGTCACACACACGCACTCAAAGGATGCTCCCTGGGCTGGTTCGCTGACAGCTCGTGGCCACGCATGTGCCTGAGCACGTCCAGCGCAGAGAAGGAAACGCCCCTTTCACCGGCCATCTTCCCGACGGTCCCTGGCTGCAGAGGGCCCCTCCCTGTTACAGCTGCACTCCACGTGGGAAAGCACCCCGAATCGGCGCTGGGCTTTGAATTCATCTCTCTTCCCTGAGTCCCCGGAGCAACTGGACCTCACACCACCCACCGATCCTTCCCTGGAGCTAAAGTGCAGATCACAGGGGAGGCCAGGCCACCTGCTCCCCGGTCACGAGGTTGGGGGGGGGGGTGAGCAGGGAGTGGTCCCTGTCATCCAGGGAGGGAAAGCCCACTTCCTAGAAGAACAAGCAAAGAATCAGCAAAGTGAGACCCCTCAGCACCTCAACCCTCAGCATCGGGCTCTGCGCCCGCCTTGAGTATCAGAGACAAGAGCTGAGTCCGTTCTGTGTGACCCCGGCCCGACCCCGAACCTTTCAGAATCAGCCTTTCCGCCCTGTGGCCGGCAACAGTGTAAAGGACACTGGGACACCGGGGAGCGGCCACAGGACACCGGGGAGCACCCCACAGGACACCGGGGAGCACCCACAGGACACCGGGGAGCGGCCACAGGACACCGGGGAGCGGCTGCAATACACCAATGAAGAGCTACGGACACTAATGAAGAGTTGATTATAAACCCGTTGCCTTTTTTGTTGCTGTTAACCTTCACCCAAGGGTATTTTTCCATTGATTTTTAGAGAGAGTGGAAGGGAGGGGGAGAGAAACATCAATGAGAGACACATCAATTGGTTGCCTCCCGCACGCACCCCCGTTTGGGCTGATGATCAAACCTGCAACCCAGGTACATGCCCTTGACCAGGAATCAAACCCACGACCCGTCAGTGGTGTTCTAACCATTGACCCACATTGGCCAGGGCCTAAATCCATTGCCTTCCAAAAATGAAAGTATTATCAATGTGCTCGGAAAACTGGCCACTGGAACGCTGCAGGGCTTCCATCACAGCTGATGGCTTTTGTAAACAGTCGCCCGTACCAGTGCAATCCAGTGTATCACAGAATCAGAACGAAACCATGTTCCTACGCCATCGGTGTAACCCTCCGGTCTGATTCCTCACGTGCTGACTCTGATGCAGCTTGCAATCAACACAGCTCTCTCCCGGGTGAAACACCTCAGCCACACACGGACCCATCTCCCTCCATCTGTCTAACCTCTAACGAGACAGGGTGCTTAGTGAGCCATCGATCACCGATCACCGCTTCACAAAGGCTTCAGCGGACAATTAGCCCCGTGGCAGTTCAATTGCCCTTCATCAGCCTGCATTCTCTCCCACGCAGGCCGGGTGGCACCTGCACGGTCCCTCCCTCCCAGCCCCGCCCCCACCCGAGGAGACGGTCAGGTGCCCGCCCACCAGGGACTCCAGAGGTTGAGGTCAGATCTGTTACTTTATAACGTCTTATCCGCCAAATTCCCAAACTGACAAGGAAGAACGTTCATTGAACTGCTCCCGTTTAGGCTTTTAATTACCATGGCAAACAACATACGGAAGGCCAAGGAATAACCTGGGCCAGAGCAGGTTTGTCATGGAACAGGCGTGTCACACAGCATTCACCGGCAAAGCACACACAGAAAACCGACCCCTGACCCCGGGGACTGCCCCATCCCGGCTCCCTGGGGTGCGCTGAGCCGTGGCCCCAGCAGACGCGTCCACACCCTAACCCCTGGACTCTGTGGCTGGGCCTGCCTTGGAAAAGGGGTCCACGCAGATGGAATGGAGGAAGGACTGCGAGATGAGGAGGGTCCGTGTGAGAGCAGGACAGAGAGAGCGAGGCAGGGACACGCGGAGGGGAGGCCGCGTGCAGACAGGGGCAGAGGAGGGAGCCACGGAGGGCCCCAGCCAGTGTGCTCAGTGGTTAGAGCATCAGCCTGGGGCCCAAAGGGTCTCGGCTCAATTCCCGGACAAGGGCACGTCTCTCGGTTGTGGGTTCCATCCCCAGCCCCAGGCGGGCATGTGTGGGAGGCACCCAATCGTGTCTCTCTCTCATCGCTGTTTCTCTCTCCTCGCTCCTTCCGTCCCTCCCTCCACTCTCTCTCCAATCAATGGAAAGAATATCCTCGGGTGAGGATTCAAATAAAACACCTGACGAGGCAGGGGGTCCTCCCCAGAGCCCGCTGACGCCCCAGCCACGTGCCCAGTGAGGGACCGGCATGCAGCTCCGCAGAGGACCCCAACTCCACACAGGAGACCAGCAGCACGGCTCAAACAGGCAGAGAGCGCAGGCACTTCCCCAAAGACCGGAGCAGCCGGGAGCGCGTGCAGGGATGCTCAGCGCGGCTCGCCGCCTTCACCAGAACTCCAGGAGACGCCACGCCCCACCCACGGGCATGACCAGTCCCCAAAACTATCAGAAAACAGGACCGTTGGCGAGAACGTGAGCTAGAACCCTCGTGCCCTGTCGGTGGGGATGTGGTGGGGGTGTAAATGGGACAGCCGCTGTGGAAGACTAAATGGTGTTTCCTGAAAAAGTTAAAAATAGAATCACCGTGTGGCCTGGAAGTCCCCCTTCTGGGTTTAACCAAAAGAATTCAAGGGGGTGACTCACAGGTAAACTGGGGCACCACGAGTCCAGGGCCGGGGAGTGGGAGTAAACGAGGCGGAGGGCACCCCGGGGTGTCACTCGGCCTTAAGAAGGAAGGACACGCTCCAAACCCGCCACACGGTGAGCCGCGAGGACGTCGCGCTCAGAGGAACACGCCAGACACGAAAGGGCGGGCTCTGGGACCCCACGTACACGGGCAGAGAGGAGTCTGATCACAGACGGGAGGTGCGTGGTGCGTGGTGCGGCCGGCGAGGGGCGGGGAGCGTGTCACTGGGAACAGGCTCAGTTGTACCAGACGAAGCGGGCGGTGGAGACGGACGGCGGTGATGGCTGCGTGACATCGCGAACGTGTCTCATACACCGAACGGCGCACCTCACATGGTGAAGGTCAAGGGCACGTGCCTGGGCTACAAGTCCGATCCCGGGCCCTGGTCGGGCGCATGCAGGAGGCACCCAGCAGTGTGTCTGTCACACCTCTCTCCACACACACACACACACACACACACACACCCGCCTCCCTCCCTTCTCCTCTCCCTGGAAATCAATGGAAAACTATCCTCAGGTGAGGGAGACCAAAAAATCAGGGAATGGCCTCATTCTTCCAAATCACCACGGCTGGCTAACCGCGTTAAGGCGGTCCTGACTGCCCGTGAACACCTGTCGCCCCGCCGGCCAGGGGCGTCAGCGCAGACACGGGGTGGCTCCGTTACCGCCAGGAAGGGGTTTCCAGAGCCACGCCCCACGCTGCCCCCACGCTGCTGTGCCCGCCTGCTGACGGGAGAAGCGAACGAAGCGGCGAGGGCCTTACGTGGCCATCCACTCCCGAGGGGCTGCTCAGCACGTACTCCAGCTGGAAGACGACGGCGAAGGCGGGGTCCGGGACCATCTCGGGGAGTCGGAGGTGGCTCCTCAGGACCAGCGCCTGGTTTCCGGAGCTGGACACGGACACAGGGCCGGGCCGGGGCATCGGGCGTGGCTCCCGCAGCACGCTCGCCCGCACGCCCGGGCCCTGCACTGAGCCCCTCTGTGTCGGCTCCCAGGTGACGCCCTAAACCAGGGCCTGTTGCAGGGGCCCCAGGGAGCAGGTTTTAAACCGCCAGAGGTGTCGGAGGGTGCAGGGAGGTGCCCGGCTCTGCCCGCCTTGGGGGGGGGCACCCCTTCGGGACCTGGTCCTGGGCGGGAGGCACAGCTGGAGCCCAGCAGCTGGGTGATGCCGCTGGTTCTCCTCGTGCGAGACACTGAGCTCGGGGCGCACGGGGAGAGCAGCGTCAGCACAGACCGCAGGGGCCGTGGGGGCGGCCCAACGCTAATTCCCGAACTCACAGCACCGACAGGGCGCACCCAACCTCCCCACACCCACCGAGGGCGGCTCCAAGTGGGTGGGGCTGAGCCAGAGGAAACCAGGCCAGGGAAGGGCTGGTGGGTGAGGGCACCCCTCCCAGGCAGGCACTTCACGTGGGTGCCCGCTCACTACCCCCACCCCCCCCCCGGGGCAGGACCCCAGACCCAGGAGGTACCTGGACTTGGAGGAGGAGCCGACTTTCCTGCTGAAACTGGCAGAGCGCGTCAAGGCCACGTCCATCTCGGGCACCAGCACCATGACCTGCGGCCTCTGCACGAAGCCCAGACCGTTGTGCGCGCCGACGGACAGCCGCCGCTCGGCGATCTCCAGGGCGCTGCTGTCCAGCGGGCCGTCCCCCTGGGAAGAGCAGGTCAGGCAGCAAGGCCTGGGAGGGAGGGGAGAAGGGGCGGGAGGGGAGAGGGGGAGGGAGGGAAGAGGGGGGCAGGAGGGGAGAGGGGGGCAGGAGGGGAGAGGGGGGCAGGAGAGGAGAGGGGGGCAGGAGAGGAGAGGGGGAGGGAGGGGAGAGGGGAGGGGGAGGGAAGGGAGAGGGGGAGGGAGGGGAGAGGGGAGAGGGGGCCGGAGGGGAGAGGGGGACAGGAGGGGAGAGGGGCTCGCGGGAAGGTTCCGGGGGAGGCGCGAGCAAGAGGAGAGCCGGGGACAATTCCAGACCTTTGTAGGTCACACGGTGCTGGTGGCCGAGCCCCAGCAAAGGGCAGACACGTCAGCCAGTCGGAACTGGCTGGCCGAGGGCACCTTCTAGGCCAGTGGTCGGCAAACTCATTAGTCAACAGAGCCAAATATCAACAGTACAATGATTGAAATTTCTTTTGAGAGCCAAATTTTTTAAACTTAAACTATATAGGTAGGTACATTGTTATTAACTTAATTAGGGTACTCCTAAGCTGGCCTTTGCTAAACACTCAAGGGGCCAAAGAGCCGAATGTGGCTCGTGAGCCGCAGTTTGCCGACCACTGTTCTAGGCAGCTTGGGGTTTTCTCACGGTATGACCTTCTCAGAGCAACGCACCCCCTCGGATGCCCATCACCAAACTCTTGCCCTGTTTCCCAGGGTGAGCCATTCTCCAGACGCACCAACTGGCAGCCGGGACCTCGGCGCCTCTCACAGGACCGGGTGCTCTGAGGCAGGGGAGCCCGCCTCCCACCCCACCCTGTGGAGGCGGCGCCCGGAGGCAGGCCCTGAGGGGTCCCAGCCTCCGCCTCGGCAGCACGGGCAGCGGAAGAGGGAGCCTGTTCGGGCAGGGAGGCATAAACCAGTAACACGGAACCGGAACCTGCCCGAAGCGAGGGCTGGATATTAAAGTGCTCCATCTTAACCAACGGCAGGCGCCGGAACGGAGGAGCCAGGACGCCTCCCGGCGATCCCTGTGCATTAAACGGGGCGATCGCTGCCAACGACCCCTTATTTCCACGCGTCTTCACTGTCCCGTCCCCAAGCGCAACGGCCCTAAACGCAGCCGTTAATCCTCAGTAATGAAAACAAACCGCAGGACGCTGCGTCTGCCGGAGCTGGGAGAGCTGGGAGACGGGCGAGGCCGGTGAGAGCACGCCGCGAAGGGTCAGTGGGGATGCATGGCACCCAGCGGCGCCCCGCAAGCTCGCGCCCTCGCACGTGCACCCCGAGTGGCAAGGAGGAAGCGGAGCTGCACCCGGAACCCCGGCTCCACCTCAGTCGCCGGTGGTGTTTCTCTCTCAGAGGGGACCCCGATCTCTGGAGCTACGTTTCCAGGGGCGGCCACCTCTTTCACATGCATGTGTGTGTGTGTGTGTGCGTGTGTGTGTGCACGCGCGCACGTGTGTGCACATGTGTGTGCCTGTGTGTGATTAATAACTGCTGACGGCTGAGATGACAGCATGGGCACCCGCGGACTGAGGCACTCACGCTCTCAACGATAAATATGAAGACCTACTGTGTGCAGACACTGCCACTCCCATCAGTGCAGTGCGAACCACCCGCGCCCCGCCCTCCTGGGCAAGCACTGCCAGGGGACCAGCCGGCCGGTGACCAGCTGGAGTGGGGCTCTCAGAGGAGCCCGCGGAGGGCAGGCGGCTCTGCACTGAGCCCGAAGCCTGAGGACTCCACAGGGAGCCGGACGAGGCACGTCGGGACAGGGAGCTGCGTGTGCAGAGGCCGCACTGGGCACGAGGCATCGCCACGGTTACATGGCGGGCATCGCCATGGCTACATGGGGGAGAGGGGAGGCACCGTCACGCCCAGGCTGCCCCTCAGAGGCTCCGGGTGAAGACTGGGGGGGGCAGGGCCCACACAGGCAGGAGGGCTGGCAGGGGTGGGGTGGAGGGAGATGGCAGGGGTGGGGTGGAGGGAGATGGAAGGGGTGGGGTGGAGGGAGCCGGCAGGGGTGGGGTGGAGGGAGCCGGCAGGGGTGGGGTGGAGGGAGACCTGGCTTGCTGGCCGTCCCCTGGGAGGAGCCGAGCGCCCGTGTCCGTGCTGAGCGCAGGTCCTCAGGGGCTCCGCCTCGCCTGGTGACTGATTCCCTCACCAGACGGGGCTGGTCCCAGAGGGAGGGAGTGTTCACTAGCGTCACCATCAAAGCTGCGACCACAGGCGGGAGCCACTCTCCAGCCACAAAGAGGGAAAGGAAGGGAAGGACAGGCGCAGGCCCGGGGTGGCGGTACCTCCCGGAGGTGGTCGCTGACAAGCAGTTCCAGAAGCTCCTCCTCGAACTTCTCCAGGGAGGGGTACAGCGTGAAGAACACCTCGTCCAGGCACCACGTGACCGGCTTCTGCAGGCGCGGCCTCTGGAGGGCGTCCCCTGCAACAGGCAGCCGGTTCCTGGGGGTCAGGCCGCACGGCGGGCGGGGGGGACGGCGCGGCCCTTACCCGCGTCCCGCGGTGCGGGGAGGAGGCCGGGCGGCGGCTGCAGGCCGGACACCAGCAGGTTCTCGGGCAGCAGGTGGAAGGCGGGCTCCAGGGCGGGGTGCGGCTGCAGCGTGTACTGCAGGCCGCAGCTCTCGATGGCCGTCAGGTGCTTGCTCTCTGGGAAGAAAACCGAGAGCTGATGCCGAGGGGCTCCCGGCACGCAGCCGCTGCGCTGAGCGCCTCACCAGCAGCTCCACCCACAGGAGGCGCCATTTCCCAGGGAGATGGGAATCACTGTGTGGGTTGCGGGGGGGGGGGGGGGGGTCCACCCCAGTAACTCCCCCTGAGAAACTGCAGCGAAAGGGACGCTAGTTTTCAATGCGATGTAACAAACTCTCTGGCTCACACCTTCCCAGAGCCGGCAGCCCGGCCATGGCTCAGCCGGGGCCACCCCTCGGTCTCGGCACCGCGTCCATGCAGCCCACGGAGCGGCCGGCAGGCATGAGGCAGGGCCTCCGAGTCAGAGCCTGTCCTCAAAACCGGCCGTCCTTCTGAACTGAGGCTGAGACCCAGCCCACCGATCTCCCTAAGACACCGAGAACGGGACCCAAACCCCAGAGAGATCAGGAGAGGCCGAGAGCGGGAGGGACGGCCTGCAGGGGGGAGGTGAAGAGCTCAGGCCAGCGGGAGCTGGAGGCCCCCCCCAGCATCACAGGCCCCGGCTGAGGGACCGCAGACATCCCACCGAGTGTGGGCCTCGCTTGGGCTTGATTTCCTCGCTGACAGGGCCTCAGCCCCCCGGATGTGCTGTGTGATTCATAAGAGCTACAGGCGACCCGCTGCCCTCCTCAGAAAGGAGGGAATGGGATGGCGATGTCAGTGTGCGCATGTGTGAGGCGGCGGGTAGGCTGTTTAAGAGGTCCTGATGCTAAGGGTACTCCAGGAGACAAAATGCGGGGGGGGGGGAGGGGAACGTGCGGGAAGGGGGCGGTGGGGGTGGATGGTGCAGGGAAGCTCATAGGAGGGACGGGGGGGGGGGTGGGTGGCGCAGGGTGGACATGGGGTGGGGGAGCTGCCAGCACACCGGTCGAGGCTCTTACGTTCGATGGGGTCCTGCAGCTGGGGGTGCAGCAGGGCTCTGGGGGTGCCGTGATACAGTCTCAACCTGCAAAACAAGAGCCCGAAACACGTCAACATGGGCCTGCAGCTCTAGCCTCCAAACAGCAGCTACTCCTCGAAAGGGGGGTGTGCGGGGCCCAACCACCCTCCACCTCCTGGGCCTTCCCAGCGCCACCACCCGAGCCCCTGGGGGAACGGACCCTGGAGAGCACCGCTCCCCACGCCCAGCTCCCAGCCCCCAGCCCATGGGCCCAGCTCCCAGCCCGTGGGCCCAGCCCCCAGCCCGTGGACCCAGCTCCCAGCCCGTGGGCCCAGCCCCCAGCCCGTGGGCCCAGCCCCCAGCCTGTGCGCCCAGCCCCCAGCCCATGGGCCCAGCTCCCAGCCCGTGCGCCCAGCACCTGCAGCGCAGCCCGCGCCCCTGGGCCCAGGAAGCCGCGCCAGGGAAACCCATAAGGACGGGAACACCCGGAAAGACCGCGGCTGAGCCTCCCCTGGTTGTCCATGCAGGGGGGCGGCTCTCAGCCAGGGCACAGGCGGTGATGCCTGCAGACATTTTTTGTCGTTACCACGGGGAAGGTGCTCCTGGCACCTGGTGGGTGGAGGCCAGGGACCTGCTGGGCCTCCTACACTCACAGGACAACCCACAGCAAAGACCTCTCCGGCCCAGAGGTCAGGGGCCACGGCTGAGAGGGACCCAGGTGGCAACGCGGCTCAGCTGGGCTGGACGGTTACGAAGCAGAACCACCCGCTGCCCCGTGCGCACACCCTCAGCCAACACACCAGCCGGTCTGTGTGGCCCAGCGGGCCGCGGTTTCACCGGCGCAGGGACGAGGGAAAGCCAAGGCAGGGACCCAGGGACCGGGCGTGAGGACGCGAGGAGGTACCGTCTGTCCTGGGAGGCCGTGCGGGGAGACTCCGTTTTGCTGTTGAAGATGCGAAGAATCCCGAACCCACACGACAGGCTCTGGAGGGTCCCGTCCCGTCTCCGGCCGTGGGCGGCCACTTCCACCACGGCCACGATGCCCGGGTGGCTCAGGGACGTGTGGAAGTACACGGGCTGCCAACAAGCCGGAAGCGTGTGAGGGCGCCGCCTGCATGCAGGACCCAGAGGGCGCAGCGAGCTCCTGCCACCCCGGCGGCGCCACGTAAACCCACGCACAGCCCCGCAGCGCCGCGTCCCTTCCCAGGCGCCTGAGACAACAGGCCCAATCAAGCGGCCCCCGGGAGCCCCGGCTCCTCACCCCAGAGCGCCCACCACCCAGGACGTCGCCCTGTGCTTTGCTCCGGGGACTTTCCATCCACAGAAATGCCCGCAGACGGCAGGCCCTGCAGGGAAGAAAAACGGGGGGCCACGCATCCCCCCGAGGCAGGACCCCAGGGACACTAAGATAGGACAAGCCCCCGCCGCACCACGGCAGGTACCTCGCTGCACGAACCTCGGTCAGCCCGCCAGCGCGGCTCCGAGCCCTGCTGCGGGGGCTGAGGAAGCTGCCCTGCCGTGGGGGGAGGAGACGTATGGACCATGTGCAACACTTCAACAACAAAATAACATTGTAAACGTTAAAGAAGAAAGGAGCTGCCCACTTCTAACGAAGCGGCCCCCGGACGTCTCGAGGTGCCGAGCCCAACTAGCGCCTCTCCTGACGAAGTCACGTGGGGAGCATTTCCCTACAGGGTCGTTTGGGGCTGAGCCGGGCCGACGATGCTCAATGGCCCTTCGGGGGTTTCCACACGGAACTTGCCCTCCTCCCGGCTCTGACCTCCCGGGGTCACCCCGGCCTCCCTCCCTGGGGTGAGCGCCTCTCGCTGCTGCTGTCCCCTTCTGTCTCGAGAAGCCGATGCGGTTGCTTTCATTTAAAACTGACCAACGTCGCAGACACAGAAGTCGGAGGCAGAGGCGTGTGACCAACAGGGACACGCGTCCCAGGGCGGGGCTGTGGCTCTGGCCTCCGTGTCCCCGGAGCCCAGCGTCCGTGCTGGGGTCCCGGCGGAGCACAGAGGCCAGGCCAGGCCAGGCGGTGGGGCCCTGGGGGGGTGTAAACCGGACTAATCCTGTAACGAGCCGCCACCGCGTGTCACCCAGGAAGCGTTTACCGCGGCTACGACTGCCAGCGGGATAACGGAGAGACACATTAACACGTCAGCCGGAGGTATAAATCGTTATTCTATTTCCTTTTACTGCAAAGTGATGAACTAATGGCCACTTGCCGCGGACAGGTGGCCGGTCCAGGGAGACCTGTGTTGTTTCCAAGATGCGGGACCTGGGCTAAAGCCCCGCTTGTCACCGTCCCGCCTGTTACGTGTGCACCTGCGCGCACGGCGTCACGGACACCACCGCCCTCACCCTTTCAGCAGCGAGCCCCCCGCCGAGGTCGCCTTGACCCTGCCCGGCCGCAGCGCTGGGCCAGCTTCCCGGGCCGTCCCCGCACAGGTTCAGGCTGCGGCCTCTCCCTGTCACTCACTCGGAGCAACGATTCTGAGAGAAATGAGCGGGGCAGGGCCGCACCGGCCTCGTCTCCGGGACTCCGCTCTGAGCGGGAGGTGGCACCGGAGGCGGCACGTGGAAAAACGCGAGGTGCTGGGTGTGGCCACGCCGCCCCATCGGTCAGGAAGACGCTCTTTCCAAACACCATTTACCGACCCTATGGACTGGGCATGGCGCCGTGCGCAAGGCTTCGTAAGGGTCCGGGAAAGCAGGGTGCAGCCCTGGAGAGGCCCCACGGCCCAGGGCAAGGCCAGGCTCGGCACGCTCTGCAATGCCACGCGTGCGCCGAGAGGCAAATCTGCCTGTTGGCAGAAATGACGGGATGGAAGTTCGCGTCCAGCCCATCAGAGTCCCTGCCAGAGGGCCCGCAAGTGTGGGTACCCACGCCCCCACATCGCATCTCTCTCTTCCACGGGTGACAGGTCCTGCCCAGTAAACAGATGAACAAACCACAGGAATGCTCCCATCGCTGCCTCACCTTCAGACACACTGACCCCACGTGCCTCGGGCCACGTGTCCAGTCTCACCCCGTGGCAGTGGCGGGGCCTCCGAGGACGAGCCTCCGGCGAGGCCGCCAGCAGAGGCACGCAGCGGCGAGGCCAGGGAGAGAGGAGCGGGCGCCGAGCGGTGCCTGCCGGAGCCGGCTCCACAGGCCTGAACCCGAGCATCTCCAGGAAGGCAGGTCATTCACGGGGCTTCCTGCCCTCCCCCTGCCGCTCGGCCTCCCACTGGGGCTCGGACCCGGGACGCTCCAGGCACGGGCGCTGCTCAGCACTCTCCTCCGGCAAACGCACTCGCCGATTACAAAGCCGAGGCGTCCGCCCACCTGGAGGGCTCGCCCCGATCCACAGCGCAGCACGGCCGCCGTCCAGGGTGACAGTGACTGCAGCCACCACCTCATCCACCTGTACATCCAGCTCCTGTCCGTCTGACAGCCATGGCCGCCGTCCAGGGTGACAGTGACTGCAGCCACACCTCGCCCACCTGTACATCCAGCTCCTGTCCGTCTGACAGCAAACCCTGCCGAGAAGCCCAGGACACCCGCTCCGGCCAAAGGAACCTCCCGGCGGACAGAAAACAGGCTCACAGGCTGGCCTCTGCATGTCCCCCACGCCAGGCCGTTGGATCACCGCACAACCAAGTCCCAGCACCGTCCCCTTCCTGGCTCAGAGCCCCAGCCTGGAGAGCGGCGGTCCAGAGGGACACGACAGCCCGTCACACGCCGCTCTCCGGGGCGTGCACTGGCTCCCCGCCGCCGCCTCCTAGTGAACGAGCGCGGCACAGGGTCCACGGCAGGCGGCGAGGTGCGGGGAGAAGGCAGGCCTGGAGTTCCACGGGGTTCCCCTGGCCCCCCTCAGCCGCTGCTAACGCGGATGACCGGCTCTCACTGACGAGGAACACAGCGTCGGCGTCCCCTGGGGGGATGAGAAGTGGAAGCAGCCCATCACCTGCGCCCGGAGAGCAGCTGATTTCCTGTGACCTCAGCACCCAGGGCTGGTGGGGGCGGACCCCCGGCAGGGTCTCCCCTGTGTGTGGAGAACCCCTACGCTTCCTGCCCAGTCACCCCAGAAGCTGAAGCAGGAAAACCAGCCTGTCCCCGAGGCTGGGCGTGGTCGTCAGAGAAAGGACCTAAGGCGGTGGTTCTCAACCTCCCTAATGCCGCGGCCCTTTAATACCGCTCCTCACGGTGTGGTGACCCCCAACCATAAAATCATTGTCGTTCTACTTCATAACTGTAATTATGCGACCCACAGGTTGAGAACCGCTAGCAGGGTCGCCTAAGACCATCGGAAAACACAGGTATTTACATGACGATTCATAACAGTCGCAAAATTACAGTTATGAAGTAGCAGCGAAAATAATTTTATGGCTGGCGGTCACCACCACATGAGGAACGGTATTAAAGGGTCGCGGCATTAGGAAGGTTGAGAACCACTGGTCTAAGGGGAACCGTGTCCATCGGAGAGAAAATGTAGGGGCTGTGCGGTACTCTGACCCTGCGTTATTTTTTTGTATTTTTTTTATTGATGTCAGAGAGGAAGAGAGAGGAAGAGAGATAGAAACATCAATGATGAGAGAGAACCGTGGATCAGCTGCATCCTCCCCACTGGGGATGGAGCCCGCAACCCGGGCATGTGCCCGTGGCTAGAATCAAACTAGAACCCTTCAGTCCGCAGGCCGACGCTCTGCCCACTGAGCCACACCAGCCAGGGCAGCCCCGGCTACTCTTTAAAGACACCTGCTGCGAGGCTGGCTGAGTGGCGGGCGTCTCGGGGGGAGGGCAGTGCTCCACAAAGGGTCTCGGAGCAGAGCCCACAGCCCTCTGAGCTGAGCGGGGGGCGCCAGGCGTCCTCACTCAGACAGGCTCCTGCTCGGGGTCGGGGCCGAGGAGTGAACAGCAGCCTCTCCAGGGCCGCCTCTCACAGGGACACTCCAGGAAGCCACGCCCACGAGGACGACTCCCAGCCCACGCCCAGGGCCGGCGAAGCCGCACCCTCACACCAGGGCCCCCCTACCCCCCACCCCCCCCCACCCCCCACCCCCGCTGCCGGTAAGCCAGGCATGCAGGCGCCAGTGAAGTCAGAGAGCGCCACCCAATTCCCGGCCCCTCTACAAGGGCAGCCTGGACTCATCTCTGTCCATAGGGGGCAGGCAGGGCACCCCGAGTGAGCAGCCCCTGCCCCACCTGCATCCAGCCCCTCAGGGACAGCTCACTGTGCAAACGTCTCACACACACACACACACACACACGTGTGCACACGCGGAGGGGACTTCTCTGGAGCTAAAGAACTTGAACAAAACCCGATTTTCTGTATTCTGACCGTCAAGGCAACAAAAGGACGTGGAGGCCTGGTTCCCGGGGCACCAGCGGCCTCTGCTGCTCGCCGAGGGCACAGCACCGAGAGCCGCCGTCCCGGGGCCATTGCCACTCCCATTCCCACTGCCACTGCCATTGCCACTCCCACTCCCACTCCCACTCCCATTCCCACTGCCATTGCCACTGCCATTGCCATTCCCACTCCCACTGCCATTCCCACTGCCATTCCCACTCCCACTCCCATTCCCACTCCCACTCCCACTCCCATTGCCACTCCCACTCCCATTGCCATTGCCATTGCCATTGCCGTCCCGCGGCTGGGCATCGCCTCCGACCCCACGCTTCCCCGGCGTGTCCTCCTCAGCAGCTCCAAGACCAAGGTGCGGATTCCCCAGAAGCTCCCAGGACTAAGGTCCTCGCTAACCCACGGCCCGCCCCACGCCCAGCTCCGTGGAGTAAACGGGATGAAAACGGCGCAGGCGGGGCTGGAGCCCACGCTGCTCCCAGACTCGGAACCGGAGCCGCGTCTCGGTTTTCCTAACTCGGACTTGAGCCGCGAGCTGAAGCAGTGACATCTGAAGCGTCGCTCAACGTGAGTGACAACAGAAGCCCACCCCAGCACGAACGCTGAGCCCTGGGCAGTGCGGAGGGCGGGGCGTCACTCGGACAGCGCCCTGAGTCCGCACGGTCCCCGCAGCGCAGCGCATCAGGGTGGGCGGCCTGGCCGCCATGAGCGCCACCGACGGGGACAGTCCCAGCCCCTCCAAGGGGAGGACAGCGGGGGACTCATCCCTGTGCTCGCCCCAGAGCAGGGTCCCACCCCGCGACCCTGGGCGACCTCCTCCACGTGGACACGGGGTAGAGGCCACAGGACAGTCAGCACAGACCGCGCAGCCAGCTCACAGGTCCACCTGCTGCACACACGCACACACGCACGGCCCCGTGACCTGCTGGGTTCCTCTTTGAGGGAACAGAATACCCCGCGTACTGGGGGACGAGACCCCACGCACCCGCCCGCCCACTGCTCCGGCCCGCGCAGCGCTCTCACCATTTAGGGCGCTTGGCCTCCACGCAGACTTTGTTTGGAAACGGCGCCGCCCGCAGACCATGCTGCGAGCTGGGGCTGCGGCTCACAGGCCCTCCCAGGGTCCCCAGGTCCGGTGTACCCTGCCCGCCCTGGGCCCCAACACCTGCTGCCCGCCGTCACACCCACCTCATTCAAGACGATCCTGGGCGGCTGCCTGGGGAGCGGCTCCACGGGCCGTGCTGTGCTCCTCCACGTCCTCCCGAAGAAGTGGCGGTAGGTGACGTCGAAGAGAGACACGCGGAGATGGCACCCCAGCTCCGACAGCACCTCCAGCGCGCCCTGTGAGACAGGGTGGGCCCTGAGGGTTCCCAGCGGCCCGAGCCTCCCACGGGTGCTGACGCCCATCCCGGTAAACCAGCCGGGCAGCGTCCATCCGGGTTTGGGCACCAATTTCCTGCCCAGGAACTACCCCCAGAGCACGAAGCCCGGGCACAGCACCGCCTGGAGACCCCCCACAGAGACACAGAGGCGGGGCGCGGAGACAGGTGCATCTGACACCAGGCGGAGCCGGGAGAAGCCCCGGGACATGACGAGACCCCGGTCGGCCACACCTGAAGCTTAGAGTAACCAAGGGTGTGTCTGCGGTGGGAGCAGGAAGCCGCCTCCAGCTGAGGCTATGTGGGCGGGTACCGCCCAGGGAACCCTCCTGGTCTAACCACAAACTCAATCCTCCACTGGCCAGGCGTATCCTGGGGGGTATCAGCAAAGGAGAAGCTAATCTTTGAGGACTGAGATGTCACAGCCACAAATACAGACAAAGCAGCCAGAGACGACAAAGACAGGCCCTTTGCCCGGCCGGGGCTCAGCGGTTGAGCGTTAACGTATGAACCAGGAGGTCATGGTTCGATTCCCGGTCAGGGCACATGCCTGGGTTTCGGGCTCAATCCCCAGTAGGGGGCGTGCGGGAGGCAGCTGATCCATGATTCTCTCTCACCATTGATGTTTCTATCTTTCTCTTCCTCTCTGAAATCAATAAAAATATACTGTTAAAAAAGAAAGGACCCAGGGAACCAGGTTGCCTGGTTAAGAACGGCTCCGCTGTGGGCAGAAGCAGCCTTTTCCCCAGGGTCAAAAGTGCTGACCGAGTCGCTGAATCACGGATTCTCTTTGCTGATGGGCACTTTGTCTCCCCATATTGCCAAGGCCCAAGGTAATGGGCACAGCGGTGAGACGCAAATAAATAAGTGGGAATCAATAGCCTCCCAGCTGAGGCAGTAACAGCGTGTTTGACAACAGACAGCAGATTTCTTTACCTGCTTAAGCAGAGGCCCATCGAGCCACTTGAGGACGCACCGGAACGCCGTGGACTCCTTTACGGGCTGGCGGGCTCTGTGTGGGTGGGGAGGCACCAGCACGTTCTGGTCAAAAACCTGGTGCCAGTCACGCATCCTGCCGGCCGGCGGGTCACTGCACCTCTGGGGTCACCTGCACCATCCGAGTCCAAAGAAATAAGAGCTGTAAGGACCATGGCGCTCACAGATCTGAAAGCTTCCTGCCGCCCGCTGTATCCGAGGACCCAGCATCCCCTAACCCGCCTC
Source organism: Cnephaeus nilssonii (assembly GCF_951640355.1). NCBI lineage: Eukaryota > Metazoa > Chordata > Mammalia > Chiroptera > Vespertilionidae > Cnephaeus > Cnephaeus nilssonii. Next base: position 100,849,084 of record NC_137078.1, on the reverse strand, counting down.
TGCAACCCCACCCTCCACACCCAGGGCGAGGGCCGGCGACTGGCACCCGCGCCGCCTTCCCCTGGCCAGCGTGCCCGTCTCGCTCCAGAGAACCGCTCTGCCACCCACTCGGGAGCCAGTCAGAGCAGGACTCCGGGCCTCGGAGGCGGGTCCGGGGACGGACACGCAGGGCCTCGGAGGTGGTCCCGGGACGGACACGCAGGGCCTCGGAGGTGGTCCCGGGACGGACACGCAGGGCCTCGGAGGTGGTCCGGGGACGGACACGCAGGGCCTCGGAGGCGGGTCCGGGGACGGACACGCAGGGCCTCGGAGGCTCAGGGACGGACACGCAGGGCCTCGGAGGTGGCCCGGGGACGGACACGCAGGGCCTCGGAGGTGGTCCGGGGACGGACACGCAGGGCCTCGGAGGCGGGTCCGGGGACGGACACGCAGGGCCTCGGAGGCGGGTCCAGGGACGGACACGCAGGGCCTCGGAGGCGGGTCCGGGGACGGACACGCAGGGCCTCGGAGGCGGGTCCGGGGACGGACACGCAGGGCCTCGGAGGCGGGTCCGGGGACGGACACGCAGGGCCTCGGAGGCGGGTCCGGGGACGGACACGCAGGGCCTCGGAGGCGGGTCCGGGGACGGACACGCAGGGCCTCGGAGGCGGGTCCGGGGACGGACACGCAGGGCCTCGGAGGCGGGCCCGGGGACGGACACGCAGGGCCTCGGAGGCGGGTCCGGGGACGGACACGCAGGGCCTCGGAGGTGGTCCGGGGACGGACACGCAGGGCCTCAGAGGTGGTCCGGGGACGGACACGCAGGGCCTCAGAGGCTCAGGGACGGACACGCAGGGCCTCGGAGGCTGGTCCGGGGACGGACACGCAGGGCCTCAGAGGCTCAGGGACGGACACGCAGGGCCTCGGAGGTGGTCCGGGGACGGACACGCAGGGCCTCGGAGGCGGGTCCGGGGACGGACACGCAGGGCCTCGGAGGTGGTCCGGGGACGGACACGCAGGGCCTCAGAGGTGGCCCGGGGACGGACACGCAGGGCCTCGGAGGCGGGCCCGGGGACGGACACGCAGGGCCTCGGAGGCGGGCCCGGGGACGGACACGCAGGGCCTCGGAGGCGGGTCCGGGGACGGACACGCAGGGCCTCGGAGGCGGGTCCGGGGACGGACACGCAGGGCCTCGGAGGCGGGTCCGGGGACGGACACGCAGGGCCTCGGAGGTGGTCCGGGGACGGACACGCAGGGCCTCGGAGGTGGTCCGGGGACGGACACGCAGGGCCTCGGAGGTGGTCCGGGGATGGACACGCAGGGCCTCGGAGGTGGTCCGGGGACAGACACGCAGGGCCTCAGAGGTGGTCCGGGGATGGACACGCAGGGCCTCAGAGGCTCAGGGACGGACACGCAGGGCCTCGGAGGCTGGTCCGGGGACGGACACGCAGGGCCTCAGAGGCTCAGGGACGGACACGCAGGGCCTCGGAGGCGGGTCCGGGGACGGACACGCAGGGCCTCGAAGGCGGGTCCGGGGACGGACACGCAGGGCCTCGGAGGCGGGTCCGGGGACGGACACGCAGGGCCTCGGAGGCGGGTCCGGGGACGGGCACGCAGGGCCTCGGAGGCGGGTCCGGGGACGGACACGCAGGGCCTCGGAGGCGGGTCCGGGGACGGACACGCAGGGCCTCGGAGGCGGGTCCGGGGACGGACACGCAGGGCCTCGGAGGCGGGTCCGGGGACGGACACGCAGGGCCTCGGAGGCGGGTCCGGGGACGGACACGCAGGGCCTCGGAGGTGGTCCGGGGACGGACACGCAGGGCCTCGGAGGCGGGTCCGGGGACGGACACGCAGGGCCTCGGAGGTGGTCCAGGGACGGACACGCAGGGCCTTGGAGGTGGTCCGGGGACGGACACGCAGGGCCTCGGAGGTGGTCCGGGGACGGACACGCAGGGCCTCGGAGGCTCAGGGACGGACACGCAGGGCCTCGGAGGTGGTCCGGGGACGGACACGCAGGGCCTCGGAGGTGGTCCAGGGACGGACACGCAGGGCCTCGGAGGTGGTCCGGGGACGGACACGCAGGGCCTCGGAGGCTCAGGGACGGACACGCAGGGCCTCGGAGGTGGTCCGGGGACGGACACGCAGGGCCTCGGAGGTGGTCCGGGGACGGACACGCAGGGCCTCGGAGGTGGTCCAGGGACGGACACGCAGGGCCTCGGAGGTGGTCCGGGGACGGACACGCAGGGCCTTGGAGGTGGTCCAGGGACGGACACGCAGGGCCTTGGAGGTGGTCCAGGGACGGACACGCAGGGCCTCGGAGGCGGGCCCGGGGACGGACACGCAGGGCCTCGGAGGTGGTCCGGGGACGGACACGCAGGGCCTCGGAGGCGGGCCCGGGGACGGACACGCAGGGCCTCGGAGGTGGTCCGGGGACGGACACACAGGGCTGCTCTAAGCAGCGGCGGAGGCCGAGTGCGCACAGGGCCCAGGCCTCAGGGACCGGGCCTTCTCCGCCGGGACTGAGGAGCATGACCCACTCAGGGCCCCAAGACGCACATCTCAGAGCTCCTGCCGGGTCTGCTGGGTGAGCCCTTCCTGCAGCCCCGGAGCGGAGGCCCCCCCGGAGCTCCGGCCAGTGCGGGAGCCCCACCTGCACACACACAAGCAGGCGGAGCAGAAAGCGGGCAGGGCCGGCGGGGCCGACGCAGCGGCGGGACCCAGACCCCAGGCGGCGCGGCACGGGCCGTCTCTCTCGCGGCTGACGCCAGCGGGGGCAGGTGTGAGTGCCGCCTGGCTCACCCAGGATGTCCGTGCCCCCCGCCAGGCAGGGCTCTCCCCTTCCCGAGTCCTTCCAGCGGACAGGGAACCGTACGCTCTTGGCTGTGACAGGGCCGGACTCTGCACTACATGGCGTTTGGGAAAGGCCGCGGGCTGGTCTCCGAGCCTGCAGCTCCGTACATGTGCTCCCCAAACCCCGGGCTCCCCAGGCCAGTCTGGGGCTCCGCAGGTGAAGTCTGCCTTCTTCGCTGTACTGGCATGTTCGCTGATGGAGCGAGGCCATGTGGGCGCTGCGGACTCAGCCCGCCCGCGGCCAGGGGAGCACGCCCTGCTCCTCCCCACGCCCAGCAGTGACGGCCTTCACTCAGGGGGGTCCTTGGCGACCCTGGGAAAGGACACGTTTCCCCCCTCGGCCCGGAGCACGTGCACTTCCAGCATTCTGGGCTGAGAGGGGAAATATGAACCAAAACGGCCAAAATGAGGGCGGAGGTCACCCGGCCCTGAGCCCTGCTCTGAGGATTCAGGCTGCGAGCTGGACCGGCGCTTTGCTCACGCGGCAACACGTGACTGAGAGGAGCTGCTGAGAAACGAAACACGCTTATTCAGACCTGCACTAGGCAGGCACCTCGCCAACGTGAACGCGACGAGCCTGTGGCTGCGAGGAAGGCTCAGGATCAAAATCCAGTTCCAGGCAAAGCAGAAGCGGGCACGCGTGTGTCCTGCTCCGTGAGCCTGGCGGCTCCGTGCCCTCGGACTTCTCGCAGGAGGTGGGTCGTGCCGCAGCGAAAGCGATCCTTTGAAATCGCGTGGTTAGATGGGCCCGTGTTTGGAAGAACCGCATAATCAGAGCCTGTTCTTCCCGGGGGAGCATGCGGGACGACAGCAACTCCTGCAGGAGGAGCGGCCGCCCAGCCTGCGGGACGGACCGGGGACTCCAGTGTCGCCGGATGAGCAGCTCGCTGGCAGCTGCAGACTGAACGCTGCGTCCGTCACTCGCAGATGTGACGCCGTTCAGGACCGGGGGAGGGAGGTCATCCTGGACTAGCCAGGTGGGCCTCCCACGGTCAGAAGGGTCCTTCCTAACAAGAGAGGCCGCGGGGCTCCGAGCAAAGGCGGGTGACAAGGACGCAGGGACAGATGTGGAGGGGCCTCTAGCAGCTGGAGAAGGCGAGGAAACGGGACCAGCCGGCCACCCCTGGCTGTAGCCCAGGGGGACGGACCTTGGACGCCTGGCCGCCGGAACGGGGAGAGAAGGAGTGTGTGCGGCGTGAAGCCACCATCGGTGGTGACGTGTTACAGACGCCACGGAACTCGTAGGCGTCCGCACCCTGCGAGCAGAGGAGGCCTGGCCAGTGCCCGGTGGGAGCGCCAGCTGCCAGGAGGGCTCCAGGCGGCTCCGGGGTCCAGCCCTAAGCCCACGCGGCCCCTGTGCACGCCTGGGTCACGGTACCTGCCACTTGCCCTGGTCTCGCCTGCTCACCAGCCAGCTGCTCACAGAGGGAGCCTGCATGCCTGTGTCCTTGAGACCGGCCACCATCGGAACTCAATAAACAGTCACAAAAGCAAATGGAAGTTTCCACAAAGTTGACTCCCAAGCATTCTTTTTTTTCCCCCAGAGAAATGTTGTTTTCCTGTCGACTTTTCTCATGAAATTGGGGTGCTTATTCATGTAAAGCGAGTGCCCTAACGCACCGATGGGGCGTGTGGACAGAGGCATGGCCCCCGCTGTGCCAGCAGGACACACGCTGGGAAGGAGGCACCCGTCAGAAAGGGACAGCCACCCAGAATCCAACACTGCGCGGGCAGGTGGAGGCGGGCAGCAAGGTCTGCGTGGGCGATGGAGGGAGAGCTGACCACAGAGACCCCGGCTCCTGGGGGCAGGAGCCCAGGCAGCTGCAGGGGCTGTGACACCCAGACTCTTCCCTTCCTCCGGACCCCACCGAACAGCTGCCACCCCGCCCGCCCTCCTCCCACCTCCACTCGGCCCTCCCTCCTCCCACCTCCCCGCCCTCCTCCCACCTCCACTCGGCCCTCCCTCCTCCCACCTCCCCGCCCTCCTCTCCACCTCCACCCAGCCCTTCCTCTCAGACATCATGCCTCTCACCCTCTCCACACACACACACACACACAGACACAGACACACACACACACCCCTGGGTAATTCCTCCTTGTCCTTCAGGGGCCAGACCAAATGCCACCTCCCCAGGATGAGCACCCCACCCCCCAGGGCTCCCACTATGGGATCCCCACCGGAGTCACCACTCTGCGCAGTACCCGTTGTCCTGCGAGGCTGAGCTCCGTGAGGTCAGGACTAGGGGCTCGGTGGGAATCCCGTTGATGATGGAGTAAACCCTCACGTGCCTGGAGGAGTGGGGGTGCTGCAGAGGGCGGGCAGCGGGCCTTGGGGGCCAGATGAACAATAATGAGAAAAAGGAGGGTCCCCTGCTTTTCCACGAAAGGGGCCCCATGGGCTGGGGGGACACAGAGAAAACAGCCGCTTTCATGAGCCCCGCCATGAGCCGGCACTCACACTCCACATGTGCCGAGAGGAGCACCGCCCGCACCCCCTCCCAGTGAGGCCACTCCACGTCACACCGCCGCGCGGCTGACTGCACAGCCACGTACCCAGGCCTGCCCCGCCGTCCCGCCGAGGCCAGGAGAGGCAGGGGGACAGGAGGCCCCAGGGGTGGAGGTCAAGAGCACTGGCCAGGGACCAGGCTGACCCTCTGCCTCTCAGACTCCTGGGAAGTCCTTGGCCCTCCGTGTCTGCTTCCCGCCTACACAGGGAGGGGCTGCGAAGCTGCCGGGAGGTCTGTGCTGCGGCAGCCTATTCAGCACGTGTCTACCGACACCTGTCGTCCCGGCACACACGTGTGAAGACCAATGCCCTGACTCCAAGAATCTAAAGGTCCAGGGAGGCCCGGCCGGCGGGGCTCAGTGGTTGAGTGTCGAGGTCACGGTTCGATTCCCAGTCAGGGCACAGGCCCGGGTTGCGGGCTCCATCCCCAGTAGGGGGCATGCAGGTGGCAACCGATCCATGATTCTCTCTCATCATGGATGTTTCTATCTCTCTCTCCCTCTCCCTTCCTCTCTGAAATCAATAAAAATATATTTAAAAAATAAAGAGTAAAGATCCAGAGAGAATGGCAAGGGTTGAGGGAGCAGCACAGATGACAGCTAATCCAGCCTCCTTTCTGGGGGGCTGAAAGCAGGGCAGGGGGGAGAGGAGAGGACCCAGGAGCTGAAGAGGTCGGCTGGGCCAAAGTCCACGGAACGGGAGGGCGGAGCCCTGAGGAGCTGCCCAGGCCCAGGGGCGCTGCCTTCCCAGAAATAACAAGATCTAGAATAACTGAGACCGAAAGCTTTGGAGGACTTGGGGGAGGGGGGGTGGTAAGTGGAGATCTAATTAAGCGCCGCCTGGAATTCCCTCGTTCAGGACATGTCCTTCGAGTACCTACCACGTGGCAGGCCCTGGAGAAACGGCGCTGACCACCCCAGACAGGCTCCCCACCCTCATGCACGTGCATCTGGAGGGAGGAAGACAGGACACAAGTTAGCGGGAACAGAGACGTGGCTGGGACCTATGGCGACCACAGGAAGGAGTGGAGGGTGCCGTGAGCTGACAGACACCTGGAGCTACAGCCACCTCCTTCCCTAACCAGCAAGCTGAGGCCGGACCTCCTCACACCTTCCACCAGAACCAGACATTGCAACACAGAGGGAGGGGGTCTGGGCACTAGGCGTCTATGGAGACCGGCACTAAAGGCATGTGCGTTGGGTGGGGTCCTTGCATCTGAAGGAGGAGCAGGCAGCAGAGCCAGCATGCCGGCCGCCGAAAGGGGCCAGGTGGTGAGCTCGGAGCCGGCCAGGAGGTCAGCTGGCTGGACAGCGGAGGGTGAAGGCAAGCGCCATGCCAGGGGCACTGGACACAGGCAGCGCCGTGGCCTTCTGCGAGGACGAGGGAGTCTGGAGATGTCCATGGCAGGTGGTCCCCACAGCGGACGGGCACCCACTGGGAATGGCCACCCACAGGAGACGGGCACCCAGCCCAGGGGAAATGCACCCAGCAGTAGTCCCCCACGGGCCTCCGGTACCGGAAGGCCGCTGGGGACGCCGAATCGGGGAAAACCAACGCCCGCCAAGATCTCAGCAAAAGACCAGACTGTCGGTACCGCGCTCCCCTACAGCTGGGGACTGCAGTGGGACTCAGGGTCAAGGGGCAGAGGGCAGAGGGCAGAGGGTGAACCCCAAGGAGTCTAGGATACCCAAGCAACCAGCAGCCCGGGCCGAACCAAGTGTCACGGCGGAGGGGTGACATGCAACTGACGCGGGCACAGCCCTGCGCCCCGCCCGGCCGCCGCGCCCCGCAGGCACCGGGCCCCCGCGGAGAGACATACCGAGCACCCCCAAGCCCAAACCCTAGACCCCCGGCCCGCTCAGCGGCCCAGTGGGTCGAGACCCTGTCCAGCCTCCCCCGCAGCGCCAGCCAACATGGTTCCGACCGTCGCTGCCGCGTTACCTAGGAGACCGGTCCGCCGCGCCCACGCCCACCCAGGAGTGACGAGGCCCACGCTCTCGAGGAAGAGATCCGCTACGGACCCGGAGGCCCCGCCGCCAGCCGGTGCCGAGCGGAGCCGCAGGCCTCGCGGGCCCAGAACCGGCCAAAGGACGCCCAGGCCGCTGCCGCTGCGGGAGGAGCCGCGCGCTCTGGCCGAGAACCCGCCCCGTGTCACCGTCATCGGCCAATCAGAGCCCAAGTCGAGAGGCTCTGCTCCGCCAGCCCCAGCCAATCGGCGCGGTGGCGGGTCCGTCCTGATTTGCATGCTTGGCTATTCCTCAGCCAATGGGAATGTGACTGGCGTGAATTCCGGCCAATGACAAGCCGTCAGAGGCGTGGCCCCGGGTGTCCCACGAGGTGAAGATGCTGCGGGCGGAACCTGGCCGGGAGAGCGGGATTCGGGGGCGCTAAAGTCGCCGGGCCGGGCGGGAAGGAAGATCCGGAGCGGGGAGAGGATCCGGAGCTGGAGCCCCAGGTGAGTGCAGGGGGCGACCCGGGCGGGACGCGCCGTCCACGGCCGCGCACCGGGAGAGCAGCGGCGGCCCCCGCGAGGCCTGCGGCGATTCTCCGTCTCCTCTTCCCTCGCGCGTCCCCGCGCCCGCCTCCACCCTCACCTCCTCGCCAGCCGGCTGGCTCTCTCTCCATCTTCTCTCTGCCCCATCATCTCCCTTCCCCCTCCAGCCCTCCCTGGCCGCCCTGTCTGCCATCCCGCCCAACCCTTCAGCTCCCGTCCCAGACCCCTGCCCCAAACTTCATCCTCCCCAGGTCCTGGAGCCCCTCTGCCCTGTCTTGGTCTCCTCCACTTTTCACAGCCTCACCCCCACCCAGGCCCCCAGCCCCCCTTCCCATCCCATCCCATCCCCAGGCCTCTGCGCAGCCCGTCGGAGCGCTCCCGGCGCCAGTCCTCCCATCCCTCCAACCTTTTTGCTCCTGAAGGCTCACCCTGCCCTCCCTCCTGGTCCCATATCCCCATCCTCCACCCATTCTGCTCCCAGGCTCTCCTGGGCGCTCTCTCCTCCTTGCCCCACTCCCCGGGACCTTGGCACTTTCCTCCTGCACCCCTCACCCCCTCGCTGTGCCCCTAGGGCATCTTCAGATTCGTTTCTCTTCCCACCTCCCTACCTGCTGCCGCTCCGGAAGGACGCGTGGACCGGGGCACTGCACCGCTGCTGCGTGCTGTACTGCGGTAGCGGCAGCTGTGTACCTGCCCACCTCCCCCCCCCCCCCCGCCCCCACCCAGGCGCACCCAGCGCCGCTCCTGACTTTTGTACTCGAGGCTCCTGTGGGGGCTACACTTTGCCTGGAGCATCCTGGGAGGGGGGGGCTCTAGGTGGAAAGTCCCTCAGCACCCTTCCCTGCCTTCCTCCCTGGCCACCATCTCCCTCCCCACCCCCACTTTCCTGCTCAGCCTCGTTTTGTGATTCAGCATTTTCGGGGTTGGTAACTTTGCTTCCTGCCATGATGGGGACCAGGCTGTGGGGCTGAGGGCCGGGGGTCTCGATCCTGCGGGTAGCGGGGGCCACCTTGGGGAGCAGACCCGCTGCCTGGGTGCAGAGCGGGGACCTGCCCGTGGGCTGGCTCTCCTGCGCCCGTTCATTTGTTGCCCCGTGTTGAACCACATCCGGAGCGGGGGAGATGACATAAGTAATAGCTCTTGGGGGGAATGGGCTATTAGCATTTATGGAAACTAATACATCACATCCCAGGATCGGGAACACTGAGTTCGGGCCACAGCTGTCCCGCTGTCTGTCATGTCAGGATTTCTTCCTCTGCCACTTCTCCTCCCCCTCAAAAAACGCCAGCCCCCTTGCAATGCCCAGAGCAAGCGCCCGCTCTGCTAGGGAAGTGGAGTTGAGGCCCCAAGTTGCAGGGTTTGGGGACCTGCCTGTGGGGAGTCCCATCTGCCCTCGGGATTGTCCCCTGGCAAACGCGTCCACCTGCAGAGCCCAGGCTGGTGGCAGTTCCTGGGGTCCTGCCCCTGTGCCCTCGAAGTGGGGGGCCAGAGGGCATTGGCTCCCCAGGTCATGTCCATAGAGACTCCGGGTGCTCTCCGGGTCCACACCGGCCTCGGTGGCCCGGAGGGTGTCTGGGCTAGAGCACACTCCTGCCTCGGCCCAGCCTGCTGGCGGCTCCCTGCAGGACCCCGAGGTCCAGGCCTGTGTCTCTGCTCTGCCAGTCCGCAGGCCTGCGGGCACTGCCCGGCGCCTGGGGGCTGAGCCAGGCCTGGAGCGGGTGGGACCTGAAAAGTGTGGAACCTGCTCTCACGCTCAAAGCCCTCCTGAGTTTGGACGGGGGCCTGGGTGGGAAGAGGCCGGCGCACACGGGATCGGACACTGGAGGGGGCACGATGGGACTCCATGTCGGGCCTGGCGAGGGTCAGAGGGCAGCGAGCTCTGGGCAGGGCAGCCCGAGAGGCTTCAGGCCCTGGGGCTCTGTCTCTCCTTTCAAGGATCTTCTCCACCCCAGGTGACTGCAGAGGAAGTGAGAGGCACGAGCCCGATTGGCAGGTTCCGGGCGGGGGAGGGGGCCTCCGCCAGCTGGTGCAGGAGGCTCCCGCTGTGAGAGCCCCGGGAACCGGCTTGTCTGTGGGACTCGGACGGGAGGCAGCGCGGCTTCATCCCTGACTGAATTCGCAGCGACCTTCACCTTCACGTCACCAAACGTCCCGGAGCCAGAGCCGTATCCTGGGGTCCCTGAACAATGGGTCAGAACAGGGTCAACTTCAGGTATATGCGGGGAGGACCGTCCCTGAGGGTGTCCAGGGCCAGGGACCCCACCCCTCTCTCCGTCCCCCTTCCCAGCAGCTGGGGCTCTTCATAGAATTTATGAGGAGGGAGCACAGCAGGAACAGAATCAGAGGGGTCAGCAGACGCCCTGAGGCAGTGACTCCTTCACGTTCAGCGGTGGCCTGAACTGGGTGTCCCTGATCCTCCTGGGACTTGATGTCTTAATTTCCATAAATGCTAATGGCCGTTTCCCCCAAGAGCTATTACTTCTGTCATCTCCTCCCTTCACGCGGGGCAGGGGCGGGGCCAGGCTAGGCCCCTCTCCTCCTGCCCGTGGGAGCCCGGTCACCTCTTGGGCTCTGCCCATCGGAGGGAGCCAGCCCCGTGGACGCAGACCTGGGCCACCCTTGGGGAGGGCCACTTTGGAGGTGTTGACGGCAGGTGTGGAGGAAGCCAGCACCCTGGGGTGTGCCCGAGTCACTGGGGGGCTGTTGGGAGCAGGAGGTGCTGCCAACCACAGAATCGTGGTGACGCCATCCTGCCTGGCCTGGCAGGTCCCCAGAATGAGGACACTGTGGTGCCCGATGTCAGAGAGGGCAGGGCCCGGCCACGGGGTGGGGCGAAGGGGAGGAGAGACGTGCGCTTCCCAGCTGGCTTCTTGTAAATAACCCTGCGGGGCGGGCTGGTTAGCCAGGATGGGGAAACCGAGGCACGGGGCGGTGGTGAGACCGAGCCGGCCTCCTGGCTCCTGAGGAAGCCTTGGTTCTGTTCCTGCTGCGCTCCCTCCTCATACATTCTTAGCTCCCCACGGACGGGAGGGTTCAATCCCCGCTCCCGGGGATGTGGAAACTGCCTTCCTCACGAATGGGAACCCCAGCACACTCAGCCCCCGCTCGCTGTGTACCCCCCTTTCCTTGGGGTGACTCTGAGGAGGCGTGGTCCTTGGCTCAGCCAGTTCAGGGGAGAAGCACGGAGCAGGGGTTCCCTAAGGGAGCACACCTGGGCCGTGGGGGGTGTCACCCACGTCCATCCGTTCACCCCGTCCCTGTGAGGGCAGCCCCCCGCTCTCCGTGAGGCCTGACCTTGGAGGTACCATCTCCCCGCCAGGTGGGCATGCGCAGGGCTGCATGTTCTCAGCCCTTTGCCACATCGGATGGGGCTCCCAGGGCCTGCCTCCTCTCGCTGCATGCCACGGGCTGCTCTGGCCCCACCCCAGCCTGAGGGTGCCCCGCACCGCACACCCCACTGCCCAACGCATCGCCCTGTGGGATGGGGCCTCCAGAGGCCACGCCGTGCTCTGCCCAATGGCCATGTGATTGACCCCAGAGAATCAGAGCTAACCCCTGTGCCGCCAGCGCAGCCAGGTTCCGTGAGCCTGAGGGGGTGGAGAGGGATTGAGAAAGACAGACAAGAGAAGAAGCTGGGTCTGGGAGGGACGCTGCTCTCTCTGATGGAGAGACAGCCCACGGCCTGAGTCTTTATTTTACAGCCAGATTCCCCAAGGCAAAGGAAGGGTGTGTTTATAACGTTCTCCCGGGTTTCGAACCGACTCAGTTACAGGCACCTGGTCAAGCTGTGTTTCCTTGCTGCGCCTCCCGCAGCCCGTGTCGCTCAGCCACGTGGGCCTCAGGTTCGGACCATAACCCGTCCGAACACTAGCCGCTCCCACAACCCCTCCCGGTCCCTGGCACCTGCCCCGGGAGCTTCCTCCCGCCAGGCAGCATCTTCCCTCGGCCCCTGCGCTCCGCACTCCTGACTGAGTCCCAGGCGTGTGGGGCGCAGGTGAACGGGCGCGGGGAAAGGGAAAGGCAGGCGCATGGGCCCTCGCTCAGCCTCAGGTCCGCGCCGCAGGCGCTGCAGGCGCTTCCCCACCGCGATCTGGAGCCCTGGCTGCTGCGCATTGAGATCCATCACCGACTCCCGGCGGGAGCCAGGCGCAGTCTCTCCTCAGAACCCCCCACCAGCTTCAAAGACGAAGCAGCTAACCGGTCCTGCCCAGGCCCGTTTCCCCAGCAAGCACCCCACATCCCGGGCCCCACCGGCCGGGATCCTGCTCACAGGGCCCTCTGTCACCGTTGTGGCCCCTGGTCCCCGGGGGAACCTGAGGGTCTGGCCCCCTCCCTCTCGGGGCCCTCTGTCTCTGGTGACCCCTGGTCCCCAGGGGGACCTGAGGGTCTGGCCCCCTCCCTCTCGGGGCCCTCTGTCACCGTTGTGGCCCCTGGTGTCCGGGGGAACCTGAGGGTCTGGTCTTCTCCCTCTCGGCCACTTGGCCCCCGTCTGCGTCCCCCTTTTTCTGGATCGGCGAAAGGAGATGACGTGGGTGGGAGCATCGGGACAGTCCCTGGCACAGACTCAGTAGACGTCACGTCTAGTCATAGACTGAGCCCCAACCATTGCCCTCCCTGGTGGCTCCCGGGACAGCTGGAATGGAGGGTCGCTGTGCACGCACGGGGTTGGTGGGAAGAAAAGTCGCTTAAAGGGTTAACGGGTCCCTTCGGGCATCCGCGCGTCTGTCCTGCAGGCAGTTTCCACGGCGTGATTCTGTTTCCCCCCTAAGAGGCCTTTCTGGGGACGCTGTGAAGTGTGGGGTCAGGCTCAGCCTTCCAGCTGCACTGATGGCTCAGCATCTAGTGTGACGGCAGAGGACGGGGGACACTGGGTGAGGGTGCCGAGGCTGCACTTTGAGAAACGCTCCCAGCTCTGTTTATGGGTGAACTTGCCCGCTCCCGCTCCTTAACGGAGCACAGGAGGAGGCGCTCTGATGGTGACGGCCCTGCTGAGGCCGCCGGCACCTTCCGTTCTCTGACTGACACGGAAGCCTGCGTGTGCCCTAAGGAATGACCCCTACGCCTTCGTCAGCGTGACTCTCACATCACTGTCTGCGGCGCGCGTGGTGAGGTGCTGTTAGCAGGTCCGTTCTCTCGGAACGAGGTTTGGTTGGGGTGCTGGCTGTCCCAGCCTGTCCCCTGTGGTGTGGACGAAGCAGAGCTGGGCCTGTGGCATCTCACCCTCCGCCCCCCATCACCCCCCTTGTACCCCATGGCATCTCCCCCTCCTCCTCTGTCCCCCCATCACCCCCCTTGTACCCGTGGCATCTCCCCCTCCCCCCGGAGCCTCTCCTGCTCTGTGGCTCCCCCCCACCCCAGGGATTGCCTTTCCCTCTCAGTGAGGAGGAGGTATTTTTAGTCACCCGGCCAGGAGGTGTTCAGGTGTCAGGGACAGGAGGCCTGGAGCCATCTCTGTCCGTTTGCTCCTCAAAGGACACACGACGCCCAAAATAGGAACTGCGATCCTAAGGAGCAATTGCCACCTCTCCCAGGGAGAGCAGTCCGCCCGGCGCACACGCTCCTGGAGGAGGGGGGTGGGGGCTCAGGGTGGGGGCGCACACGCTCCTGGAGGAGGGGGGCAGTGGGGTCAGGGCGGGGGGCGCACACGCTCCTGGAGAAGGGGGGCGGGGGTTCAGGGCGGGGGGCGCACACGCTCCTGGAGGAGGGGGGCGGGGGCTCAGGGCAGGGGGTGCACACGCTCCTGGAGGAGGGGGGCAGCGGTGCCGGTAGCTGCCTCCAGGACCCCCTTCATCCTGAAACACGGGTTTGGGAAAGGCCGCCCAGGCAGCTCCCGTGGCACGTGGACCCGCTGTCCTAACGAAAGGACCCGTTTAGGGGGACACGTCCGCCATCCTGGGCCCAATGTCGCCCGGAGGAGCCACGTGCTCCCCACCCTGCTGTGCGCCTGCCGGGCCTGGGGTGGATTCGCTCCTGCCTCGCTGACCTCTGCCCGCAGGGCCCCAGTCGGCGGGAGGAGACGTGGGGTCCAGTGCACGGAGGTGCTGCAGCACGAGGGGCAGGGCGGGCAGCGTCGGCCTGGAACCAGGGGGCGGGGGACTGCGTCAGGTCACGGGCAAGAAGGACAGGGTGGCCTTCTGGGTGCGGAGGGCTGCGGGTAAAGGTGCAGACACGGCGGAGGGGCTGGGGGAGAGACATTGGCTGAGGGAGGATCTGGGGCGCTGTGCGTCCTTAGAAGACGCCTCCTGCTCCACAGGAGCTGAGCTGGTCTCCGTGCCCGTGGGAGGAGGGGCGCTAACCCGGTCCCGAGAGGCCCCAGCCCGACAGTGAGCCGTGTTCCCTCGGGGCCCCTGAGCTGCTCCAGGTGCCGTGGTCACCACCACCCTGCACGCGCACACACAGACAGACACACAGATACACACACAGACACACACACAAAGACATGGATACACACTGACACAGATACACACACACAGAGACACACACAGATACAGACACACACACACAGATACACACATACACACACAGAGATACACACACACGCAGAGAGATACACACACAGACACACACACACACACACACACACACACACACAGCCTGTATGCCCCCTAGGCCCTCGCTCCTGCCTCACCCAGGGCTGGAAGGTTCTAGCAAAGCCCACTGGGGTGTCGCTGGGAGGGATGCAGAAGAGGGTCATTCCCCACTGCCCTGCAGCATGGTAACCATGGTAACCATGGGCAACTGCTGAAGGCGCCCAGTCACCTGCTGGGCTGTATGGGTGCTGAGGCCCTGGCTGGGCCCCAGGTCTGCCCAGGGGTCCCTGGGCAGCAGCCTGTGTGGGCGACAGGTGCAGCCCCAGGCACCTACCAACCTCTGCAAGGAAAGGCGCCCGAGGCCTGGGACCCTTCCCCCAGGGAGAGAGGGCCCCTGACCCAGGCTCAGGCGGAAGCCCCGCCGCTAAAGCAGGAGGGAGCGGGCGTTGAACCCATTGGCTCACCTCACCCAATGGGGGCTTTATTCCATCCCGAACTTCGGGGCAGGGGTCCCGGGCCCCTCCAGCCCTGAGGCCTCGGGGCGGTCTCCTCACTCTTGGATGCCGTGTAGGGCATGGGTCCAGCCTCCTTGTTTTAGGGAGAGGGAAACTGAGGCTGGGGGAGGAATCCTACTTGTTGGCAGAGTGGGGTCACAGTGTGGGACCCCACCAGTGTCCCGTAGGTCACTCTGGGCATGGTCCACATGGTTATTGTAGCTGATGTCCAGTCCCTCCTTGACCGTGTCCCGTGAGCAGAGGGCGTGTCTGTCCCATCACCTCTGCACCCCAGCTCAGCCCTCGGCGGGCACACAGCAGGAGGGGCTCCCCCAGAAGGTGGAGCCACGTGGGAAATGGCACGGGGAGGGTGGCCCACCCAGCAGGAGCCGCCCGCTGCAGAGCTAGGAAGGGGTGTGGTACCCCAACCCCAGGCTGGGAGGCTGCCACCTAACCCGGGACCATTAGACAACAGAGCCCCCGGCAGAAAGCAGGCCTGTACCCAGCCTCCCCTAGGGCCCTGCCCCAGGCATCAGCCCTCCTGTGGAGGGGCCACCACACATGGGGGCTCCCCGCCCAGGCCCCCTTCCTAAGCCAGACAGTCCTGCAGGGA
The DNA here is from genome assembly GCF_951640355.1 of Cnephaeus nilssonii. Lineage (NCBI taxonomy): Eukaryota > Metazoa > Chordata > Mammalia > Chiroptera > Vespertilionidae > Cnephaeus > Cnephaeus nilssonii. The sequence continues at coordinate 100,833,618 of NC_137078.1, read as the reverse complement.
CATGCTCCTTTCCCTGTACAGGTTGGAAAAATTTGTGGGTGTCAGGGGCAGGACCCCCACAAAATGTGAAAGGCATCACCCCCCTCGGGCTGGAGGTGCACGCGCCCAACCCAGGCTGCCCACAGCCTCCACAGCGCCCACGGTCCTCCCAGGCCCGCGCCCTGCAAGCTCTGGACGGCGAGCCTCACCCAGCTCCCTGCCCGTGCTGGTGACCAGGGCTCAGGGCTGTGAAGGAAGAAAAGGCCACAGTCCTGGCTCTGAGGTGTGATCGGGGGATGCGGTCCTACCAGGGGCCCTGGCGCCGCCCTCGGCCAGGGCTGCTTTCCAACCTGCCTTCTGCCCGCGCACCCAGCCCAGGACCCTTCAGAGGCCTGCGTGCAGGCCAGACCTGCAGTGCGCCCGCCACCTCGTGAGCTGTGGGTCCTGACCCAGCACGGGCTCCCTGGTGTCACCTTCCGAAGGCGGGCACTCCAATAGCGCTTCCCCCGGGGCACGCTCCTGCCACACCCTGCGCAACAGGCAATGCCCCAGGGAGGGCAGCGCAGCCACGGCCTCCGGGGCCTGGCACCCAGCCAGGAACAGCAGCAGGCGGGACACTCCCTGAGGCTGGGGCAGCGCCAGGTGCTGAGGCAGCTGTGGCCCTGAGGCTGGCATCCTGGGCGGAGGGCCAGGGGCGCCCAGCCGCCTGGCATCTGGATGCATGCGCTCTGCCGGCTGCCCCGCTGCCTCCCGAAGAGACCGCACGCTCGGGGTTTTACAAGGAGCCACTTCATTACGCAGGCAGCTCCTCCTAACCGCAGACTCCCAGGGCGCCCGGATTGAGTGGTCCCCGGGGCAGCCAGAGAAGGGCGGGTTCCATGAGCAGGTCTCCAGGGGAGAGGGCCTCCGGGGGGAAGACTGTACAGCTCAGAGCCTTCGCCCCTGCAGGAAGGAGCAGGCACTTCACCTGAAGCTGGAAGAAGGCGGTGGTGGTGATGGTGATGATGACGGTAGTGGTAATAGTAATGGTGGTGGTGATTATGAGGATCAGGTGGAGGTGTTGATGGAGATGGTGGTGGTGATGGTGGAGGTAATGATGGGGATGATAGTAATGGGGACGGGGACATGGATGGGGATGATGATAGTAATGGGGATGGGGATGATGATAGTAGTAATGGGGATGGGGATGATGATAGTAGTAATGGGGATGGGGATGATGATAGTAGTAATGGGGATGGGGATGATGATAGTAGTAATGGGGATGGGGATGATGATAGTAGTAATGGGGATGGGGATGATGATAGTAGTAATGGGGATGGGGATGATGATAGTAGTAATGGGGATGGGGATGATGATAGTAGTAATGGGGATGGGGATGATGATAGTAGTAATGGGGATGGGGATGATGATAGTAGTAATGGGGATGGGGATGATGATAGTAGTAATGGGGATGGGGATGATGATAGTAGTAATGGGGATGGGGATGATGATAGTAGTAATGGGGATGGGGATGATGATAGTAGTAATGGGGATGGGGATGATGATAGTAGTAATGGGGATGGGGATGATGATAGTAGTAATGGGGATGGGGATGATGATAGTAATGGGGATGGGGATGATGATAGTAGTAATAGGGATGGGGATGATGATAGTAGTAATAGGGATGGGGATGATGATAGTAATGGGGATGGGGATGATGATAGTAGTAATGGGGATGGGGATGATGATAGTAGTAATGGGGATGGGGATATGGGTGATGGTGATGATAGTAATGGGGATGGTGGTGATGGTGGAGGTGATGATGGGGATGATGTTAGTAATGGTGATGGAGATGATGATAGTAATGAGGATGGTGGTGATGGTGGAGGTGATGATGGAGATGATAGTAATGGTGATGGAGATGATGATAGTAATGGGGATGGGGATATGGATGATGGAGATGATAGTAATGGGGATGGTGGTGATGGTGGAGGTGATGATGGGGGTGGGGATGTGGGTGATGGTGATTGTAGTGATGGTAACAGCAACAACTATCATTTGTATCCGTCGCTGCCACTTGACCCAGATCTGCTCTTTGTCAGGCCTCTGCTTAAGCCTTGCAAGCATTTACTCTTTTTTTTAAAACATTTTTAAAATATATTTTAACTTTTTAGAGAGAGTGGAAGAGAGAGGGATAGAGAGATAGAAACATCAATGAGAGAAACATCCATCAGCTGCCTCCTACACGGCCCCCGACAGGGGATGGAGCCTGCAACAGGGCATGTGCCCTGACCAGGAATTGATCCGGCCGCCTCTTGGTTCCTGGGTTGATGCCCAACCGCTGAGCCACACCGGCCGGGCCAAGCGTTTACTCTCAGTCCCAGGCGCTCAGAGTGGGCGCTGTGACGAGGGGTGCTCGTGGGTGAGCGCAGGTGCTGTGCCTCCCTCGGTCACACAGCCACCGGGACAGACTCCCGACCGATGCCTCGCCCCCTCACTCGCAGGGCAGATGCTGGCCCGTGGCCTCCATCCTGAGCCAGGGTCCCCGGGATGCCAGTAAGGGGGGACCCCCGCTGGCCCCCCAGCTGCAGAGCCTCCCAGGGGATCCCCCTGCTACCGTGGGGTCTTCCGTTCCCTGCCCACGCACACAGCCCCACCTGAGTCTGAGGCAGGAATCGCGGGGTTCAGGGGAGGGACCCCTCCCCACTCACCTTACGCCTTCCCTCCTGCCGGCAAGACACGGGTGCTGTCCGCTGTCCGTTCGACACAGGCAGCCGCGCTTTCCTGAGGGAGACGCCACCGTGACCACGCGTGACAGCCTCTTGTTCCCTCTCACGCCGCTCACACGGTGTCTCCTGAGGGTCCGGCCTCTTCGCCTCCTCCCCGTGGGGCTGACACGAACACGTGTGTGCGCCCAAGTCCCTCTCCTCTCTCGCACATCACAGAAGTGGGGTTTCCCAGCCCCAGCCTCGGGGCCTCTCTTACCAACGTTGTACCACGTGCCCCGGAGGCCGTGCGGGCAGCTCCACCGCGGCCTCCCGGGCGAGGAGCGCTGTCACTTAAGCCCCACGCTTCTGCTCACGACGTGGCGGCAGAGGCGCGTGCCGGGCGGCTCCCTGTTGCCCGTGTTTAACCCCGCAGAGCCTGGGGGTGCCGAGTCGTGTCTCGCAGACCGCCGGGGGGTGCGGCCCTGGCCAGGGCTGAATCGCGCCTGCTGGGCGCGGGGCGCGGGGCGCAATCCTCTCTGAAGCCGTGTGTGATTTCTTCTCCGGGCCCCGGAGAGCAGGGGCGCCGGCCGCCCCTCGCAGACGCTGACGCAGAGATCTGCAGACACTTCCCTGCAGACTCCCCGCCCACCCCCCCACCCAGGTGTGGAACCAGGACAGGGCTGGGGCACGGGCCGGGCCCCCCACAAAGGCCGCTCCCCCAGAGAAGGCCGCTTCTCTGCTTTCTATACAACTTTCTATGGTTAGAGGGTTTAAAAGGTTAGCTGAGCCCTGGACGTTGTGCTCAGTGGTTAGAGCGCTGGCCCTGCTTGCTCCGAATGGTCGTGGGTGCGATTCCTGGTCAAGGGTATGTACCTCGGTTGTAGGTTTGACCCCAGCTCCAGTGGGGCATGTACGGGAGGCAACCAATTGATGTCTTCCTCCCTCCCTCCCCTCCACTCTCTCTAAAAATCAATGGAAAAAATACCCTTGGGTGAGGATTGAAAAATACATCCATATGTACGTACATACAGGGTTAGAGGGAGTGCGTCTCCTAGACCGCCGCCAGGACGACTCGCCACGGGAGGCGTGGGTCTGGGGCTGAGGGAGGGTGTCCCTCAGGCCCGGTGTGGCCGCGACCCTGGCGTTCCTCGGCTTACCCCTCACCCCGGCTCTGCCCGCGTCGTCACGTTGCCTCCCGTCGCGCCTGTGTCCTCACCTCTGCTCCTGAGGACGCCGGGCACGGGATCGGGGCACCCAGGTCCGGGAGGGCCTGTCTGGGAAGCCCCACCGTGCTGGCCTCCCCTCCCGCTCTGGGAGTAAGCGGCTAACACCCGCCCCTCTGCCCCGGAAACGAGGGCAGCAGCTTGGAGCCTGTGTGTCTGTCCATCCATCCGTCCATCCATCCACCTGGAGCTGGGCCACCGCCGCTCCCTCCGGTCAGCTGCTCCCAACCACTGAGTCAGGCTCCGGAAGCGGGCATCTCGGTCACCACGGGCATCTCAGTCACCACGGCATCTCGGTCACCACGGCATCTCGGGCACCACAGCATCTTGGGCACCACGGGCATCTCGGTCACCACGGGCATCTCGGTCACCACGGACATCTCGGTCACCACGGCATCTCGGGCATCACGGGCATCTCGGTCACCATGGGCACCACGGGCATCTCGGGCATCACGGACATCTCGGTCACCAGGGCATCTCGGTCACCACGGCATCTCGGGCATCACGGGCATCTCGGTCACCATGGGCACCACGGGCATCTCGGTCACCACAGGCATCTCGGGCATCACGGGCAAGGCTGTGGGCTCTCTCCCCTCCCTGAACCCTGTGCTTTGCACCTTGGCTCCGTTAAAAGGCTTCCCGTCTGGCGATGGGGAGACCCAGCATTTCCTCTCCCTCCTTGTGGAGACCCCACAGGAGCGGCAAGCCTCCCTCCTCACAGACACTGGCCTCGCTGTCGCTCCTGTTCTCGCAGGCAGGGGCTCGGCGTGACCCCGGACGCTGTCCCTGGCGGGTCTTCTCGCTCAGAGGTGGATGCAGAGGTTTCGTGTCTGCTGCTCCGGCAGCTGCAGCCTCGGCCCGGGAGGCGCCAGAAATGCAGCAGCCGCGGTGGCGGTGGTGGCGGTGGAGGTGGAGGTGGTGGAGGCAGCGGCAGTGAAGGTGGAGGTGATGGTGGCGGTGATGGTGGAGGTGATGGTGGTGGAGGTGGCAGCAATGGAGGTGGAGGTGGTGGAGGCAGCAATGAAGGTGGAAGTGGAGGCGGTGGCAGTGAAGGTGGAGGTGATGGTGGCAGCGGTGGAGGTGGCGATGAAGGTGGAGGTGATGGTGGCAGTGGCAGTAATGGCTGCAGGTGCCCTGGGCTCACTGGGGCTCCACAGGGGGGATGCGTTGCCCCAGCCCGAGGTTTGAAATGGCTGCTGTGACTCCCAGAAGCCTGGAGGGAGCGCTCAGCCAACATCACAGGGAAAGGGAGCCAGGAGGGAGGTCCCGCTCAGCCCTGCCCCAGGGTCCCCCGCCCCTCCCCCTCAGCTGTCTGGGAGCAGAGCTGGGCGGGGGCCAGCAGGGGGCCTGGGGGTCGGTGGGAGGCCCCTTCCTTCCGAGGCTGCAGTGTCCCCGGGCGGCCGGTGGTCCCGGGGCATGTCTCCCTCTTAGGGAAGCCGCTCAGGACTCCGCCGTCCCTGTCCAAACACGTTCCCTGGAGAACAGAAACCTAACTATTGCGGCTCTTTAACAACATCTCCGGAGCCCCAGATCAACGCCAGCCATGAAAACGCCACCAAACGAGGGACCCGTCCTTCGTAGCTGTCTGTGGGGGGGCGGGTCCTTCCCAGGATGCGGGAGCGTGTGACGAAACAGCATGGCAGGGGCAGCAAACTGGCCCGGGAAAGGGCCACAGAGTCCATCCTCAGGCCTCAGGGGCCGTGGTCTCTGTCACAACTCCTCAACTCCGCTGTGCGAACGCCGCAGAAACAGCATGTGAACGAAAGGGTGTGGCTGTATATCAATAAAACTTTATTTATAAAAACAGGTGGGGGCCGGATTGGGCCATTGGGCCACAGTCGGCAGACCTCTGATCTCTGACATTGAAAACAAGGGACATCCGCGGAAATGGAATGAAGGCGGAAGTGATGCCCAAGCCCTGCCCTTGTGGGGTCATTCCGTGTCCGGAAGGGGACCCCTCAAGTGCAAGGTGACCCCATGCTGCCTGCTGGCCAAGCCCCTGGCCTCTGGCCCGCGGGGTGTCAGGAGGCGGGGAAGGTGCAGAGGCCCTGTGTGCTCCGATCCGCATTAACCTGCTTTCCTTTGCCCGTAAAGCTGATTAATCTGTCCCGGGGTAAACCCTTGAGCCATCCTCCTGCCGCTCTCGGCAGCTGGCGACAATGAGGCCACTGCCTCGGGTGCAGGACTATTTTGGCGTCTGTTTTTGCCTCGTTTATTTTTTATTGGAGTCACTCACACAGACTGTATGTCCTCGTCCTCACTCCTGCGCTGCAGTGAAATAAGCGTAGCATTTTTAAAGCCTGCGTGTGTCGCCTCACGAGCGGGGCAGACGAGCCGCCTGCCCTCTGCCCGGCCGCGGCCTCTGCTGGGAACAGGGCTCAGAGACGCTGCGCCCGAGTCCCCTGCGCTCAGTGACCGTCCAGTCCTGCGGAAAAGGCGGGGTTTGAATGGTTGGAGGCCCAGGGGCATGGAGTGTCCTCCTGGTGCCGTGGGCAGAGGAGGTGCAAGGTGCCCCCCTGAGCAGCAGCCGGGGACCGGCATTGGGCAGGCTGAGCGCCTCCCTCGTGGGCACTGGGATGAGGGTTTTCGCGCGCACTCATCCACAAAGTCCTCGCCCAGCCCTGGGGGGTGGCACTGCTTGTTGGCAGCCACTGGAGACAGTGGAGGAGCCCGAGGCCAAGAGTGGTTCAGTGGCTGCCAGAGTTCGCAGACCTCTGGTCTATGACATTGACAATGAAACTGAGACTGGGGCCGGTTTGGCTCAGTGGATGGAGCGTTGGTCTGCGGACTGGAGGGTCCCGGGTTCGATTCCGGTCGGGGGCATGTGCATTGGTTGCGGGCACGTCCCCGGTGGGGGGTGTGCGGGGGGCAGCTGGTCGATGTTTCTCTCTCATCGATGTTTCTGGCTCTCTGTCCCTCTCCCTTCCTCTCTGTGGAGAATCAGTAAAATGTATTTAAAGAAAAAGAAAGAAAATGAAATTGAGACAGTGTGCCGCGCTCAGTACGGCCAGGGGTGAACCTGAAGGTGGGGCGGGGACGTGAAGGATTAAAGAAGACAGACAAGAGAATAAAGCTGGGGCTAGGTGGGACGCTGCTCTCTGATGGAGAGACAGTGCCAGCGCCTGCAAGCCGAGTCTTTATTTTATAGCCAGACTAGAGGCCCGGTGCACGAAATTCGTGCACGGAGGGGGGCGTGTCCCTCAGCCCAGCCTGCACCCTCTCCAATCTGGGACCCCTCGAGGGATGTCTGACTGCCCGTTTAGGCCCGATCTGCTGCCAGCCTGATTGATGCCTAACTGCTCCCCAGCCAGCCTGTTTGCCCCCAACTTCCCTCCTCTGCCGGCCTGGTCACCCCTAACTGCCCTCCCCTACAGGGTTGATCGCCTCCAACTGCCCTCCCTTGCAGGCTTGGTGCCTCCCAACTGCCCGCCCCTGCTGGACATCTTGTGGTGACCATCTTGTGTTCACATGGGGGCAGGATCTTTGACCCCATGGGGGCAGCTATATTGTGTGTTGCAGTGATGGTCAATCTGCATATTACTCTTATTAGATAGGATAGAGGCCTGGTGCATGGGTGGGGGCTGACTGGTTTGCCCTGAAGTGTGGGGGTTCCCTTGGGGCATGGGGCGGCCTGAGCGAGGGGCCTGTGGTGGTTTGCAGGCCGGCCACAGCCCCTGGTGACCCAAGAGGAGGCCCTGGTATCTGGAATTTATTTTCCTTCTACAATTGAAACTTTGTAGCCTGGAGCAAAGCCAAGCCTGCTGCTTGCTTCCGTGGCCAGCAGCGATTTCTGTTGGAGTTAATTCACCTTCTATAATTGAAACTTTGTAGCCTTGAGTGGAGGCTTAGGCCGGCAACAGGAGGCACGGAAAGCTTGGCTTCTTTTGTTACCGCAGAAACCCCCCAGCTCTCAGTGGCTGTAGCCATCTTGGTTGGGTTATTTGCATATTTGCTCCTGATTGGCTGGTAGGCGTGGCTTAGGCGTAGCGAAGTTGCGGTCAATTTGCATATTACTCTATTATTAGGTAGGATTTTATGCCACGAGGCAAAGGAAGGGCGTGGTCAAGATGTTTACATCTCGCATGTTTCGAATCTACTCAATTACATGCACCTGAACTCTATCAAGCCCACATCACTCAACCTCCTGGGACCACAGGTTCGGACCCTAAGGTCAAGCTTACAACCATAGCCTTTGGCTGTAATTGTGCTGGGACTTGCATGTGGCTTTGCCACGAGAGGATCGTGCCCTCTGCTTAGTCCCAGGTTTGAACCTGTCCAAGCGCTGTGGCTGCTCTCCGCAAGACATAAGTGATGGTCCTGAGAGTCCAGCCTCCGAACCACAGCCCGCAGCTGCCCCCAGCAGAGAAGGAGCCACAGAGCCCCCCACCAGGAGGGTGAGCTCATCGCTGCTTTCCTAGATCTGGGGCGGGGGGGGGGGGGGCAAAGGCAGGAGCTGGAGCTGGGGGTGTCTTGGCAGGAGGCCACTTGATGGTCCAGGCGGGAACCTTTCAGCCGACCACGGAGCCAAGTCCTGGATTCGATGAGGTGTCTTTTCATGGCCTTCCTTGAACTTTTGGAAAATTTGCATAATGTGTCACTGGGGAGAGGTCTCCCAGGGAAAAATGCAGGGAGCGTTTCAACCCCGAAGGCTTGCATTTGCGGGAAGGCTCTGGGAGGCCTCCCACCGGTGATGTGCGTGACCCGGGTGCAGATGGTCGGTGGGGGCAGTGCTGAGCGCGCACCAGTAAATCCCACCGGGCCGCCTCCTGCCTCCTGCATCGCGCCCCGCCCCCCCCCCCCCCCACAGTGAGGCTTCGAGTGGGGATGGGCCGAAGGCTGCAGATCACGCAGCCACCCAGACGGCCTGCCTTCTGGCGTCGGTGATTAGCAGGGATGAGCGTGTCCAATCCCGGGGAGCAGGCTGTGATCCCTGAGATGAAAACTCAGACCCCAGGGCTGGCCGGGAAGACAAAATCCCAGGGACCAGGAGCGCCGTGGAGCTGTGTGGAGCGCTTTGCGGGGGACACGCGGTTGAAGCACCGTGCCAGAGGTAAAGCCCAGGACGCGCCCAGGCGCCGTGTGGGCAGCGGGGGCAGGGACGCGCGGGGCCCGGAAGGCTGTGTGTGAAGCAGATGGGGTGGAGGGCGCCTGGGGCTCTGCCTCTGCAGGAATGAGGTGGCCTCCTACTCGGCACAGGGACGGTGGCGGGGTGTCGTCCCAGGCAGGTTCGCCAGCCTCTCCTACGGGGGACCAGAGCGAAAATGTGTGGGGCTTGGGCACAGCAGTGGGCCAGCTGCTCTGCCTGCCGTGTCACAGGAATGCGGGGGGGGTGGGGGGGGGAGCACGTCATGGACTGGATATGTGTGTGTCCCAGGATCCGTAAATTGAAGCCCCAATCCCGACGGGACGGCATTAGGAAGTGTGGCCTTTGGGTGGTGCTGAGCTTTGGGGGGTCCTGAGGGGGGTCCCATGATGGTGGTGTGCTCATAAGACGGGGTGAGACGGGGAAACCAGAGCCTACCGCCCGCCCTGTGAGGACAGCAAGGCGGCGGCCGTGTGCAGGCCCGGACGGCCTCCCAGAGCCCGAATCCGCCGGCACCTGGATCTTGGGGTTCCAAGGACTGTGCAGGACACGCCTGCTGCTGACGCCGCCACGTCGGGCATTTCCTAACGGCAGCGCGAGCTGACCAGGGGCCGTGAGGTGGCTGTGCCCACGCAGCGTCATTTATGGGCACTGAGATCCGCAGCCTCCCGCTTCCTGCGTGTGCCGAGCAGTGTTACTGTTTTTCTTTTTTTTTAATATTTTGAACACAATAGTTATTTGATATTGAATGATTTGAAAGTTAATTATTGTATCAATAGTTGGTTTTTATAGCATTTTTTTTAATATTTTATTTTTTACAGAGAGGAAGGGAGAGGGATAGAGAGTTAGAAACATCGATGAGAGAGAAACATCGACCAGCTGCCTCCTGCACACCCCCCACTGGGGATGTGCCCGCAACCAAGGTACATGCCCTGGACCAGAATCGAACCCGGGACCCTTCAGTCCGCAGGCCGACGCTCTATCCACTGAGCCAAACCGGTTTCAGCACTGTTTTCTCTTTCTTTCGGCCACTCAACGCGCACGCACAGGGCCCACGGCCGCGGCACAGCCCGGCTCGTGCCAGGGCGCCAGGGAGGCCGCCCCCCGATGACAGAGGAGGAACTGCTCTGGTGTGAGCACCCCCGCTGTTTTCCGGAGAATTTCAGCAAACTGAGGCCCTGTGGACGCGGCCTGGGTGTGGCCCCCGACAGGCCACGCCGAGGGTGGCAGCTGCACGCGCCCAGCGCCGCACTCAGACCCTCGAGCCTCAGATCCCCCCCCCCCCCCCCGCCCGACACGCACCAGCTGGCTGACCTCGGCCTCAGCATCCGCGTCTACAGGATGGGCACAGTCATGGCCGCCTGCAGGGTTTTGGAAGGGTCCGTGTGACAGCCACGGGAAGCGTGACGCGTGGCATCGGCCCAGAGGCTATCGCGGATTCAGTCAGAAATCTCGGGTGGGAGCTGCCAAAGCAGCGGTGTTATTTCCTCCCAATGGGGTGGGCGAGCCCCGCGCAGCTCAGAGCACGGCCTTGGGGTCAGCCAGCCCCAGGTTCTACCCCAGCCTGACCTCTGAGCCCCATGTCGCCCTCTGTCGGACGGGGAGCAGCAGTGCCACCTGCAGGCTGTGGGGCCGACTCTGGCACAGCGCAGGCACCGGTGATCAGGCACTTTAATCACCGGTCTGTCCCCCCTCCCGGAAGCGGGGGCCCCAGCCCGCCTGGGGGGGCCGGCCTCCTGCCCCTCGCGGCTCTGCGCCGCCGGAAGGCTGGCTGTGGGCCCTGTCTCTGCGCCTGAACTCTGGAGGCCACACCCTGCTCCCTGGGCCCTGGCTGGCCAGGCGTCCTCCGCTCTGTGGCACCTCCTGCCACCCACTTCCTGGTTGGCCCCGTGGCCCCGTGGCTGTTCGCCTTCCACCAGAATGGGCTTGTGTCTGGCCGTTCTGACCCAGGAGCAGGTACCGGGGTGTTTCGGGGCCCTGTTTCCCAGGACGGGTTTGTGTTTGTGTTGAGCGGGGCTTGCGTGCTCCCTACCAACTGGGTTAGTCGGGCCAAGCAGCCCCCCAGACTCCACCCCCCGAGGCCGGGTGCAGCTGCCCCTGGGACTGCCCTGCAGGACGGGCAGAGCCTGCTGGCCCCGTCAGCAGAGCCGCTGCAGCTCTCCCCCGGCGAGGGGCTCAGCAGGCCCCCCACGCCCCAATGACTGCTGGCGGCGGGTGGGGTGCAGCCCAGCAGCCAGCCGGGGTGTCCGTCCGACTGGGACATAGTCCCGCCCCCGGAGCCGCTGGCTTCTGCTTTCATTCCTGGGCAGCGAGGTGCCTGGAGATCAAGAGCGCTGCAGGGCCACCTCTGTCGCCACCGCGGGGGGCCAGGCGGTGCCAGCTGCCGGCAGCCCCTGCCAGCTCCCAGAGGCTCCTGCGTGGCTGCTGTCGCCTGGGAACGCCTGGCTGGGACTCAAGAGGCCAGGGAGTGAGGGTCCCTGCCTTTTTCTTTTTTTTTTTTTTTTTATATTTTATTGATTTTTTACAGAGAGGAAGGGAGAGGGATAGAGTTAGAAACATCGATGAGAGAGAAACATCGATCAGCTGCCTCTTGCACACCCCCTACTGGGGATATGCCCGCAACCAAGGTACATGCCCTTGACCAGAATCGAACCTGGGACCGTTGAGTCCGCAGGCCGACGCTCTATCCACTGAGCCAAACCAGTCAGGGCAGGGTCCCTGCCTTAAAAACAAGACGAGTGGGTCCCCCCGCTTCTGCAAGGGGGAGGGCAGCTGGGGGACCCCGAGCCTTCCCCGCCCTGCAGGTCTGTGCTGAAGCCCCAGCACCACAGCACGGCCACCCCATCAGCTCCACTCGGGGGAGGAGGGCAGGGCTGGTGCCCAAGGGGCTTCCTGCTGCTCAGAGAAGCCGGGTGCTCTGGCGAGGGCCCCTCCCTCCCCCACCTGCTCTTCCCCCCTGGCCCGGCAGGATGTGGGAGCCGGGTGTGGTCTCGGCGGCGAGGCGGGGGCCGGAGCCCTGACTGTCTGCTGAATGAAGGGCTGCAGCGGGGCCTGGGCCTGGGCCTGGCGCTGGGACTGGTCGTGGGGATGCGGGCTGTTTCCCCGTCTTCCCCAGCCTCGCTGCCGCTCACGAGGTCTGTAAAACGCAGGTTCCCTCTGCGGGCACCAGGGGGGACCCTGCGCGGCACCCTTCCGCCTGGGGCCGCCCCCGCAGGAGGCACAGCTGGCGATGAGGCCCCACCCGCGGTCAGAGCCTCCGTTCCCTCCCAGGGCCTCAGCGTGCTGACCCGGCAGCCCAGCCATTGCCGCGCAGGGTCCTGGTGTAGCCAGAGCCCAGCCAGGCTTCTGTCCGGAGGCGCCGCCGGTGCCTGATTGGGGGGTGGGGGCTGTGTAAGGGGATTTCCCGTCGGTTTGGGACAGTTGGGATTCCTTGGTCGTGACCTTTACCTTAACTCGGACGTTAGTGAGATGTGAACGGGGCCTCCCCTCGCACTCGCCTGGGCTGGGCTCTGTGCGGGGTCGACGTGTGTGATCAGGGACAGGCCCTTGATGTCGCTCTGAGAAGATGGGCAGGTGTAGCCTGTGGCCTTTGTTAAGAAGCCCCTGTGGCCGAAACCGGTTTGGCTCAGTGGATAGAGCGTCGGCCTGCAGACTGAAAGGTCCCAGGTTCGATTCCGGTCAAGGGCATGTACCTTGGTTGTGGGCACATCCCTGGTGGGGGGTGTGCAGGAGGCAGCTGGTCAATGTACCTCTCTCATCGATGTTTCTAGCTCTCTATCCCTCTCCCTTTCTCTCTGTGAAAAATCAATAAAATATATTTAAAAAAAAAAAAAAAGAAGAAGCCCCCGTGGGTCTCCACGGTCCGGACGCTCCTGCTGTTGTCTGGCCACGTGAGGCCCGTGCCGTTCAGTGGCAGGTCGGTGGGTCAGCGCGCCATCGGCTCCCCTGGCCCAGGCCCGGGGGCTTAGGAGAGACAGGCCCCTTGTGGCGAAGAGCAGGCACCTGGCTGTGCCCCTGCCCCAGGAGCATGCGCCCCACTGGCCCCCCACCACCCGAATCTCAGCAGACCTCACGGTGCCACTTCGAGACAGGGTTGTTGGTCTCCACCCCTCCCCGCACCGGGGCCTCTTGCTTGCTCCCCGATGGCCCCTCAGGCCGGACCGGTGGCCACGTGCACCTTGGTCCTCGCCCCAGTCTCGGTCCTCGCCCCAGACTCGCTCAGAGGAGAGGAGGGGGCCCCGGAGGCGGGGGTCTGGCTCCTGCGGGGGAAGGGCGAGGGGTGTTATGCAAGCGCCCTTCCGGATCTGTGCGGTTTCAAGCAGTTACACCTCTTCCTGTCTCTCCGAGGCCCACAGTCACCGCGGTGGCTGCTGCTGGCTGTGGCCGGCAAGGCGGCGGCCTTGTGCCGGGAACAGGCCCAGCCGAGCTTCAGGGCTACGGCAGGAAGGCGCTCCAGGGCTCGAGAAGCAGGAGCTGGAGTCCCAGCCCCGAGGCTGCCAGGAAGGTCAGCGATGTCCGTCTGTCTGTCCGTCAGACCTGGCCAGCAGGAGCCTGTGCTCTCCGCCTCCCCTCGGTCACGTCCACTGAGCATCTGCCGTGTGGCTGGCCCCCTGGGATACATCTGTGAACAAGAGACAAAGCCCTGGCCAGGTGGAGACGACATCCCAGTGGTGGCGGCACAAGGGGAGGGGCTAACTGTGGGGGCGTCCCTCGTGGTGTCACGGTGGTGCCCTCCAAGGTAGCCGGTCCTCACACCCTCCCTCATCAGAGGAGGGTTGGTCTTTGCAAACAGAGGACAAACTTCTCCATGAAAGACTCGCAGCTTCTTGCTTCTTTACTCTGGGGAGGTTCCAGGCACCTGGTGTGAGAGGCCCAGGCCTCGGGCCTCGCTGCCCGCAGCCACGCGAGCGAGACGTGTAAGAAGAGGAGCCCCTGGCCCCAGGCCAGCCTTCGGATCAGACTGCAGCCCCAGCCGCCGGCAGCCTGACTCAAACTCGGGATAGACCCCGAGCCAGAACCACCAGCCCGCCCATCCCGACTCCTGACCCTCCAAAACCGGTGAGAAAGGCTTGTTTTAGGCTGCTAACCCTCGTCCGTGGCAACAGATAACTCCTACACCGCTATCATGCTTCCAACCTCAGCCCCCGAGGGACAAGCCTGCTGGAGCCTGTGAGCTTCCAGAATGATCCAGCCTTTGGGGGCAGCCACAGAGGCCCTTCGTGACATCGAGTCCTACCTGCGTGTGACGGTCACGTCCATGGGACGAGCCTTTTTCTGGGAAAGACAAGCGAGCAGAGGCAGTGAAGGAAATGCAGATGCGTTGCCAGTCTGAGGACCTGGACAGTGGTTTTCCGGAGGGAAGATGGCTGCCAGGGAGCAGGGACACGTCTGTGCAGGAGCGACTTCATGGCGCCAGTATCCAGGAGGGAGCCGTGAGCGGTGACGTGGCAAGAAGCACTCCGGGCCGTGGCCCTCACCTTCCCCACACCGGGGCCAGGCACAGGCCGGTCCCAGCACCCTGGCCCCCCTTATGCCCCTCACACACGTACACCTGCAGCACCTGGGACCCTCCCTGGTCCACCTACGCCCCCCACACACATACACCTGCAGCACCTGGGACCCTCCCCGGCCCTTTACCATTTCGCAGAGGAAGAAACTGACACCGGGGAAGCCTGAGAGCATTGCCCCAGGTCACCCCCAACGACGTCCGTTAGAACTCGGACCCAGGACCAGATCTGAGCCCCGGCTGGGCCTCACCACCCTCCTGACAGCTGCATGGGTCTCGTCGGGTCACCCAGAGGGTGGAGCTGGGGGGGGGGGGTGCTCCGGCAGGGTCTCCATTCAGAAGCGGTGACCTCTCGGCACTCAACGTGATAACCTCCTTTCCCATCAGATCCGGTCCGCTCAGGGAGGCCCCGGCCACCCGGGTTTCGCGTGCCCGGATCTACGGTGCAGAGAGCGTGGCCTCTTTCCCGCCGTTGGAGTGGCCCTGCCGCTCTCTGGAGTTGTCGTTGACCGTGATGAGGGTGATCCTGCGTGCTAAGCCCCGGATGGCTCCCAGGAGTGCTCAGCCTAAAGCTCCGCCCACCTGCAGGAGCGTGGCGGGCGGCCACAGTGAGCGTCCGTTTCTCAGGCGTCAGTGCCTCAGGCGGCTCCACATCCCAGTGTAGACTGGGTGGCACGGGCAGGCTTTGGACCAGCTGGTGTGTCCGTGGTGATGGCAGAGGCTTCAGGGCAAGTATCCAATGGCCGAGGCTGGAGCTGGTACAGTGTGAGTGTGTGTGAGAGCGTGTATGTGTGTGTGTGCGTGTGTGTGTGAGCATGTGTGTGTGTGTGTGTGTGCATGAGAGTGTGTGAAGTGAGCATGTGTATGTGTGTGAGTGGGTGTGTGTGTGAGTGTGTGAATGTGAAGTGTGAGTGGGTGTGTGTATGAGTGTGAGTGTGAGAGTGTGTGTGAGTATTAAGTGTGAGCATGTGTAAGTGTGTGTGTGAGTGGGTGTGTGTGAGCATGTGTGTGTATGAGTGTGTGTGTGTGAATGTGTGTATGAGTGTGAAATGAGTGAGCGTGTGTGTGTGAGTGTGAGAGTATGAAGCATGTGTGTGAATGTGTGTGTGTGTATGAGTGTGAGTGTGTGTATGAGTGTGTGTGTTGGGGGGAAGCTAGCAAAGTCACACAGCAAAGGACATGGCGACCGGGAGAAGTGAGGAATGGTGGCCAATTCCATCTCCCATTCCTCCCTACCTTCATCCTGAGCCAATCAGATGCCAGCTCCGTCAACCAGAACATCTGGATGGCCCAGGCGGCCCAGCCAGGCCCCATCAGAAAGTGTCTTCTGGACTCACAGGCTCGGGTCTGACCTTTCTGTGCAGTTTCTTGGTTTAAGCTGCGTGTTCCTTTCCTTCTGTCCCTGGATGCGCTAAATTCCTTCCATCTTGTGCACGTGTCGCTGGGACAGGGAGGGAGGAAATACAAGCCAATGAGGCACAATGTAGCATGGTGAATAGGATGGAGAAGATGGGGTCTGTTGCGTTGTGATTTTTACAGCTCTTTTGACGTGTGAAAGTGTTGCCAGTGGTCAGTTGGGGAGCAGAAAGGAGCCTCCTGACCTCGTGGCCCCCGTCGCCGCCGTCAGCTCACCCTGTAAGAGCCGAGATTTATCCATGGCTTTCCCCTTGGGCTCAGCGTTTCATGTCTGTCTTCTCTCCCCGTGAGCAGGTACGGGCAGGCCTTGTGAGCACCCTGCTTCGGTGTCTCCCTGTACAAACCGGGTGTTTGTTCAAGGTCACACACAGGCCAGGTCCTAGTGCAGGAGACAGGTGCCCAGACTTTGGACCCCAAGCCAGCTGTCCCTCCCGGGCCTGGTGCGCTCTCAAACGGCTTATAAAGCTTCCCCTCCCCCCCTCCATGCCCTCCTCTGCCCCCGTCTGCCTCCCTCCAAGGTGCCAGCCATTGGCCGTATCCCACTAGGACATCCGCTCCTCCTGGACTGGCCTCTGGGAGGAGGCAGTTGCTCCTGATTGGATGGTGGCCGCTACAGGGCCGGGAGGTGGGCTCTGGGCAGCAGCTGGCCACTGGCTCAGGGAGCCCAGGCTGGGTGGGGGAGGAGTGGGAGGGGTGGCCTCCCCAGGAAGCCCTCCTAGTTGCCACAGGTGGTGCTGGCTGTCCCTGCACCGCAGCTGCCTGCGCACCCCCCTGGACAGGGTGAGCATTGCACCCTCCAGAGACACTGCCCTTGTTCCTGGCGCAGCAGCATCCCCGATCCTCCCCCTCCCCTCCCCCCGCCCAGGACATTCAAGGTTAACACCAGCCCTCCCCTGAGCTTTCCCTGGGTGAGCCTTCAGCAGGCTGAGTTGCAGACTCATTCATTCATTCATTCATTCATTCAACGAATACCTGAGTGTCTACTTGTGCCAGGCACAGCTGTGGACCCAAGACAAAGCTGGCAGCTTCGTGGGAGGGAGACAGATCATAAATGAGGCGGCGGGTGCAGTACGAGGCACCCCAGAAGGGATACGTGCTCCGGGGGGGGGGGGTGCCGGGAAGGGACGGGGGGGCGGGGGGAGACGGGGTTTGCTGTTTAAGGTAAGGTGTTTGGGAAAGACTCCATGAGAAGGTGGCCTTTGTAAAAGAGGCAGCGGTTGGGGGCGGGGCCTTCAGAGGGATCTCGGGTCAGGGGGCTCAGGTGGAAGGAAGACCAGAGCAAAGCCCTGAGGCTGGAGCGTCTGCGGGTTTGTGGGACCTCAGGAGCCAGTGTGCCGGGGTGAGGTGAGCGCGGGGGACAGCGGGGGAAGGGGAGGGGAAGGTGGGGGTTCCAGGCCGGTGCTGAGATTTGGGCTTTCGTTCTGAATAAAGTGAGGAACCATTGGAGGGTTTGGGGCTATTATATGACATCATCTGATTGATGCCTAGACAGTGGTCGGCAAACTCATTAGTCAGCAGAGCCAAATATCAACAGTACAACGATTGAAATTTCTTTTGAGAGCCAAATTTTTTAAACTTAAACTTCTTCTAACGCCACTTCTTCAAAATAGACTCGCCCAGGCCGTGGTATTTTGTGGAAGAGCCACACTCAAGGGGCCAAAGAGCCGCATGTGGCTCGCGAGCCGCAGTTTGCCGACCACGGGTCTAGGAGGTGCTCCCGTGAAGTAGACCGTGGGGGGAAGGTGGTGGCCAGGACTGGGGAGAGCTGGTGGGGATCCCCGCGAGAGGCGGGGGGTTCTGGATGCTCCTGAGGGTGGGTGATGGGTCCTTGCTGAGCTGGGGACGGGCGTGGAGGGGCAGGGCCGGGCGCCATCGGGAGCTCAGCATGACCTGTTGCTGCCGCAGATGTTACCGCAAACGACTATTCTCGGTGGCTGTGGGCCAGGAGGTGGGCGCGGCTCGCCTGGTCCCCTGCTTCAGGGCCTCACAGGCTGCATCAGGGTGTTGGTCGGGCTGGGCTCATACTCAAAGGCTCCATTGGGAAAGACCCCCCCCCCCAAACCCGCACGGTGGTTTGAAGGATTCCGTCTTGTGGGCTGTTGGCCAGAGGTACCCTCAGTTCCTTGCCGTGTGGGCCTCTCCAGCCTGGCAACGAGCTTCATCAGAGCCGGCAGGT
The DNA here is from genome assembly GCF_951640355.1 of Cnephaeus nilssonii. Taxonomy (NCBI): domain Eukaryota; kingdom Metazoa; phylum Chordata; class Mammalia; order Chiroptera; family Vespertilionidae; genus Cnephaeus; species Cnephaeus nilssonii. The sequence continues at coordinate 100,815,548 of NC_137078.1, read as the reverse complement.
CCGAAAGGAGAATCATTGACCGGCTGCCTCCTGCACGCCCCCCACTGGGGACCAAGCCTGCAACCTGGGCATGTGCCCTTGACCAAGAATCCAACCGTGACCTCCTGGTTCATAAGTTGATGCTCAACCACTGAGCCACACTGGCCGGGCACAAGCTGCTTCCTTACCACTGAGCAGTCCACCTGTGGGCTGGAGTCGGGGTCAGGGGAGGGGGCAGCAAGGATGGCCTGGGCTGGGGAAGACAGTCCTGAGTCCACAGAGGCCCCGGAGCCACTGTTTCTGCAGTTTGGGCAACAGAAATGCGCTCCCAGAGGCTCAGCAAAGCCGCCAGGGCGGGCGAGGGACCCCCCAGGAGCGCTTGGGCGGGGGAGAGTGGAGGGATGGGGCGGAAATCCTTCACAGTTCTTGGGCCGGTCATCAGCCTCGTCCGAGTCCCCGTGGATCTGTCTGTCTGTCTGATGGAGGACGGGCGGATGACCTTCACCCCCGCAGAGCCTCCAGGCCAAGCCCAGCTGGCCTTTCTGAACCTGCTCCCTCCTCCTCTGCTCTCTCCCCAGAGTCTTCCCGCGTGAAGAGCGCAGGCGGGACCAGAGGCCAGCTCCATGTATCCGGAATCCACCACCGGCTCCCCGGCTCGGCTCTCCCTGCGGCAGACGGGCTCCCCCGGCATGATCTACAGGTGACCCCTGCCCCCGGCCCTGCCCCCGGGTAGTCCTGCCTCCAGGAGGAGCCCCCGAGGCCACTGTCCTCCTCTGGACCCGGGGAGGGACCGAGTGAGGCCCATGGGCGGTGAGGTGCAGCGGCAGGCGTGGTCCCTCCCGCCCCCCATGCCCTGGGCGAGGCTCAAATGCCGGGAGGGTGGGGCGGGTCTCCCCAGGCACCTGGAGAAGCCTCTTCCAAACACAGCTCGGGTCTCTGGGTAAATCCCAGGCCAACCACGGGGGGGACATTGATTGGGCCAAGCTCGGAACCCAGGCCGCATCACTGCATGAAAGCTGGGGCCCAGGTGGGGTCCTGGGGCCCCTCAGTCCTGGAGCGATGGGACCTGCCAGGTAATTATCAGGGCCTGAACCACAGCCAGTGTCCCTGGGAACCACAGGGGGAAGGACTGTCCCTGCTTCATCAGGACCCTAAGAACCCACGGCGAGTGGGGTGACAGCAGGTCTCGGTTGGAGGGTTTTCCACTTGTTGTTCGAAAGGGTGTTTCGTTAAAACCGATAGACCTTCCCCAGTGGGGGCGGGGGGTGGGGTGACCTCCTGTCTTGTTCCCTCTTCTCTGTGTGTGAGTGAGGCTGGCTCAGGACCCGTGTCCCAGCAGAACGGGCCTCTGCCCCCGCGCGCCACTGGGTGGCGCTGCCGCCGAGCGCTTGGGACCGGGCCGGGCGGGCGCGCATCCTCCCGACAGCGCGGAGCCGGCGGCGCGGGGTGGGGCGGGGTTGCGCGCGTCGCGACGGCTCCGGGCTGGCACCTCCCTGTGGTTAATGCCAATTGTGGACTCTCTCTTCTCTCCCTCCTTCTCTCCCCCATTGCTGCCCGCAGTACTCGGTATGGGAGCCCCAAAAGACAGCTCCAGTTTTACAGGTAACGCGCCCTCCGTTTCCCTAAACCGGCGCTGAGGGCAGGGGTGCGGGGGGAGGGCCGAGCGCTCCGGTCAGTCGGTAGAGCGCGCTGGTCCCCGAAGAGGCCCGGCCTGTTCCCTCGCGCCCCGCCCGTGCCATCTGCTCTGTCCTGGCGAAGGCGGGCAGGTGGGGTTCGCGGGGCTGATCTGGAATCGGCTCTGATTTGGGCAAAGGGGCTTGTGATACCTGCCCAGCTGGCGGGCGCCCCTAAAGCTCCCTCAGGGCGCGGGGGAGGCGCTTTCCTGGCCGTCCTGGGTCACGGTTTCGGGGTTCTCAGAGTAAAAGACGCCGTGGCCAGCCCGTCCACTGTCCCTCTCCTTGGATTTGAGCCGATTTGAAGCCTCGCGGTGATCAAAGGCCAGCTTCTGCTAGGGGGGTGCGGCTCTGGTTCCGGGTCCGAGTGGCCTGGATGGGGGAGGCGGACTGGCTGGCGTCGTTCTGATGCGTTTCCTTGTCCCTTGTCGGTGAATCGGCGCCCCGGTGTTCGCAGGGCGAGAGGCTCTGTCCGCAGGGACGTGGTGCGGAGGGGACGGGCTGTCCCCTCCTCCTGGGCAGCCGCTGCCCAGCCTGTCCGGCAGGGAGGTGCCCGGAGGCGGTGCTTCCTGGGAAGCCTGTAACTCGAGGTGCTTTGCCACTTTCCTCCTCTCGGGAGAATGTCAGCCCGCCGCCCTGGGACGGTGTGGGACTCCATGCGGCTCGTGGGGGCAGGGCCCTGGTGTCTGGCATTCGGGCCTGGGGAGCCTCTGGGTCCAGAACCAGCTCCCCAGCGTCAGCACACCCCCTGTGACGGGACCGAGGGGGGTTCCTGCGACGCACCAGGAACCTCGGGCGGTGGGCGCAGGGCCCGCACTGGGCCCCGCATGGCTCTCTCCTTCTGGCAGCCCCGGCACCTCTCACCGTGACCGTGGGCCTGGGTCCTTGGGCTAATGTTGCCGCTGCCTCGGTGCCTCCCGGGCAGCCCCTCCTTACAGAGAGCTCTAAGAGGTGAGCCCGCCTCGGTTCCACTCAGTTTCGCTGACATGATTTTGCCTGAACTCGTTGGGTGTGAACCTGGGCTTGCAAATGCGCTTGGATGAGATGTGCATTGTGGTGTCTGTGTGCAACGGCCCAGCCTGTCAGAGCGAACGGGGGAGGAGGGGGGCGTGCTCGTCCCGGCAGGACCTGACCATTGAATCCCAACGTGGGTGGGCCTTGCACCCTCCGACATCCGGCCGCCTCGCTCCCGGGAGGAAAGGAGCACGAGACGGGCAGGCGGGAAAGGCCCCATGGGCGTCCTCGTCACCCGGGCACTGACGTGGCTCCCGATGGCTTTAAGTCAGTCAGCACTGTGGAGCCTCTCCGGGAACAGGGCAAAGGTATGCAAGGCATGCCCTGCCCTCAACCCTGTATCCGTCAGCTGTTACACAGAATGCCGCCTAACAAACAGCCCCCAAACTCATCCTATCTAATAAAGAGGGAATATGCTAATTGACCCTCATGCCATCACAAAGTTGGCAGTGCCCACAGCCAATAAGGAGGGAATATGCTAATTGACTGTCCCGCCCTCAAAGATGGCAGCATCCACAGCCAATAAGGAGGGAATATGCTAATTGACTGCCACGCCCTCAACGATGGCAGCGCCCACAGCCACAAGATGGCAGCACCCAGTCCCCTCAGCCCCGCCAGGGCACCTGCCTCCGGAGTCTCCCGGTCCCCTCATCCCCCCAGCTGCCCAGGGCTGGCCCGAGGCACAGGTAACCAGGGCCAGCTGAGGCTTTCACTGCCAGCAGTGGCAGCAGCAGAGATGTGATGGGGCGTAACCTGCCCCTGATCACCAGATCACCTCTGGCCCCTGAGGGCTCCCAGACTGTGAGGGGGGCCGGCCGGGCTGAGGAACCCCCCCTCCAGTGCATGAATTTTCATGCTCCGGGCCTCTAGTCGCTGTACAAGAGCCATTCATTTCTTGCTTGTGTGTCGGGGGTTGAAGAGCGCCAGTCCATCCAGGCGGGACTCGGCACTGAGCCGCAGGTCGGGTCCAAGTGCTCATCCTCCGGTCCTTGCTCGCCAGGCCTGTCCCAGGCCCGTTCTCCTCGTGGCAGAAACGTCGGGGGGGAGCAGAAACAAGGTCTCTGAAGGCCAAGGTTAGAACCCACGCACTGTCACTTCTGCACATTCTTTTGGCCAAAGTGAGTCCCACGACCCAGCCCAATGTCAGAGGGCAGGAAAGATCGCCCCACCATCACCCCGTGGGAGGAACCAGGGACACAGAGAGTAATGCAGCCTGCCCCGAGCCCAAACGCGCCAGGAGTGTCCAAGGTGGACCGTGTCCGGGAGAAGGCTCAGGAGCGGCCAGGGTTCCGATGAGGACGGGGCCACAGCCCGCCAAGCGTCAGGGAGGCTTCGCCGAGAAGGCAGCAGGGGCTCTGAGCTGGACCTTGAGGTCAGGACAGGATTCAGCACAGAACCAGGAAGAACGTCCCAGTCGAGGCGACAGCCTGAGCCACGACTTGGAGAGGTGCAGAGAACAGGAAGTGGTGGCTTCACCGACGGGCCATCAGGGATGGGACAGCGTGGGACAAGACTAGAGGCAGATGGGGCCTGGGAGGGAGGAGCTGGGCTGCATTCATGGGGCCCTGGGGAGCCATGGCGGTGTTTGAGCCGGGCAGGATCCGGCTCCGCTACAGGGAATAAGACGGTGGGGAGAGAGGCTGGATGTGGGCGACCAGGAGAGAGGGGGAAGGGCAGGAGCCCGGGAAGAGGGAGGGAGGGAGGGAGGGGGCGCGGCACAGGAACAGGGTGTCTGGAGCTCGCCCATGGGCTGGTCAGCCAAGACAGAGAGCAGCAGTGGCCTGGGGGAAGGAGACAGTCCTCCTTCGAAGCATGTTGGCCGATGACAGCCAATCACCAGTGAGGCCCAGGGCCGCCTCCTGCCCAGGGGACACGTGAGGGACGTAGTGGACTCGGGCCTTTGAGAAAAACCACCTCACGTCCGTAACTGAGGCCTTCCCAGGAGATAACACGCCAGTCACCGCGTGTCCTCGAGGGCCATGCACTCACCTTCCATGTGCTTTGTCCTTGGGGCCGGGGGCCTGGGGCCCTGATTCCCTCTCCCCACCCCCACCCCCACCCCACCTGCAGGCTGGTGGCGCCATGCTGTTGGCAGGTGTGTCAGGGTAAGCAGCTCAGCCTCTGTCCTGTTCTCCGGAAAGTGATGTCACGCTGAGACCTTTTGGCACCCTGTGCCGCGCCAGCACCGCCATGGGTGAGCCTGAGGGGGGGCGGTGAAGAATTAGAAAAGACAGACAAGAGAAGAAGCTGGGTCTGGGTGGGACGCTGTCCTCTCTGATGGAGAGCGAGCGACAGCCCACGGCCTGCCAGCGGAGTCTTTACTTTATAGCAGATTCCCCGAGGCCAAGGAAGGGCGCGGTCAAGATGTTTACAGCGTTCTCGCGGGTTTCGAACCGACTCAGTTACAGGCACCTGGTCAAGCTTTGTTTTCTTGCTGCGCCTCTCACAGCCCGTGTCGCTCAGCCACGTGGGGCCTCAGGTTCGGACCACAGGTTCACGCTCACAGCCACAGCCTTTGGCTGTAATTGTGCTGGGACTTGCATGTGGCTTTGCCACGAGAGGACCGTGCCCTCTGCTTAGTCCCAGGTTTGAACCTATCCGAACGCTGAGCCGCTCTCCACAGCACCCTGGGGTCATGACCCTGGAACAGGGGCTCCGCATAGCTTCCCCCCAGAGCTCAGCCTCGAAGCATTTCCCAAACCCAGGGCAGGACGCGCGCTGTGAGGAAGGGTCCCTGTGCCCCTCCCTGCGGGAGAGGCCGAGTGGTGTCCAGCAGCAGGCTTCCGGAACCTTCCGGCCATTCACCGATACTGGGTACCAATCTGGGCGCATCCCAGTGGAAGGGAGGGCTCCTCAGACCTCAGCCCCTTGAATAAGGGTGTGGGTCCCATGCCACGGGGACCCAGCTCCCCTCCTGCAGACACAGCCAGGGATGAGAGGGGGACGGGGCTGTGCACCTGGGTCCTTCCCACCCCGGTCCCCAGGGTCGTGTCCCTGGCCATAGGGGGCAGTGGAGGCAGGGGTGGCCCGAGGCAATGGCAGGACCCCGGCTGGTGCCCCCCGCCAGCCCCAGCACCG